>NC_133426.1:41873750-42192500 GCF_049350105.2 Macaca mulatta
TGCAAAATATCCATATTCATTTATTCATTTGACACATGGTTATTGAGTATCTACTATATACTAGGTACTGTGCTATGCCCTTGTAATATACAATTTGTAAACAAGTTAAGTACAATCTCTGTTTAGGTGCTTGCATTCTAGAGGAGACAGATATGAAAGAGTGACTTAAATGATTATACAGTTACACTTGTAGTAAGTGCTGGAAAGGACATGCTGAAGGTGTTAAGAATGGGTAGAAAGGGAACCCACTGAACCTGGGGGTGGATATTTCTTTGAGGAAGGGCCATTGAAGCTGAGCTTTGAAAGATAAATAGCAATCCATTTGGAGTGGGGAAGGAGCATTTGTGTAGAAGGAATGGTGTGTGTCTTACAGACAAGAAGGTAATAATGGTTCATTGAGCCAGGTTCACATCACATATCATGGCACAAATGTGCAAATAAATATAACATCATTTTTTTGTTATCGAACTCAACTTTAGTTATGTATTAGTCTGTTTGCACACTTTTGATAAAGACATACCCAAGGTTGGGCAATTTACAAAAGAAAGAGGTTTAATTGGACTCACAGTTCCACATGGCTGGGGAGGCCTCACGATCATGGTGGAAGGCAAGGAGGAGCAAGTCTCGTCTTACGTGGATGGCAGCAGGCAAAAAGAGAGAGCTTCTGCAGAGAAACTCCTGTTTTTAAAACCATCAGATCTTGAGAGACCCATTCACTATCACAAGAACAGCACAAGAAAGACCTGCCCCCATGATTCCATCATCTCGCACAGGGTCCCTCCCACAGCACATGGGGATTATGGGAGCTACAAGATGAGATTTGGGTGGGGACGCAGAGCCAAACCATATCAAGCTAGATCAAGGAAACTTTAGCTAAAGCAGATAACTTGTTTTTATCATTTTCCACTATGCTTGATCCAATTTATTAAATATTTCCCCAAATTCAACGACCATTATTTGTCACTACCCAATTCAAAAGGATGTCAATTATCATTATTTGCCACCATCCAACACCACTCCTGATATTCTTGGATTCTCACACGACTATCTGAGTTTCTACTGTTCATCCCAGATTTTGAGTCCAAGGTGGGGTGGGATCCTGGGTATTCCTGGGAAAACTTGTGTGTTAATTTTCCCTTTCTCAGTAGAATCCAGAATGGATGTAAGGGATGTGAAAGAGCACAGGAGACTACCTGCAGTGGTCCAGGTGAACAGTGGCAGTATTTGAATCAGAGAGATAGGAGCAATGATGAAAAACATAGATTAATTTAAGACATGTAGAGGAAGGAGAATAAATAGAGCTTGGTGGTTGACTGGATATGTGTGAGAGGAATATTTAGGGAAAAGATAGTGACTCCTGGGTTTCAGGATAGATGGTGTTGCCACTTACTGAGATACGGAACATTGGAGCAAGTTCAGCTTTGGAGGAAGAAAACTGGCAAGGAGTCTCTTGTAGGGAGATACATCATCAAAACGTATCTTTCTGGCAAGGGTTGGCATCCTTTGAATTGAAGCCTAGCAATTACTTGGCTAGACTGTCTGCTGTGTTGTTTCAGATCCTGAGAATTTTCTGATGATACAACAGCCTCCTTAACAGGTCCACTTGGGTGTGTAATTGGCATCTTACGCATAACATGTCCCAAACGGAGTTTCCAGTCTTCCTTCTAAACCTGCTCCTCCTGCAGTGTCCCTTACTCAGGAAATAGCTGTCTTTCCAGTTGCTCAGGCCAAATCCCCTGGAGTCATCCTTAATGCCTCTCTTCTACACCATACACATGCAATCAATCAGCAAATCCTATCGTTTGTACCTTCACAATATATCCAGAATCCAGTTACTTCTTCTCACTTCCACTGCTACCCCATTTGCTTCAAACCAATGTAATTTTAACCTTTCACTCCTGGACTGTTGCAACAAACTGCCACTGGCCTCCTTTCTTCCACTCAAGCTCCCCATCCACAGAGCAACCAGAGTGATCCTGATAAGCCAGATCATGTTACTCCTCTTATCAATCAAAACCCTCCCAGACTCCTCACTTTTGTCAAAGTCAAAGTCTTCATTGTGGCCTACAAGGCCCTACATGATCTGACTTTAGCTGCTTCTCTGATCTCATGTCCCACCCTTCCCCCTCTTGTAGACTCCTCTGTAGCCACATTGGCCTCTGGATGTTTCTTAAATTATGGTAAGCATGTTTCCATCTTAGGGTCTGTGCAGATTCTTTCTGCCTGGAATGCCTTTCCTCTCTCTATATGCATGGCTCACTTTCTTACCTCTACTCGAATGACACCTCAGTGAGACTTTCCCTGCCATCCTATTTAAAATTGAAGCCCTATTCCCAGTCATTTCTAGCCCCCTTCTGGGCTTCATTTTTTCCACAGCATTTATAACTGTTTAACATATAATATACTTGACCTTTTTATTATCTGTTTCCATCCCCCAACACCCTGCTAGAATGCATGCTCCATGAAGGCAAGGTTTTTCTTTTTCTCCCTTATTGCACCTTCAGTGCCTAGCTTGGTACTTGACACATAGAATGAACTTCAGTGGCTCCTGCTTGTAACCAGTCCAGCTGCATCTCAGGCTTGGTCTTATGTTTGGAGGAATCATCATATTTGTCCAGCTGGGAGGACTCAGAGGTTTGGAGGAGTCCCGGGGTTTGGACTTTTTCAGTTCCTTTGCCTCCTCCATGATATTCCCATTCTAATGACTAAAATTTGAGTCTTTTCCAAGTAGGGCATTCATTTTAATCCAAGGAATCCAGAACAGCATAGAAGCCAGATAGTGCTATTTGGCCTGGCGCATGCCCACCTGCGTCCAGCTAGGCTTGCAACTGTCTCCTCGTTTGAGTCCCAGTAGACTCAAACCTCCAGAATATTGGGTTAGTTATGACTTAAAATCAATAGTGGAAGATTTTGTAAGCCTTTTTTTATCCAAGTTACTTTCCTGTCTAACAAGTCTTTATGAAAATAGTGTTGGTCACAGAGACGGGAGCAACCAAAAGTGAAATCGTACTATGTCAGCTGGGTCCTCTGCAAAGTCAATGTGGAGATGGAGTTAGGAGGGCAGTAGGTTTATTGAGGGCAAAGCTTGTGAAAGATAAAAGGGAGTTGAAACAGGATTGGGTAGGGAAAACCTACAGATTGCTATGCAAATGTAGCTAAGAATCAACCCAACCATAAGCTATGGATCAAAGATTGCCATTAGAGGAGTCCTGCACTAAGCAGAAATGGTCAGTCCCTGGTCCTTCTGCCATGATGCGTCATTGGCTGGGGTTGCCTGAGCTGAGGCAGATCCTGAAGACATTACATCTGGGTGTGGTCAGCTGCCTGAGCTTCTTGCAGCTGAATGACAAGTTTCTTCTTGAAGGACAATCTGAGCAGCACACCTCTATGACTGCCACATGTACTCACTTTATTGTTATTATTTTGACTAGTCCCGGATCTCCAAATGGGTCCATGGTGGACTGGGGAAGAAAGAACAGGGAAGGCAGGCTTACATAATAATTCACTGTGTCTGGGGGTTGTAGGCCTGCCCTCAATTAACTGAGGAGGGGTTGGTGGCAAGATCTCTTTTCTTTTCTTTCTTCTTTTTTTCCCTCTTTGGTTGGGGGAGACAAGAATCAATAACAATGGATTTTGTGAATTTGATTGAGAGAACTGCCTTAAAATAGGAGCTTTTGGGCATTAACCAAAGCCTTATCTTTTAGTGACAGATAGGGCAATCCAGGGCTATGGGAGAGCGTCAATCCTGTTTACATATTTTAAAATATCTCTCACAATGAATGCAAATCAGATACCTTAAAATTTTAAATCATTCCCACCAGTGTGCACTTGAAACAGTGAACTAGCACTGGTAGTTACTACATCATCTTAAAAAAAAAAGCCACTCTCTTGTAATCAATTAAACTCATTAAACCTGAATAATCATTACCAATGATGTATCATTTAAATTATCTCTGCAAGATGATTTATTTATGACTATCAGGCCTACTAACAACTTTCCAAATCATCACTCAGTAAAGTATTATAAACTTTCCTGCTGAAGACATTTCAGATCTTAGAGAGTTTTCAGTATTTCCCTGGGACAAACTGTTACAGACAGGAAGAACAGCCTATGAAGATGACCTAAGTGTCTTGTTTTTCTTTATCTTCCTCCAGTTGGGCACTTTGGAAATAATTTGTCTTTTTCTTGATGTTCTTTACTTAAGTCACCAGATGTAGCTCAGTCACTCAGATATCCTTACATTTGGCTACCAAGTCCCCTAAACCCTCCTTCTTGATGGGTGTCCCTTCAGAGGCACTTAAGACTGCTGGCTATAACTTAAGCCATTGCTTTGCCACCTATACAAGTATTGCCATTTTCCCCAGCCCAGAGCCGGAGACACCTTATGACCACTGATTCTACCAGCACTCTATGGGTAGTTTCAGATGATCTCTCTATTGTATGCAACTTCACTCCTATTTAGGCATGTTTGATAGCAAGAGATAAAAATCTACTCAAGCTATCTAGAAGTAAAGCAGGATTTATTGTCACATAAAATGCTACAATCTCATAAGCACTCAAGGATAAGAACTGGACTGTGGCCACACCACAGAGGAATGGGAACTGGGACGTCAGGCCCTGAAGGGGGTCCTGCCAACTCTTGTGGAGCCACAGCACAATTTCTTCTCTTGGCAAGGTTGCTTGGTGCTGTCTTGCATGGCTTTTTTTATACATCCAGAACTTTAGTTCATGTGTGGCTTTAGCTTGCCATGGCACTGGCTCCTGCCCTGTCTCTACTCGATTTTCTATCCAAGATTCAGTCTCTCAGCACCCTGATTTCTGAATTCAGTTTCACCATGTTCCAATTCCAAATTTCCAGGAGAAAGTAACTGATTGTCTCAGATTGGGTAAGGTATAATCCCCGGTCCAATAAACTGTGACTAAGGATGGGGATGACATAACATGGGATGTAGTAAGCTTGCCATTTCTATGGTGGAAGATAAAGCAGGTTTTCAAAGAAGAGAATATAGGTGGCAAAGTAATGATTGGCATTACAACTGAAAGCTGATATTCAGTTTCTTGATTCTCAGAAAGTAATTAGGAAGAAGAAGAATCTGAATAAATGTTTAGAATAATTTTATCATCTAAACATCAAGAGACAGTGTAGCATAGTAATTAAGAACATGGACTCTGGAGTCAGACTTACAATCTATGTGACCTTGGACATGTTACTTAACTTCTCTGTACCTCAGTTTTTTCATCTCTAAAATGGAGATAATGATATCTATCTTATAGCGTTGTTGTCAGTTAATATATGTAAAACATAATGTATGTAATTAATTAATTAATTTGGAGTCACCAACACAGACTTCATTGGATGACTGGGTGTCATTGACTGGAAAATACGTCATAGGCCTATGGTGCCTGGCTCATATTAAGTGTTAAATAAGCATCAGTTATTGTGATCTTATATTTCTTAGGTTCCTTACTGAACTTAGTTTCCTTACTTAGCAGTCAAAAATTTATTTATACTTTACTGTTCAAATTCTGTTTATATAAAATATATATCATTCATGTTATCTTATTGGTGTCAACTGGTTGACAAACAGTTGGTGTGTGCAGACAGGTAAGTTCAGTTTTATGACTATTTGGAGGCATTTGCTTTATTTCACAGTACAGTATTTCACATTTTAGTCGTGTAAGTACTGACTTTTGTTTTATCTTACCACTTATCCTACTACTTAATATTTGTCTTCAAATTAACACGCTTAAATGAAGAAAAATATTAACTATATTACCTTAAAGGTGGAAACACTTCATTATCACCGTAAATGAATATCCTGTATCACTTGCCTTAAATAGAAGATTACCATAGAGAAAAATATAATGAAAACAGCACAATGTTACTGAATTCTAACTAGATACACTTGCTTGCTCAGGGCCTGAGGTCGACTTTCTGTTGAGAGAGAGAGAGAAAGAGAAAGTGTTACAGAGTATTATGGACTAGCTCACTGAATTGAAACTTTGGTAGTGATGTAATCAGAGGATTAAAAAGAATTGAACAAGGAATAATGCTGTCACTATGTGACTTAATGTTATTTAATGGTAGGTGTGAGGCCTGCCAAAAGCCATCTCTGAAATGATCTCTCCTACCACCATGAGTAGCACAAATTCCACACAATGGGAATCCACTGTTCTGAAGAGACTAAAAGCCTAGAATCAGGGAGAAGAATCAGAACAGTGCTTTATTATTTTTTTTACTCCATTTTCTCTACAGGAGAATTATAACTCAAGGAATATCTCAAGTTGGGGGGTCTGGCATTAAAATCTTTTCTGTAACACTTACTAGCCTTGGAAGTGACTTATCATCTCTTAGTTCCTCACCTTTAACGTGGCGGGAAATAATAATGACCAATTTGTAGTGTTATTATGAAGATTAAATATGACAACACATGAGGAGTGCCTAGCATAGGATCTGGCTAAAATAAGTCCTAATAATATGTGTTTTGTATTACAAATTCGATCATGCATTACTGACTTGCTTTTTTTACTAGCAATAATAACTTATAATTATCTCTCCATGTGAATTCCTATAAATGTACCTCATTTTAAAAAACGGCTGCATAGAATCCCAAATTATGTATATTCCATATCTTCTTTAACCAGCCTTTTCTTGGGGTGTATTCAAGTTGTTTTGCATACATTTTTTTTTCTTTTTTTTGCAAGTGAGGGGATTGAGGTTGAAAGAGGTTAGAGAAGCCTGAGCATACCAAAAGTAACACCAATTTCTGTGCCTCTACACTTGGAAACATTGTCAATAGCAGTTTCATCCCCACCAGTGATGATGCCTTATCTACAGATTCCAGAAGTATCAGCTGCCCCTGAGTGTACAATTTCTAAACTGGAGTCAAGGTAGATTTGATTGACATGTAAGGGGCAAATGATATTACTTAAGGGGTATGGAAAAGATCTGCCTTAGGAAGGATCTTAAATGTATGGAGTGGAAGGGAAAGGGGGTAGCCAGAGGCTGGAGAGAATTGAGAAAGACTGGAAGGATACCTGGGAGGTGACAATACCAAGACTCACCAGAAGAAAAGTGAAGGAAAGAGGCAGGAAGAGCTTTCTACCCACATCTCAATTTCACATCTTCTTTTGTCACCTGTTTATGGTGTAGAGAAAACAACAAAGGACATGTCAGTGCCTGTCTAGCATGATGCCTCATCTTG
The DNA here is from genome assembly GCF_049350105.2 of Macaca mulatta. Taxonomy (NCBI): domain Eukaryota; kingdom Metazoa; phylum Chordata; class Mammalia; order Primates; family Cercopithecidae; genus Macaca; species Macaca mulatta. Next base: position 41,880,957 of record NC_133426.1, read on the forward strand.
CAGATGCTCAACAAATAGTTGCTGAGTGGATGAAGAGATTTACATTCCTGATTACCTAAGACCCAGGGAATCCGGGAGTGGCAGGGACGCCATCTGGGAATAAAGGCACCATTTGATTTGGCCCCACACAGATAAGCCAAGTCAGAGACTAGTGGGCAGAAACAAGTACTGACATTTATGGTTGCCACATGGAGTTAGACACAATTAATAATGTTGCTTCAGGTGCTACTGGAGGAAAAAATTTTTGAAAGAACCATTATAAGACTTCCCATGCCCTTTGTGCAGCACCATTAAAATAGGATATCTCACCCAAGTTTATGATTCTAGTACAAAAGAAAAATAAAGCGATTAGTAAATCTAAGGAAAGTAATTGAGTACGTATCGCTTTGTCCAAGTTAGTTTGCAGAACATACTGAATTGGGCTATGTGGCCCCCCAAGAGCAAAATCTATGAGTTGTTTTTGGTGGAATGAGAGCCTGTCTAAATAAGTACAAGCCCTGTCTGCCTTGGGTTGCTCGTTACGTGCAGCAATAGTATCCCCTTTATATACTGGTCAAGTTTTCAAGGTGCAATACTTTGAGCACAGGCAGGCTGCCTCCAGGTCGAATAGCTGTGAACTGAGTACTTACAGAACAGTGTCTTAAATTGATCAGAAGTAGTTCAAGTCAAACGTGGGCTATGGAGTTTGAATTCTGGTTGTACCTTGTCTCAGCTCTGTGTGTTATTCATGATTTTGCTAAACTAATACTGTGTAACAAATAACTATCAAATCTCCCTTATTTTTCTCACTAGTAAGCCATTGGGTTGACTGTGGTTCTCTTGAGCTCAGCTGGAATCAGCTGGGCTTAACTCCAGGGTACAGATTGGATTCAGGTCTGTTCCATGTGTCTCCGTATTCTGGAGAAGCAACTCAGGGCATGTTGCCCCATGGCAGATGGGCAGAAGTTTAAGAAAGAAAGCCAAACTACACAGGCACATTTAAAACCGTTACTTGTGTTACGCCAACTAACATTTCATTGGCCAAAGCCTATGTTAATGGAACAGGGAAGTATACTTCGCCTATGCAGGGGGGACATGGCAAGAAGCAAAAATTGCGAGCAAATAATGCAATCTAACACACCATGGGACTTTGGTTAATACGGCAAACCTCTTTGTGCCTCAGTGCCATCATCTGCAAAATGGGCATCATAATGTTATTTACTTTAGATTGCTGGTTGGAGACTTATGTGAGTGAATATATGTAAAGTAGTTGGAACAGTACCTTGCCCATAGTAAAAACTCAATAAATGTCAACTTTTCATACTTAAGCTATTTTCTAAGCAAGAAAAGTCAAAAGTTCTTGATTTCTAGTAATCTGAATTCCAATAAGTTTTTTCATAATTATATTGTTCATACTGGTGAACATAATAGCACATATTCAGAAAAATGATAAAATAGAGCTGGAATAAATACAACCCTGATTAATCAGAACTCAAGTAGCATGGCTGTAAAATTTTAGACTGTAGAAACTGCAGGAGACATTGAAGATCCTTTCTTCTGAAATAACATGGGATTGGGGTCTACAGATAAAGCTTAAGATTAAGTCTTTATTACTTGGGCATGTCCTTAAACCTAATCTGAAACATCTATAAAATTGGGATAATGAAGTCATTATTATGATCAATCAGCTGATATGCAAATATTGCACTGAAAAATGTAAAACACTACACAAACAGTATTGCCCTATTTTTTTTTTTTTTTTTGAGAAAGAGTCTCACTCTGTCACCCAGGCTGGAGTGCAGTGGCATGATCTCGGCTCACTGCAACCTCTGCCTCCTGGGTTCAAGTGATTCTCCTGCCAGCCTCCTGTGTAGCTGGGATTACAGGTTTGCGCCACCACACCCACCTTATTTTTGTATTTTTAATAGAGACAGAGTTTTGCCACGTTGGCCATGCTGGTCTCGAACTCCTGACATCAGGTGATCTGCCAGCCTTGGCCTCCCAAAGTGCTGGGATTACAGGCGTGAGCCACTGTGCCTGGCCTAACAATATTCCTTTTAACCCAATCTCTTTTATATTAAAGAAGGCGGAACTGAGGCTTAAGAAAAGACCCGAGTTGTACGAAGTCATCTAACTTGTAGCAGAGCCAAGGCTAGAATGTAGTCTACTAACTCAGATGTACTAAAAATACAAAAATTAACTATTTGACCTGGAGGTAGCCTGCCTGTACTCAAAGTATTGCACCTTGAAAACATGTCTAGTATATACAGGGAATACTACTACTGTACATAAAGAGCAACCCAAGGCACTATTCTTATAAAAGCAGAAAAGCTAACCAATATATTTTTTAAAGGATGCCAAAAATAAGGTTGAAACAAATAAAAATTTTCTAGTTGATCTACAAATTACATGTACTTTAATACATGCAGTTGTTATCATTCATCAAGGTTTTAATCCATTGATAAAATGTGACAGTTTTGGTGTTGAGAAATTTTGTGCTGGAAAATGTGAGCTACTGACTACAGTGAGACCATGAGAGGTAGCTTGATTCAGTATAGAGAATATAATTGTTGGGGTCAGAGAATTAGGTTCAAATTCCAGCTCTGACACTTAATAGCTGTGTGGTTTGGGGCAGGTTACTTACGCTCTCTGGGCCCCGTTGTTTCTCTGTGCCTTGCTGAGTCATGCCAAGGATTGTAAGAGAGCATAAGCTCCTTTCAGGTAGGATCTTTGTTTTTTTCCCTCTTGTATCTTTAGGGCCAAAACAATGATTGGCAGAATAAGCATTAGAGATAAACTGTCAAGTATCCAGCACAATATCCAACACATAGTAGATGTCAATACAAAGTAGCCTCTTTTATTATCATGAGGAGAGGAATAACGTTTTTGGGAAGACTGTATAATCTCAGTTTCGAGCCAAGCAGGAGGTACGGGGCTCAAACCCAGGGTAGAATTTCAGGAAGTTGAGGAAAGATAGGCATGCAGCCAAAGGCCTTCAAAAAAACTACAACCAGGGCCAGAGCTGGAGCAGACAATTAAAGAGCTAGCTCCAGGGAAATACCACTCCAAAGCAACTTGGCAGAGAATAGAAAATTCCAGCATCAAATTCAGTGCCTGGCATATAGAAGGATTTCACAAATATTTGTTAAATGAATGAATGAGTGAATGAAGCAATGAGTCTTTAACTTGAGGCCACAAGATGGAACCCATTACTGGGAGAAGAATGAGAGGCGGGGTCTGGAAAGGTTCTTTGATCTAGTTCTGACAATCTGTAACAAAGGATGGGGTGGGGGTGCTTATAAAAAACTATTGAAAGAGGAGTAGGAGGACAATTTACAAACTGCCTGTCCATAGGACATTATCTGCTAGGGGAGAATTATACGACAGTATAGAGGGACTTGGGGACAGACCAGGTGAACTGAGCACTGCTCACTGAAAGAAACAGCCTTGACCTTAGTTCACAGAAATCACTGTGATATTCTGAGGACAGGATCAACTAAACTAATGAGGATAGAGGGAAAAATTAAAGAAGCAACAAATAACGATTACCCTATAAAAATTGCTCAAGAAATAGAGAAATATTGAATTCATTTTCAACAAGGAAGTCAATGCAATTCAATGGAAGAAGAGCAATCTCTTTAACAAATGGCACTGGAGCTGGTAAATATCCACATGTAAAATAATGAAGTCAGACCCTTATCTGACATCATACACAAAAATTAACTCAAAGTGGATCGAAGGCCTAAGGATAAGAGCTAAAACTTAAAACTCTTAGAAGAAAACATAATGGCAAGCTCTGCATAACCCAGATTTGGCAATGGTTTCTAAAATATGACACCAAAAGCACAGGTGACAAAAGAAAAAAGAGATACATTGAACTTCATCAAAATTAAAAACTTCTGTGTGTCAAAGGACACTATTCAGAGAGTATAAAGGCAACCTACAGAATGGGAGAAAATATTTGCATATGCTGTGGACTGAATATTCATGCATACCTGAAGTTTGCATGGCAAAGCCCTATCCCCACTGTGATATATTTGGAGGTGGGGCCTTTGCAAAGTAATTGGGTTTAGATGAAATCTGGAGGGTGGAAACTCATAATGGGATTAATGTTCATATAAGAAGAGGAAGAGAGAACAGAGCATGTTTGCTTTCTGTGCTGCACAAAAAAAAGAAGTGCAAGCCAAACAAAGAGGCCTCAGAATGAAACCTATCTTGCCAGCACCTTGATTTTGGACTTTTAAGCCTTCAGAAATGTGAGAATTTTTTTTTTTTTTTTTTTTTAAAAGACAGAGCCTTGCTCTGCCTACCAGGCTGGACTGCAATGGTACAATCTTGGCGCACTGCAACCTCCGCTTCCTGGGCTCATTCTGCCTCAGCCTCCTGAGTAGCTGGGACTACAGGAGTGCACCACCATGCCGGGCTAAGTTTTGTAATTTTTGTAGGGATGGGGTTTTGCTATATTGTTCAGGCTGGTCTTGAACTCCTGAGCTCAGGTGATTCCCTCGCCTCAGCCTCCCAAAGGACTGGGATTACAGGCGTGAGTCACCACATCCGGCCAAGTTTCTATTGTTAAAGCCACCCAATTTATGGTATTTTGTTATGGCAGCCTGAGCAGACTAAAACATCATATATCTGATAAGCATTTAATATCCAGAATATATGAAAAACTCATGTAACTCCACAACCAAAAGACAAACAACTTAAATTTTAAAATGGGCAAAGGACTCTAATAGACATTTCTCCAAAGAAGGTATACAAATGGCCAATAAGTGCATGAAGACGTGCTCAACATCATTAGTCATTAGAGAAATGCAAACAAAACCACAATGAGATATCACTTTGCACCTATTAGGATAATTAAAAAACAAAAAACAAAAAACAGAAAATAACAAGTGTTGGCGAGGATGTTGAGAAATAGGAACCCTCATACATTGCTGATATAAATGTAAAATGGTGAAGTTGCTGTGGAAAACAATTTGGCATTTTTTTTCAAAAAGTTAAACATAGAACTATTGGTTCCTGCATAAAATTATATGTTCCTGTAATTCTACGCCTTGGTATTTACCCAAAAGAATTGATATCAAGGACTCATGCAGGTACTTGTATACTAATGTCCATGGCAGCATCATTTGCAAACTAAAAGGCGAAAACAACCCAAGTATCCAACAACAGATGAATGGATAAATAAAATGTGGTATATACATATGTCAGAATATTATTCAGCCATGCACAGAAATAAAGTGAAATAAGCCAGACGCAAGAGGGTAAATTGTATATGATTCCACTTACATGAAATATCCAGAGTAGGCAAATCTGTAGAGCCAAAAAGTAGATTATTGGTTACCGGGTAGAGAGAGGAATGGAGAGTTATTGATGAACAGTTATAGAGCTTTGGTTTGGGATGGTGAAAGGATTTTGGAAACGGATAGTGGGGATGATTGCACAACATTGTGAACATACTTAATGCCACCGAATTGTACATTTAAAATGGTTAAAATGGCAAATTTTTTGTTACGTATATTTTACAACAACAATAATAATAAAAAGAGAAACAGAGGCAATGCTCTCATGTGGAGTCACTGCCGTAGGCTGAATAAGGCCCTCCTCCCCCAAAGATGTCTATATCCTAATCCCTACTGTTATGCCTGTATGTGTTATATTATCTGGCAAAAGGGACTTTGCAGATGGAATTAAGGTTAGGGATCCTAAGATAAGGGGATTATCCTGGATTACCTAGGTGGACCCAATGTAATCACAAGGGGCCTTAAAGGTAGAAGACGAAGGCGGAAGAGTAGGTCAGAGAGATGTCACGGAAGAAGAGGCAGGAGAGAAAGGCAGTGTGAGAGAGACGTGCCTCAACCACTGTTGGCTTTGAAGCTAGAGAAAAGGGGCCATGAGCCAAGGAATTCGGAGACCTCTAGAAGCTGAGAACAGCCCTCAGCTGACAGCCAGCAAGGAAATGGTACCTTAGTCCCACAACTATAAGGAACTTAATTCTGCCAACAACCTGAATGAACAAAGAAACAGATTCTCCTTTAGAGCCTTGTGGAAAGGAACGCAGCACTGCCGACACCCTGATTTTATCTGGTGAGACCTGTGTTGGTCTTCCAGAACTGTAAAATAATAAATTTGTGTTTAAAAAAGAAAATAAATATAGAAGCTATTGCAGAGGAGGCTTTTACTGTGTGATTGGAAGATAGCCAGGGCTCAGACGAGGGGTTTTGCTGAGTTGTTACAAAACAGAGCGCAAAAATGACCATCAAAAGTGTTGTAGCAGATTGTATTTTCCAAAGATGGCTACAACAATATCTCCCATCCCACATGCTCTTCTGCAGTGAGAACTTGCCACTTCTCCGTCAAGGGACCCCTCCCCTTCAATATGGGGTGGCCATAGTGACTTGCTTGTAACCAATGGAATGTAATGAAAGTGATGCTGCATGATATCTGAGGCCATGTCAGAAAAGACCAGGCAGTTTCTACCTGCTTCCCTTGAAATACTAATTCTGTACATGCTACTTTTCAGGACACTGCCTCTTGGAAGTGAGGCTCTACTCTGTAAGGAACCCCAAGCCACACAGAGAGGCCACATGTAGGTGCCCTGGTCAACAGTCCCAACCAAGCCCAGCCTTGAAGTCATCCCAGTCCAGGTGCCAGATGGGTGAATGAAGAAGCCTTCAGATAATTCCAGCTCCCAGTCATTTGAGCCACTTGCAGCTAAATCTGAATCTGTGTCCCCCAAATTATAGCACATAGACAAGCCATCCTTTCTGGGCCCAGTCTAAATTTCTAATCCACAGAATCTGTAAGCATTAAATGGTTGTTGTTTTATGCTACTGAGTTTGAGGTGTGTATTAGTGTATTAGCCAGGATACTCCAGAGAAACAGAATAGGGTGTGTGTGTGTGTGTGTGTGTGTGTGTGTGTGTGGTTTTGCTTCATAATTATGGAGACTGAGAAGTCCCATAATCTTCTGTCTGCAAGCTGGGGAAGCAGGAAAGCTGGTGGTGTAGTTTAAAGGCCTGAGAGCTGGAAAGCTGATGGGGTAGATTCCAGTTTGAGTCTGAAGGCCTGTTCAACCAGGAGGGCAGAAGACTGATGTCTTAGTTCAAGCAGTCAGGCAGAGTAGCTTGAATCCAACCTCCCTCCACCTTTTTGTTCTGTTCAAGTCCTCAATAGGTTGGATGATGTCTACCCACACTGGGGAGGGCCATCTGCTTGACTCGGTCCACCAATTCAAATGCTTATCTCATCCAGGAACACTCTCACAGAAACACCCAGAAATAACGTTTCACCAGCTACCTGGGCATCCTGTGGTCCAGTCAGGTTGAAACATAAAACAAACTATTGCAGGGTGTTTTGTTACCCATTAATAGTAACTAGAATGCGTGTGAAAGAAGAAAAAACAGACTTTAATAACACCCACAGGGAGGCATGAGAGTGAAGAGGCAAAGATCATTCCTGAGTCTCTTGCTTGAGGGCTAAGGGAATGGTGGTCCTCATTACTCATGACATGCAGATTGCCAACGATAGCAAATAATCAGGGAAGGCGAGAAACGTGATCATCCCTTATCCCTTAGAAGCAGCATCAAAATGAGGGATCCCTTCTGTTTTGATAAAAATCTCCCCATTGCCATTCTCAGTACTATGAGGAACACCACAGAAATTCTCATAAGTATTAAAGTTTCAATTCATTGCAGCAAGGATGACCCTGAGTAAGGATTGACCGCCTACAAGAATTATTGTCAGTTGGGTAGAGTATAGACTTGCATATTGAAGTGCCAGTGAGGAATGCATTCCAACATATTGAATTCTTATGAAAACTGTTAAATAATGAAAACTACCACTGATGCTTGCTGCAGGCCTTTTCAAATAAATTATGACTGTTCAATAAATATAAAACTGAAAAAATTATGAAATTGAAGAATTATGTCCAGAATCGAGCCATCTTCAGAAGATACAACAAAAATGCTTTAATAGCCTCTTAGTATTCCACAAACATAACTATACTAAGAAATCAAGCTGTGATGCAGATTAAAATAGGAGAGCCTTTAGCTGAACTAGAGATTCATCAAATTGGTACCCATAACCTTGGCTAGAGGACAAATTAAGGAAAAAGTAGACTACGGGTAATTGAGGTTGAACAAAAGATTCCTTGAAAAGAACCTCATGAAAAGCAGACTTTTTTCTTTTTTAATTAGTAAAGATCCCAATAGGTGGCCACACCTATGTTCTTTAGAATCCTCTGGAATCTGCATTACCATTCTTTAGAACTGTATCATTTAAAAGCGCCATTAAAACCATTTGGCCAAAGCCAGTGGCACAAATTTACCTTTCATTCTTAACTACTCAGCTGTGCTACATTAACTACTTGAATCTCTTTAAATGTCTCTGTTAAATTCTGACATTGGTTGTGTTTTTTCTTATCTTTTTGACTCTCCTGTGTCTTTGCTAATTTTTCTCCTCTGTTAATGATAGTTGGCTTCTAAGCCCCATCCTGTGGTTTCTGTTCTTTTCACTTTGGGCTTCGTACCTTCAGGAAGCTTATCCACACATACAATGTCAGTACTCCTTCAAGAACTACTTACTGATTCTTACATCTGTAGCTGCCAGTTCTTTCTTTTATCCCACTCTTCACTTCTGTCCCTCCACTGAGCTGTTTTTCCCAGTTTAAAACATGAAAACACATTATGTAAAGTGGCTGGAAGGATTTTTAAGTGGAAATGGTCATCAAACCATTTTATTTTAATCTAATTCATTTGCTTTGTGAATCCTGTTTGCAGTAGTAAGCATTCAAGTAAAAACCCAGTCAGCCACTCTGAATAATTCTGATCCAAATTATGAGGATTTTTAAAAACAAAGATAAAGTCAATGTTTGATAACATGGTATGATTTTGTGGATTTTGGGGGAGAAAAGTTGGAATTCTCTCTCCCCATTAGCAAGAGAAGGCTGGAGTAGATGACTGCTTGTTAAATTGGGTCAAATGAACACTAGGGGTTTTCTGACCTCCTCTCGAGGGTGCCAGTGGGATGTGGGGGAGGGGGCACTCAAAAAAGATACAACCCCTCAACTTTTGCCCTGTCACAAGTGTCAACTTGGACAACTCCACTTTCAGCTGTTTTTGCTATCGTAAGATTTTGTTTGCAGAAAGATTTGAATCTGATTTTTTTTTTTTGAAAACTTGCAAACAAGTTGATCTCTTAGATGTTCTCTAGTTCTTATTTTCTGTGATTCTGTCAAGTCACTGGAAAGAGGGTATAGGATCAGAACTATAAACAAAATAGTTTAAATATATCTTCATAATATACCTTCAGGCATTCGACAAGTTCAGACAGCAAGTGCAAAGGGAGTGTTATTGTGTTGTATTGTGCAACTCTGCCGTGGCTCTTGATTTACCAAGGCAATAGTACTCTTGGTTCACTGCAATTGTTTTTTTTTTCTTGAGACGGAGTCTCGCCCAGGCTAGAGTGCATTGGTGCGATCTCGGCTCACTGTAACCTCTGCCTCCTGGGTTCAAGCGATTCACCTGCCTCAGTCTCCCGAGTAGCTGGGATTACAGGCACGCGCCACCATGCCTGGCTAACTTTTTTCTATCTTTAGCAGAGACAGGGTTTCAACATGTTGGCCAGGCTGGTCTCGAACTCCTGACCTCGTGATCCGCCTGCCTCAGCCTCCCAAAGTGCTGGGATTACAGGCGTGAGCCACTGTACCCGGCCACTTCAGTACAATTCTTTAGGCAAAATAAAAGGTGCTCACATTTCATAATTTCCTGTGCCACTTAAGGTAACTTTAGGCTTTGAATAGCTAGACCTTGAAGACTTAACAATCAATGTAGCAGATGCTGTTGGTACTCACCTATCTTTTTGTCCTCACCATTCCTGCATATGACCATATATATGTCTGGTGCTGGTGTCTTAGTGTCTTTTTCTCTAAAAGTCTCACCAGGTCTGGACCCAGACCCATGAGAAAGGGGTACTGGCTGCCTGCGTGTCTCTGAGAAGGGAACATAATGAGACTGGTTCTTGCCATAAGTATCTGTGACTCTGCCTGAGGGCTTTCTCTGACCATAGGAGCATGCTTAGTCTCTGCACAAAGAAGACTGGAGGTGCTAGGGAGTTAATGTCTCCAGGACTAGCTCTCCAGTAATGAAGGACAGGAGCTGGTGGATAAATACCCTAGCTTCATCATCCCTTCAGTAGGACAATTCTGAGGCATGTTCTATAGAGTCACTCAGAGGTCCCCAGGAGGGTTAAACCCTAATTGCCCATAGCAGTAACTTCATTAACTCACCCTGTATTGCCTTCCTTCCTTTCCTTGTCTCTGCTACTGGTTATTCTTGGTATCACCTCCAAAATAAACTACTCCCCAGTAAACTACATCCCAAATAAACTACTTGGAAAAGAAAGGGAAAATGGCAGATAGGAGGCAGGACTAGATTGCAGCTCCCACTCAGACAGACAGAGCAGCATGTGGAGACACACATTGTGAACTTTTGCTCCAGAACTACTGCAGAAATATACGAGGAAAGCTGAGAGAATCCACAGATCCTCTGAAGGAAGTGGACTGTTCCTACAGGATACAGGAGACAACTCAAATACTGTGAGTACTCAAGCTGTGAAAGTGGGAAAGGGGGATTGTTCGCCCCCAAACACACACCCTCACTGGGGACCCTGAAGGTCTAGATCACAGGAGAAGGATTCAACCTTAACTGGAGCTGAGTCAATTTAGAGAGCTGAGTGAAATACAGGGGTAGAGGAAGCAGCAGGAAAAGCCCTGTGGGCTCTCTGGGTCCCCAGGGAACCTATTTCTGACTTGTCTTACAGGGGTCCTTGGGAAGGGCTGCCAGAGGTACTGGTAAAAGACCACAGGGAGAAGGAAACCTCCAGCTGCACTTTGTAACAATTCCGACTGATTGCCAAGTCTCCTGGCCAGAACTCTGGGGAGGGCGTGAATCCAGTTTGCAGACTTGACAGGCAGGGAGGCGCAAAAGCCCTGCTTGCTTTCTCAGTTGGGAGGCTGGTAGCCTGGGGCAAGTTCTCAGCCCTGGTCCCCCACCGCCTGGAAACCAAATAAACTACTTACATTCACATCCCTTTTTCAGGGTCTGCTTCTGGAGGGAATCCCAAGTATCAGCCCGGGTCTAGTCAGGAGACAGAAATCCCACCACTTATTATTATTATTATTATTATTATTATTTTGAGACAGAGTCTTACTCTATCACCCAGGCTGGAGTGTAGTGGCATGATCTCGGCTTATTGAAACTTCTGCCTTCTGGGTTCAAGTGATTTCCAGCTAATTTTTGTATTTGTAGTAGAGATGGGGTCTCACCATATCGGCCAGGCTGGTCTCAAACTCCTGACCTCAAGTGATCTGCCTGCCTCAGCCTCCTAAAGTGCTAGGATTAAAGGCATGAGCCACTGTACCTGGCCCCCCACCACTTATTTTAACATAGAGAATTTACTGTAAAAATTGTTAATTAGGTGTAAAGTTGTCAACTTAGTATTTATATTCGTTTCTTGGGGCTGCCATAACAAAGTACCACAAACTGGATGGCTTAAATAATGAGAAATTTATTGTCTCACATCCTTGGAGGTCAGAAATCTAAGATCAAGGTGTTGGCAGCATTGGTTCTTTCTGAGGGCTATGAGGGAGAATCTGTTCCAAGTCTCTCTCTCTTAGTTTCTGGTAGCTTCAGGTTTTCCTTGGCTTGTAGATGGTCTTCTCCCTGTGTCTTCATATTGCCTTCTCTCTATATATGTTTGTCCCTGTGTCTCAATTTCCCCTTTTTGTAAGGACACCCGTCAAATTGAATTAGAGCCTATCCTAATGACCTAATCTTAACTCGATCATCTACAAAGACCTTATTTCCAAGTAAAGTCACGTTCACAGGTACTGAGGGCTAGGACTTCAACATCTTTTTAGGGGACACAGTTCAACCAAAAAAATACTTAAAGAGGCAAAGAGAAAATTCTAACATATCGTGTAGGTAGCAACTTTAGGAAACAGCTACCATCCCTATGGCTGAAAAAACAAAGGGAGGAAGTTGAAATCATTAAAACTTAAAGGCCTGGAGGAGGGACTACATGAGGCTGAGATGCAGGTGCTTGAGGAAGGGACACCAGCCAGTTGACTGGTGCTGGTGTCTTTGTGCTGAGAGAAGAGGTTTCATGGGGCCTGGACCCAGCTCCTGAGGAGGGGGTACTGGCTGGCTGGGTGTCTCTGGGATGGGGGCATGATGAGACTGGTTCTATAAGTGTGGGAAAAGCTGCAAACTGGATTCAGCTGCTGCTTGTAGGGACTGTCACTGCTGGAATTAGGAAGTGAGGTTGGGGTGACTCTCACAGAAGCAAGAAGCAGATAGAAAATCCCAAGAAGAGGAAGTAAACCGGAAGGAGCATGTCTCTTTTTCCTCTTCTAATCTTGCATCTCTCTCTAGCGTTCCCTATAGGCAGTGCCTAACAGGGAGCAGTTAACAAAGCATAAATGTGGTTTGTATTTGTTTGCATCATAAAACAAAGTATAGAAGGCTGGATTTGGAGCTGAGAGAGAATAGCTTAACGACTGGCACAACAACTTTTGACAATAAGGCAACTCAGAAAAGTTAAGATTTCTATCCCAAGGAAAGTAAAGATTAGGCCTAAGAACATTAACATGAATGCTTGATTAATGGCAATTAATGAGGCAGTATGTGAGTGAGAAAGAAACACCTCATGTAGAGGTGTGTCTATAAAGTAATGTGATTGAATTTTTAACAACACACTAGAACTTCAGCATACAAATGAGAACCATTCTCTTCAAAGTAGTTTCATGGGAATTTTTTCAACTCATTCTTTCAATATGGCCATGGTTCAAAGAACCTTTGAAACTCCTACTTAGGGAGCCTGTGGCCTGAACTTTTGAATTTGTCTCTGTTGTCACTTGTTTGTCTTTTGAGGATGAATTAACTTTTTGGAAATAACTTAATGTCATTCCAAGATAAACAAGGTAAATACAAGTTATATATTTAGGTTTGATTTTACTTTTTTTTGGACAGGTTGGGAAGAGGGATTTTGGAGGTGATGTGTCAAAATTAAGGTGTAATTTTTGTCTTAAGATGGTATCTGGTTGGTGGTTTCTGCTGCTATAATTCTTGTCAGTAAAATAATCATGAACACAGAAAAAGATGAAGGCTCATAATAACAAAGAAAATCAAGACTGACATTTTGTCGTTTGCCAACTCTGTAGAATTTCACTTAATTACAAGGGTGATATACTTGTTTGAAAAGTACAATTTGTGATCTGGTACTTTGCCATCAATTTCAGAAAACAGAATCTGCCAGTGTTATAAAGGAGGTTATTTCATGCTTCCTTCACTGTCTGTTCTGTGACTCAGAATCATCAGGCATGGACCTACCAGAAAACATGGCAGCCATTCATTTGCTAGTGGGGAGATTTTATGAGACAGCCAGAGCATTCTTTCTTGTATATCTACTTTTATATTAGTATATCTCTTTTTATATTTAGTAGAGACCAAAAATCTTTCAGAAAACAATTAATAATACCTCAATGCAGTTGAAGAGACCAAAAGAACCCTTACATGTATATAAGGGTTGCACTTTTGATTCAATCTATGTTGTCATTTGTCTTTTGGGGGTGAAGCAATTTTTTGGAAACAACTTAATGTCATTATAGTTTTCCATGTTCTTTATTGACTTAGAGCATTACAAAACCAAGCCATAGGGGTGGGAGAAAGTTCCAACTTAGTATATCAGAGTTGCCCAAAATGAATATCTTCTGGACAGTGAAAATTGGATTGAGAACAGTGAATATCAACACAATTGAACCCTCAGAAGGTGAACTGAGCAATACCCAAAGGAAAATGAGAACAACCAAAGTTGTCTTTTTGTCAAGAACTGGGCCAGGCTAGATCTCTCCTTATTTTTGGAATGTGCAAATAGAAAAGAGGTACATAGGAACCTATGAAAAAAACCTTGCAAAACAAGAGAAACACCACAGTGAAGACTCAGGAGAAAAATAGGACTGTGGAAATGATTTACTACTGAAACTAGTAGAAAATTATATCTTGTAGGTGTGCAGTCTTAAATTAGTTCAGCCATTGTGGAAGACAGTGAGGCAATTCCTCAAAGACCTAAAGACAGAAATACCATTTGACCCAGCAATCCCATTACTGGGTATATACCCAAAGGAATATAAATAATTCTATTATAAAGGTACATGCTTGCATATGTTCATTGCAGCACTATTCACAATAGCAAAGATATGGAATCAGCCTAAATGCCCATCAATGATAGACTGGATAAAGAAAATGTGGCACATATATACTGTGGAATACTATGCAACCATGAAAAAGAACAAGATCATGTCCTCTGCATGGATATGCATGGAGCCAGAGGCCATTATCCTTAGCAAACTAACACAGGAACAGAAAACCAAATACCGCATGTTCTCACTTATAAATGGAAACTAAATGAAGACAACACATGGACACATAGAGGGGAACAACACACACTGGGACCTATCAGAGGGTAGAGGGTAGTAGGAGGGAAAGGATCAGGAAAAACAACCAATGAGTACTAGGCTTAGTACCTGGGTGGCAAAATAATCTGTATAACAATCCCCCATGACACGAGTTTACCTATATTACACACCTGCACTTGTACCTTTGAACCTAAAAGTTAAAAAAAGAAAATTATATCTTTAAGGCTAGAAGAAGATGTGACTTCTATAAAAGAGGATCAGAAAGCTTAGGGAAACTGTAGCAGAAATGAAGAAAATTGTAAGAGAATAACAGAAAAACAATTGAGGTAAAGAAAAAAATTTAAAAAAGAAACCATGAGAGAGCTAAAAATTCAATAGTAGAATCAAAAATCCTTTCTGGTGATGGAGAAGAACAGAATTGACACTAAAAATTGAAGTGGTAATTCAGAAAACAAACACATTTTTTCCCCCAGAATGTATGGAACAAATAGAAAAAAGTGAAAAGGCATGAGTAAGAACAATTATCAAACTTAAAAATTACAGATATACTAGAGAAAGAGATCAGAATGATTAGAATACAAGCAATAATCAGATATAATTGCAAAAAATGCTCATGAGTAGAAAAAGATCTGATTGTGCAGACTGAAAGAGTCTAGGAATCTTCCAGACATGGAAAATAAAAAGAATTTCCTATGTAGACATATTTTATATCCTAAAGATTTAAACATATTCTATAAGTGTCTAGATATTTAATTAATTTACATATAAAAGAAAAAATAAGGCTAACACCTGCATTTTCCACTAAAGCAAGTGCTAAAAGATTACAAAGCAGTGACTAAAATGTTTGGACAGAAAAATATTTGGTTCAAGTAGTCAATTTTCTTTTAGGAATGAAGGCAACAGAAAGACATGAATAGCAGGGACTCAGAAAATAGTCCATCCATGTTACTTCTTGAAAAATAAGTTGAAGATATATTCCTTCTGTGTAAACATTTACTACATGGATTATACATATGTACACACACACACTTCCTGAAAGTGAAGACAAATTATTAAGATTATATGACTACCAACAAATAAAAAAAGTTGGAAAATGGCGTAGCAAGTGAGGGCAAGTTAAGTGGAAGAGCCAGAGGATATCATAAGACCATTTTTAACTTGGAAGACTAAAGTACCAGGTTAAAGACTATTCTTTAAAAATTACATATTCTCTTTAATACAAACAAAGTTTATATTTTCTAAATGACCAAATGAGGTAAGCACAATGTGTAGAGCATATGTGGCTTTAAAGGAACAATGAGAACATGAAAAATGTCATAAAAGCAACAAAACATCAGTTATAACAATAAACATAAATTGCTAAAACTTCTTGTTAAAATAGAAATACTCTGTGATTAGATTGTAATATAAAATATACCTATATATTACAAAATAGCATACAAAAAGACACTAAATCTTAAAAAGAAAGAGATGGACAAAAATTTATCTTTTCTGCAAATGCAAGCAAAAAGAAAGCAAAGGTGGCAATATTAATTTCAGGTGAAGTGGAATTCAAGACAAAAAGCATTATACAGAGCAAAGGTATAATAAACTATATATGCTAAATTACTTAGTGTCACTATTATAAAGCAGAAACTGTTAGAAACTCATTGACAAATTCACATAAATCTAATAGCTTTGAGACTTTGATACAATCCTATTATTTATAAAAACAAAAGGATGTGTAGAATTTGAATAACATAATTAATAAGATTAATTTAATAAAAAATTGAACTTCATACCTTACAGAGAAAATATTTTCTTTCTAATTAGCCACACCATAATTACAAAATTGATTTTACTATGCCTTAAGGAAAACTTAAAAAAGCGAAATTGTGCAGGCACTGCACTATGATCTGGGGATAAAATGGTGAACAAGATAGACACAATTCTTATCCTCGTGGAGCTTATAGTCTGGTGAAGGAACATAGATAAGCAAACACTCAATCCACATAGTTATCCCGCAATGCAGTGTAATACCCTATGGTATGAACAAGTTATTTTTGAGAAACTGAAAGAAGCTCAGTATTCCTGGAGCACAGGGTTTGAAGGGCTGACTGGTGAGAGATAAATTAGGAAGAGGTTAGCAGGGGCCCCTAACATACAGGACCTTTTAAGCCCAAGGAATCTGAAATTTATGTTAAATGCAATGGGGATCCATTACAAGATTTCAGGCAGAAGAGGTTTATAACCAGATTTTCATTTTGGGAAAATTACTGTGGTCGCAATATAGAGAATGGTTTGAAGAGGAGAAAATTGAAGTATAGTTTGCAGACAATTTTAATAATCTATTTGGAAGTATATCTTCTGAATCCAGGGGGATGGAAAAGGTGGGTGGATTTGGGAGATATATAAGAGACAGACATTACAGGACTTTGTAACTGATTAGACCTGGGGAGTGAGGTAGAGAGAAGAGTCACAGATGATGCCAAGCTTTCTGGTTTGTACAACTGAGTGGATGGTAATGCCTTTCACTGAAGCGGGGATTCAGGAAGGGCAGGATTTAAGGAGCACATCACCAATTCTGTTCTGGATACATGCAGGTTGAGAGAATTGTGGGGCTTCCAAGTAGAATAACACCTAGACAATTGGATATATGGATGTGAAGCTTAGAAGAAAACTCTGGGCTACAGATACAGATTTGGAAACTGTCAGCATGTAGAGATGGTAATCAGAGCTATGGACATCCATGAGAGTGCCCTGGAAATAGATGAGAGTGAAAATGGAACTTGCTACTTGGTTAAATCATAATAGCTGCTGAGGTGCCTCAGTTTACCTATCCAAATGAGCAGATTGAAGGAAATAGTAATTTCATATAGAGAGTGGACACTTATTTACTAACTAGACTAATGCTCTAAATTGTAAGGCTTTTTTTCTGGGCAAGTGAGCCAAACCATTCCATCCCTAGAGACAGTCATATCCCTATTTCTTTCAGTGAAGAAAGTCTATTCTATGTGATCGACAGGAGGCTTCACCTTGAAAGCAACCAACTTCTTTGAGTTTTAATTCTTGGTTTTCAAGATGAAGTTCACTTTTCTACTTTTTGGTCCACTGCATGGTCCAAGATGATTTTATGAACCATTGCAAGGACAGTGGAACAGTCTTTCTGTAGAATTACTGAACTATATCAGTGTATTGTAAAACCATATGAAACAGTATTCTTTTAACCCCAGCAAAACTCAAATATGTACCCATCTTGCCATTATTCTAATTTCCCCTACTCATAGGAGAATGCTGAATCCTCCACTGGAAATATTTGAGACAGAAACTCAGATACTGACTTGCTTCAAGGACTTCAGATAGCTATTTCTCATGTGTCAATAGATGCTCAAGGTTGTTGGTCTAGAAAGGAACAGGTACATATATTCTTCAGAAGGAAAGCCAAGATTTTGTTCAATTCATCAGAGCCTACCAGACTAAAGTTGCCAGAATCAAAACACAATTTTGAAGAAGATCCCCGTTGCATTTATTAATTGTCAAATAAGAAGTGAGATTTTTGATTAGAATATGTAAATATTTCATAATCTTTGGACTTTCATTGAAAAATAATAGCCTTTGGAGGTTGAGAAGGAATTGCAAGTGACTATAGAAAAGCATAGCCTCACTTTTCTTAACTAATTTGTTTACTGAGAGAAATATGTGGAATAAAGATAAATCGGGATCATTAGGCAAATTGGCTAGTTTCCTTTGTTTTTAATGAAAATTCAAATAAAGAAAGTTGGTTAAACAGAACAATGGACACCCATATACCATATACCTAGAATCACCAATTATTTATGCTTTCTCATATTTGGTTCTCTTTCTCTCTCCCTCTTTCTCTGTATACATAAAAATTTCCCCCAAACCATTTGAAAGTAAATTGTAGCCGTTATGACTCTTCACATGCTAAATACTTCAGCATGTATTTCTTAAGAACATGGCTATAATGAGAATACATAATGAGATATCATTTTTACACCAAAGAAATTAATATTGTTATAATATCTATTTTGAAATCTGTATTTAAAATATCCCCATTGTCCCTAGTAACAGCTTTTATCACTATTTTTTAAAAGTCCAGGATGCTTTCGAGCACCGCACATTGCACTTAACTATGGTATCTTTCATTTTTTTTAATCTAGAACAATTTTTGAAGTTATTTTCCGGGAAGGCCGAGGAGGGAACTTTTACGACAATGACAGTTTTGAAGTAGTCCAGACAAGTTGTTTTGTTGTCTCACAATTCAAATTTGTCCAACTATTTGCTTATGATTAGATTCAGTTACACATTGTTTGCAAGAATCGCTAGTGTATAGTGTTCAGTGCATCACATCGGGATGCATATTGTCTCAGGCTTTCTCATCATTGCACTAAATTTGAGCAATTGGCTAACTAAGGTAAGTGTTGAGTGGATTTCTCCATTGGACCTTTTCTCCTTTGTGCCTAGAAAGTGTTCTGTGGTCAGACGAGATCGGGCATGCTCAAGACGGTATGGAGAGGGAGAGCCTTAGGACAAATACCTAATGCATGTGGGGCTTAAAACCTAGATGACGGGTTGATAGGTGCAGCATGTAACGAACCTGCACATTCTGCACTTGTATCCCGGAACTTAAAGTAAAATAAAAACAACAACAACAAAAAAGAAAAACAGAAAGTGGTCTATGGTGAGGAAAGCAAGACTGTGTGTAAATATCTTGTGCTTCAACAAGCTTTTCACCAAAGTTTGAATCAATTATTACAGTGGTGGTTGCAAAATGATAATGTATTAGTCGGTTCTGGCGCTGCTATAAAGAAATACCTGAGACTGGGTAATTTATAAAGAAAAGAGGTTTAATTGGCTCATGGTTCTGCAGGCTGTACAGGAAGCATGGTGGCATCTCCTCCCAGGAAAGACTCAGGGAGCTTTTTACGCATGGTGTAAGGCGAAGAAGGAGAAGGGGTCTTACATGTCGGGAGCAGAAGGAAGAGAAAGAGGAAGGAGGTACTACGCACTTTTAAATAACTAGATCTCATGAGAACTCAGAATTCACCTACTATCAAGAGAGCAGCATCAAGAGGGAAATCAGATCCCATGATCCAATCCCCTTCCACCAGGCCCCACCTCCAACATTGGGGAGTATAATTTGACATGACATTTGGGCAGAGACACAGATCCAAACCATATCAGATAATGTTCTAATTTCTATCATTTTCTTATGGTTGTTAACTGGCATTCTTCTGAGAAAAAAGACTTTGCCTCCCTCCTCTTTTCTAGAGTATCACTGTAGATTTATGAATATTTCTTGTAAAAGTCAACGTGTTATAATGTATTACCATTATTATTTACTTTGATGTTCAAATTTACCCAAAGTTGTCCACTCTGGCCATTTTTGTTTGAGAAGGAATACAGGTAGAAGTCAAGGGAATACAGTTACTCACACAGTAAAGAAGGGAATGATCAGAGATGAAATGCTGGAATATTAGGATGCATTCCAATCTCATTATGCCACAGGGCTTAGGAACATCTCTTTCTTTTCTCCTCTGAAAGCAACAAGGACTCTGGCTTCCACACTTCTCAGCTTTTCTAAGGAAAGGTTTTAATATCCCTGCTTACAGAGACTGCTGGCAACTACTTTCCTCCAAGGTCATTTGCTCCTGCCTCTAGGCCTGGTCTTGGTCCATCCATCTAAGATAATACCTTGTCTTATCCTTATTTGCTGCTATGACTGAGCATGGTGTGGTCTAATCTCAAATTCTGTTTTTCTGCCTGCTACAGAGTTGATTTTGCTTACAAAAAAAAGAGAAAGTATCTATGCTAGTTAGGATATTGCTACAGCTGTTGTAACAGAGAAACCCAAACTAATAGTGGCTTAAACAACATGGAAGTTTTTAATTTCCTTTTAATATAAAAATCTAGGTAGACCATTCAAGGCTGGTATGTTGGTTCCATAATCATATGGACTCAAGCACCTTCTATCTTGTTTGTTTCTCCTCTACATTTAATTCCTTGCTTCCAACTTAGGTTGAAGATGTTTGCTTCAGTTCCCACCATCATGCCAGCATTCTAGTATTAAATACGAATGAGTCAAGTGCAAGGTGAGGGCAGGCCTTTGCTCCATAAGGGCACAATCTGAAAGTTGAACATACTACTTCCATTCACATTCCTTTGGCCAGAACTGGATAATTTATTATACCTAGCTGCAAAGGTGGTTGGGTAATGTATTCTGGGTGGTCATGTGCCATTGCCGTCACTATGAAAGTCAAGGAGAACGGACTTAGGAGGGCAACAAGCAGTCTCAGCCACAGCCTCTTGTTTAAATTCTCAGAAATAAATTCTCAGAAAATTTACACAGCAATAATTTTAACCATGCAAAAACCAGTGTCAGTTTTCAACTGAGCCTCACACCCTCCTGTACAAACCAGTATAGAAAGGATGCAAGAGGGAAAGTATCAGATGGCATTGGTAGGCTTCTGACATGTTCTGTTTTCTTGCCATAGGGCTGTGTGTACGCCTAAAACCCACTAGAGGAATCTACTTGGAGAAATTGGATCAAACACATCTGGGGATAGAAGATCCATTAATATATAGTATCCCAACTTTAGAGATGTTTGATCCTAATTTCTTTAAGATTTTATAGCAGTTTGGGTTTCATAAACAGAAACTGCTGAGTCACAGTGCAGGCAACCCAGACTATCTTGCCATAAATCCTTTTTTTTTTTTTTTTTTTGAGCTGGAAAAATAAGTGGGTGGGAGCTTAATTAGTGTACACTATGTAGGAATGAGTCACGATCAGTTAAAAACCTTTTCTTTTTTCTTGGCCACACCTACCTAATATTCAGGCTGATGTAGGCATGAGCACATCACTCCAAGCAAAATGTCTGGGCAGCCACCTCCTTCTATCCTCGATTCCCTGTATTCCTTATAACAATTAGAAAGACACTTACTTCCCTTTACTCTTTTCTTTCTTTCCAACCTACCACTGCTTTATTGGAAAGCATTAGGATTGGAGTAGGTGGTTGGAACAGTGAAGATAAGTTGTTAGATGGTAGAAATAAAGCCTCATGACAGTTCTCAGGATTGATGGCATTAATAGTAACAAATATCATGTGCCTCACTCTTAATTGCCAGTGGCCTTGTTTAGCAATTCATCATCCCTACTGGGAAAGGAACAGTTGTGATACTACTAAAAGGCAGTTGGGTGGAGAGAACCTATGTTGTCTTTCAGTAAATGCCTGAGAAGGCCAAGGACTTTACAGATTAAAATTCTTTGTACAAGTTACGCTCAATAAAAAAAACTAACATTGATGAAGATTTTGTTCAACGTATTATTTCCTAGAATAGTGAATTTTAATCAGAAGCAGTAATTATGAAATGAGTCAACTTAAAAAAAGAACTTAGTATGAATATATCAAATTTTCTACATCTAAGGGATGGTTTCCTTCAAAGAAAGATGGAGATCTAGTCAGTGAAATAATTGGTTTAGGTTTAAAAATCTACAGTGACCCCTAGACCTTTGCACTCAGGCTGTGTACTTAATGAATGCAGCCCTCAAACTTAGATTTCAGGGACTGCCTTGTGACTAAATATCTAGCTAAATTAACAGCAACCTGAGTAAGTCTGTAATGACCTAGTGAGCCAGCCTAAAAAGAAAGAAAACTCACAGTATGGTTCCAACACCACAAGGCAAGTATGTGCCAGATAATTTCTGGTTGGACATGGGTCATTATAGGGAGAGAACTCTGTTTTGTCAGAAACATGGAAGTAGAAAACGTGGACATGTATTCATTCAATTGTCCTTTCATCTAACATTTATTGAGCTCCTATTGGCAGTCAGACATTGTGTTAGGCTGTGGGGATAGATCAAAACCCTTTTCAGTCCAGCCAGGGGAAACAGACATATAATCACACACATCACATGTGATAAATGTTGGGCCAGTGCTTCTTAAATGTTAATATGCATAAGAATCACCTGGAGAGCTTGATGAAACACATGTCCAGATGGAAGCACATGAAGGACATGGTAGGTACATGAAGAGGGAGCCATGTGTTTTATCTGAAGGCAGTGCTTGAAGGGAGTCTCAAAAATTAAAATATGTAGATATTCATCAGGCAAAAAAGGGGAAGTGGATAGAATTCAGAAACACAATTTGCTGTGTTCGGGGCACAATGTGTGACAGATAAGAATGTAGAGATAGGTGTGGGTCACATCATGGGTCTCAAAGTGCCATGCTGAGGAGTTGAAATTTTATCCTGTGTGCAATGGAGAGCCACTGATAGTTTTAAGCAAGGGAATAAGCCATGCAAGTATTTAGTGAAAAATATTCCCATGAGAGGAAACATTAAGGGTTAAGACTTTGAAGTTGAAGTATCTTTGGCCTGTTCATGGGCAAGAAAGGAGGCCAGTGTAGGTGGAATACAACGAGTGAGGAAGGCAATACTAGGTGATGAGGTCAGAGAAGTTATCAAGGGGCCAGATCATGTAGGGCCATAGGGATCATGGTAAGAACATTGGATTTTATTTTAAGCGTGTTGAGCATGGGTATGACATGATATGACTTAGGTCTGAAAGTATCATTCTGGCTACCATATGCACTGTAAAAGGGCAATACTGGAGGCAAAAGAGCAGTTAGGAGACCACCGTAGGAGTCTAGGGCAGAGTTGATGATGGCTTGGACCAGGAGGGTTTTGACAAATTTATAAATTCACATATCCACCACCAAAGTCATGGTATAAAACAGTTTCACATTCTAAACATTGCCGCATACTGCCTCTTTGTAGTCATACTAGTCCCTCAAGCCCAATAGCTGGTAACCACTGACGTGTTCTTTTCCAGAATTTTACATAAATTGAATCATATGGTTTGTAGACTTTTGTGTCTGGCTTCTTTCTCTAAGCAAAATGCATTTGACATTCATCTATGATGTATGAATCAAAGTTTATTTATTTTATTAATAACTGCTGAGTAGAATTCCACTGTATAGATGCACCTCAGTTTGTTTTTCTGTTCACCACCTGAAGGACATTTGGGTTGTTTCCAGTTTTTGGTGATTACGAATAAAGTGTCTATAAATATTTGTGCACAGTCTTTTGTATGAACATAAGTTCTCATTTTTTGGTAAATATCTGGGAATATGATTGGTATATGTGGTAAGTGCATGTTCAACTTTATAGAAACTGCCAAACTGCTTTCCATCGCAGCTGCATCATTTTGCATTCCTGCCAGCAATGCAAGAGAGTTCCAGTTGCTCTGTAACCTTGTCAGTATTGAATATTGTTGGTACTTTTTACTTTAGTCATTCTCTTAGACATGAAGTGTTATCTCATCGTGATTTTAATTTGTATTTTCCTAACAACTAATGATGTTGAGCCAAGTAGAGCCAGATTTACTGATGTGATGGATGTGGAATGTGAAAGAGAGTGAGGAGTTAAGGATGATTTCAAGGACTTTGGCTTGAGCGAAATAACAGTGAAAGAGGTGGATAGAATTTAGAAACAGGGTTAAATGTGACATGATCTCAGTGGTTCTGGAAAAACTCGGGAATAGTCATTAGGAAAGAGAAAATAGGTGCTGTTATTGGGCAAAGGAAAAGTGATAGCATACTTCTATCCCACATGCCCATCGGGAACTGTGAATAAGATTTATTCAGAGCAAATAGAACTGAAGATGATTAAAGAACTTTTATGGGTGGTGTGTGGGTGGAAAATGAAAGGTGTTACCCTCAAGGAAAGACATGTCAGTTGGGGAAAAGCAGGTTCCTGTTAACATCACAGGGATGTGATTCACTATGAAAACCTGAAACCGGTTTTATAGCCTGGGTGGGTGGTGGCTGGGGCACGGTTGTTTTAACTGACACAGAGTAGGCAGAAGGTGACCGTTTGGATAATGGAACCTGGTACCTGAGTATAATGGACCATGGCGTCATCTCGAATAAGCAAATCTAAGGAAACAGTTACACTGGCCCATACCAAGCAGAATCACAGGAAAGTAAGGAGGATTGCCAGAAATATTATGCCCTGGTTTCTTCTTCTGACTTCTCAGAGGGACCCAGGCTAATTATTCATGGTTGGATTGTCAGTCATCTCTGCTTCAGATATTGGTGATGGTCATTTAAGAAACAACAAAAGAGAGATTATCTGGAATCCCCTGACTGGTGCCGTGGTGACAGGTTCCACTAAAAGAAGACACAGAGGGTTTTTCTCGCCATGTTTCTGGGATGCTTCATTGCCCAATTTCTAATTCTACTTTGACTTTTCCCTCCTTTCAGCTTTCTACCTTTATTTCTACTTATTGTTTTACCAATGAAAATAGCTTTTAAAAAATTGTTGTTTTTCAAAAAATTCAAACTATTTAGGAAAACAGGTATGGAAGAAAGTAAAAGTTTTCTGAAATCTCACCACCCCAAGATCCTCACCATTAATGTTTTGGGAGACTATCCTTTCACGTTGATGCATGCATATTTATATGAGTACTTTTACTTAAAAGAGAAAATATGATACATACTATCTTTTAAATTGTGGATAACTTTTTTTGAAAATGATTTTTCTTTTTAAAAAATTAAAATTTTTTTATTTTTAATTTTTGTGGGAACATAGTAGGTGTATATATTTATGGGGGTACATGAAATGTTTTGATACAGACATGCATTGAAAACATGAATTTTGTTTAATTTTTTATTGATACTTTAACCTCCCACCGACACCTCCACTAACCTGTATGACTTGGTGTTTATTTTTCCAGACCTTTTCTCAAGACCATAGAATTTCTCTCTCTCTCTCTCTCTCTCTCTCTCTCTCTCTCTCTCTCACACACACACACACACACAGAGTTAAGAATCATTTAACAGAAACAGGATCTAGATATGTAAGCACTATACTTCAATACAATGAAAGCCATACATCACAAGCACACAGCTAACATCATATTCAATGGTAAAACGTTGAAAGCCTTTCCAATAAGAGCAAGAACAAGACAAGGATGCTCACTTTTGCCACTTCTATTCAACATAATATTTGAAGTCCTAGCCAGAACAATTAGGCAAGGAAAATAAATAAAAGGCATCCAAATTGAAAAGTAAGAAGTTAAATTGTCTCTCTCTGCAGACAACATGATCTTCCATATAGAAAACCCTAAAGACTCCACTATGAATTGTTAGAACTGACAAATGAATTTAGTAAAGTTGCAGGGTACAAAATCAACATACAAAAATCAGTAGCATTTCTATACACTAACAACAAATTGAGAAAGAAATCAAGAAAACAATCCATTTACAGTAGTATCAAAAAATAGTTAGGAATGCATTTAACCATGGAGGTGAAAGATCTGTACACTGAAAACTATAAAACCTTGATAAAAGGAATTGAAGGAGACACAAAAAAATGGAAAGATACCCCATGTTCATAGATTAGAAGAATTAATATTGTTAAAATGTCCATACTACCCAAAGTGGTCTACAGATTTCATGCAATTCCTAACAAAATTCCAATGACATTTTTTACAGAAATAGAAAAAACAATCCTAAAATTTGTGTGGAACCACAAAAGACCGTGAATAGCCATAGCAATCTTGAGCAAAAAGAACAAAGCTGGAGGCGGCTGAGCGCGGTGGCTCACGCCTGTAATCTCAGCACTTTGGGAGACTGAGGCAGGCGGATCACGAGGTCAAAGGTTCGAGACCAGCCTGACCAACATGGTGAAGCCCTGTCTCTACTAAAAATACAAAAATTAGCCGGGCGTGGTGGTGTGTGCTTGTAATCCCAGCTACTCAGGAGGCTGAGGCAGAAGAATTGCTTGAACCCGGGAGGCGGAGATTACAGTGAGCCGAGATCGCACTACTGCACTCCAGCCTAAGTGAGAGTAAGACTCTGTCAAAAAAAAAAAAAAAAAAAAAAGAGCACAGGCAACAAAAGCATGAGTAAACAAGTGAGATTATTTCAAACTAAAAAGCTGCACAGCAAAGGAAACAGTCAACAGAGTAAAGAGACAACCTATGGAATGGGGGAAAATCTTTGCAAGCCATACATCTGATAAGGGGTTAATATGCAAAATATGTAATGAACTCAACTCAATAGTAAGAAAATATATAGTCTGATTTAAAAAATGAACAAAGGACCTGAATAGACATTTCTGAAGAGAAGATATACAATTGGCCAACAGATATATAAAAATATGCTCAACATCAGTAATCATTAAGGAAATGCAAATTAAAGCCACAGTGAGATATCACTGCAAAGCTGTTAGAATGGCTATTATCAAAAAGATGAAAGATAAGAAGTGTTGGTGAGGATGTGGAGAAAAGAGAACACTTGTATACTGTTGGTGGAATTTAAATTAGTACAGCAATTATGAAAAAATTATATGGAGGCTCTTCAAAAACTTAAAAACAGAACTACAACATGATCCAGTTATCCTACTACTAGGTATATATCCAAAGGAAATGAAATCAGTATATCAAAAACAGATCTGCCCTCCTGTATTCATTGCAGCATTATTCACAATAGCTAAGCTATGGAACCAACCTAAGTTCCATCAACAAATGAATGAAGAAAACGCGGTATTCTATACAATGAAATACTATTCAGCTCTAAAAAATCTGTAATTTATAGCAACATGGATGAACCTGGAGGAAATTATGCTAAGTGAAATAAGCTAGACACAGAAGGACAAATACTGCGGTCTCACTTACATGCGGAAACAAAAAAAGGTGAAACCTATAGAAGCAAAGAGTAAAACAGTAGTTACAAGAGGCTGGGGGAGTGGGAAATGTTGGTGAAAGGGTACAAAGTTTCAGTTAGAAAGTTAGAATGAATAAGTTTTGGAGATCTTCTGTGATCTATTGTGCAGCATGATGACTATTATAGTTAATAATAATGTATTACATATTCGAAATTGCTAATAGTAAATTTTAAATGTTCTCACCACAAAAATGGTATGTGAGGTGATGAAAATGTTAATTAGCTTGATTTACTCATCCCACAATGTATACATATATCAAAATCTCACATCGTACATCATAAATATATGATTTTTATTCATCAATTTTAAAATAAATTAATTAAAATGGAAAAACCCAAATCCCAGAATCTTTGTAATGTATCTTCCTTTTCTCATTGTACATTGTTTTTTTTTTTTTGCCTCATTCTTTTCTATATCTGCCTAATATTCCATTCTCCAACTAGTTTGCATTGATTTTTATTTTCATGGGTTTTTTTGGGATTACTTACATTGCTGCAATAAATGTCTTTGGATATATTCCATATACATGGGAGATTTGTTTCTCAATTGGTGTTTTTATTTCTATGCGTTAGAGTTCAAGGAGTAGGATTTCTGAGTTGAAAAGTATATGTAATTACAGTTTTAATAAATATTGCTAAATTACTTTGTAAAAAATTATTCATGATATCTTATTATATTTTTAATGTCTTTTGGATCTGTAATGATGTCCTCTTTTTCATTTCCCATGTTGGTAATTGATAATTCTGTTCTCTTTATTTCTTGATCAGTTTTGCTAGGAGTTTATTGGTTATATTCATCTTTTTAGGAAATATTTTTTGGCCGTGGTAATTTTCTTTCTTGCACAATTGTTTTTTATACTATGATGCTCTACTCTTATCTTTATGATTTATTTCCTTCTTTCTTTGGATTTGATTTGCTGCTTTTTTCTTAGCTTTCTGTAATGGAAATTTAGATGACTTATTATTCAGCCTTGTTTATTTTCTAGTTTGTGCATTTATGGTTACATGTTTCTCTCTAAGCACTGTATTCTATAAACTTTTGATATGTTGTATCTTCATTACCATATGGTTCATATATTTTCTAATATCCCTTGTAATTTCTTCTTTGTCCCATGGATTATTCAGAAGCATACTGATTAATTCTAACACATTTGGGGATTTTATTTCAAGTTTAATTCACCTGTTTAGGTAATTCAATTTATGTCTGATTTTAACCATTTGAAATTTGTTGAGATTTGACTAATGGCTCTACCTTATGTTCAATTTTGGCAAAAGTTCCATATTCACTTGAAAAGAATATTTATTCTGCAGTTTATTGCAATGTTCTATATATGTCTATTAGGGCAAGTTTTTTAGTCCTGTTGTTCAATTCTTCTACATTCTTAATGATATCATTAGTTACTAAAAAAGAGATATATTAAAATTTGCAAATATTATTTCTGATTTCCCTATAATTTTCGTCTAAGTTTTGCCAATTTTGCTATACATATTTTATTAGTCACATACAAATCTAGGATTGTTATAGCTTACTGTTGAATTGAATGCTTTATTATTATAAAATATCATTCTTTATCTCAAATAATGTTTCTTGCTTTAAATAATACTCTATCTAATATTATAGTTGTACCAGTTTTCCTTTGGTTAGTATTTTTCCTTCCTTTCAGTTTCTTACTTTCTGTGTCATCATATATAAAGCATGTCTCTTGTGAACAGCATATAGTTGATTTAAAAATTCCAGTCTGATAAATTTGTCTTTTATTTTCTATTTTACTTTTTTGGTTATTATTTTTAATTGATACATAATCATTGTATATATTTTGGAGATACAGTGTAATATTTCAATACATGTATATAATACATAATGATCAAATCAGGGTAATTAGGATAGCCATTACCTCAAACCTTTATCTTTTCTTTGTATTGGGAACATTTAAAAACCTCTCTTCCAGCTGTTTGGAAATATGCAATAAATTATTAACTATAGTCACCCTACCAAACTATCAAACACTAGCTTTTATTTCTTCTATCTAATTGCATTTTTGTACCTATTAATCAACCTCTTTTCATGCTCCCTCTCCCCTGTCTTTCCCAGTCTCTGGTAAACACTAATCTACTCTGTAGCTTGATGAGATCCACTTTTTTAGCTTTTGCATATGAATGAGAAGATGCAGTATCTGTCTTTCTGTGCCTAGCTTATCTCACCTAACACAATGTTCTCCAGACTCATCCATATTGACATGAATAACATAATTTCATTCTCTTCTATGACTAAATAATGTTCCATTGTGTATATATACCACATTTTCTTTATTCACTCATCTATTGATGGAAACTTTGGTTGATTACATATATTGAATTGTGAATAGTGCTGCAATAAACATGGGAGTGCATATATCTATTGGACATAGGGACTTCCTTTCCTTATGATATATACCCAGCAGTGGGATTGCTGGATCATATGGTAGTTCTATTGTTAGTTTTCTGAAGAATTTTTATATTGTTTTCCATAATGGTTGTACTAGTTTACATTCCTACCAACAGTGTACAAGAGTTCCCTTTTTCCACATCCTCACCAGCATTTATTTTATGTCTTATTTTTATAATAATCATTTTGACTGGAGTGAGATGACATCTCATTGTGGTTTTTATTTGCATTTCCCCGACCTTTTTTTTTTTTTTTTTTTTTTTTTTTACATTTATTCCAGCCATTTAGGCACCGAGATCATACACTGGGTTAAGAACAGTTTTCAATATATGGTGCTGGGAACACCGGATGTACACATGCAAAAGAATAAAATTAGAACTCTATCCCTCACCATATACAAAAATCAACCCCAGATGGATTAAAGACTTAAATGTAAGACCTGAAACTCTGAAGTTACTAGAAGAAAACCTAGGGAAAATGCTTCAGGACATTGGTCTGGGAAAAGATTTTATGGATAGGACCTCAAAAGCACAGGCAACAAAAGCAAAAATAGACAAATAGATTATATCAAATTGAAAAGCTTCTGCATAGCAAAAGAAACAATCAACAGAGTGGAGAGACAACCTACATAATGGGAGGGACTATTTTCAAACTATACATCTGACAGGGGGTTTATAACGAAAGTGTATAAGGAACTGAAACAACTCACTAGCAAAAAACCCAAATAATCTGATTTAAAACTGAGTAAAAGATGTAAAGAAAGATTTTTCAAAAGAAGATGTACAAATAGCCAACAGGTACATGAAAAAATGCTCAATACTACTAATCATCAGGGAAATGCAAATCAAAACTAAAATGAGATATCATCTCACCCCAGTTAAAAGAATTTTTATCAAAAAGACAAAAATAATGGATACTGGTAAGAATGCAAATTAAGGTGCAGAACCCTTGTACACTGTCGGTGGGAATATAAATTAGTACAACCACTATGGCAAACAGCAATGAGATTAATCAAAAAACTAAAAATAGAACTACTATATGATCCAGCAATCTCACTGCTAGGTGTATATCTAAAAGAAAGGAAATTAGTATATCAAAGAAATATCTGCACTCCTATGTTTATTGCAGCACTATTCATAATATTCAAGATGTGGAATCAACCTAAGTGTTTACAAATGATGAATGAACAAAGAAAATGTGATATATAGACACAATGGAATATTATTCAGCCATAAAAAAGAATGGAATTCTACCCTTTGCAGCAACACAAATGAACTGGGAATACATTAGTGAAATAATCCAGGCACAGAAAGGCAAATATCACATGTTCTCACTCATATGTGGAGCTAAATAAGTGGATCTCATTGAGATAGGGAGTAGATTGGTGGTTACCAGAGGCTGGGAAGAGTAGGGGAAGGGGAGGATGAAGAGAGGTTGATTAATAGGTACAAAAATACAGTTAGATAAAGGAATAAAATCTAGTGTTTGATAGTTCAGTAGGGTGACTATAGCTAACGATCATTTACTGTGCATTTCAAAATAGCTAGAAGAATTAGAATGTTCCCAACACAAAGATGAATGTTTGAGGTGATGCATATCCCAATTACATTGATTTGATCATTACATATTGTATGCATGTATCAAAACATCACATGTACCCCCAAATGTGTACAACTATTATGCATCAATTAAAACAAAACAAAACAAAACAATCTGATTTAAAAGTGAGCAAATGATTTGAATAGACATTCTCAGAAGAAGATAATCGAATGATAACTGTGTTTTGAGTATTTAGTTCATTCAGTTTTAATGTAATTAATGATAGAGTTGATTTTGTCTACTATTTTACTTATATATTTGTCTAATCTGTTCTTGTTTCCTTTTTCTTCCTTTATTTCCTTCTCATACACTATTGAATTATTTCTTATTATTTCATCTTCTGTTAGCTTATTAGTTATATAGTTTACAATTTTATTTTAGTAGTTGCACTTCCAGTATGATAGTGCGACAAGTTCTGTCATACTGTGCTGGTTCAGTGGCCCTATGGACACACAGCAAATGACTAAACATATATTTAAGAAAATCTTCTAAAACTTGGTAAGAATTGCAAGAGTCTTTGGTATTTGAACCAATATCTGTGCCATCCTTCCCCTTCCCACTTTGGTGAGATGGAAGCTCCATTCTAGACTGGTAAACCAAGAACGTAAGGCTCTCTCTCCCTAGCTCCTAGATAAAAGGCTAGTTTCCAAGGAGAGGCAGAATGTTAACATTTCTCAACTTGCTCCTAGCTACCTGTTGCTGAGACTAAGTTTAGTATGAGTGGGGCTGAGAGACTCATATGAAAGTCTCTCATATGACTTTCTGCTCCTTCTGCCCAACACTACTTGTGAGATGAAGGCTCTACCTTGGGCATGGTGCTGCTTAGAATACTGGGGTCCAGAGTGCCCTTGCACCCAGCCCGTGGGGCAGGGGCTCCATGCTGAATGCTCTCTCCTCCCCGATCCATTGAGTGCTCAGTTTCTAAGGCAGTGGTGTCACTGGAAAAGAAGCATGCTCTCTGTGTACTCAGTGCTAGAACCTTGGCTCAAAGGTTTGAGCTGGGGAGAGAAAGCAAACTGTAGAACATAGAGCTACAAATCTCTACTCCCAAAAACTAATTTAATTTCAACAGACCTGGAGCAATTCAAGCCTAAGAAGCTCACAGAAACAGTGGAAATGGTAGTGAAAGGCAACTGTAAAAAGATTGATTGATTTATTAGACATATAGGCCATATTGTAAGTTGACTAGTTTGCTAGAGAGAAACAGGAAAGAGACAGTTGGGGAGACCTCCTGGGGTCAGAACAAATTTCAAACCCTGACCTCAGGAACTATCTCTTCAAAGGAGCTAGAACTGCAATTAATGGAGCTTAAAAATGTGGTGTGGTCAGAAAATGAGTTAGTCAAAGAGAGCTGTGGAATACCACTGTCATCCTAGAGTAACTCTGGGCATATCCAAGGCTGTATCCCTGAGGAACAACATCAGAGATTTCACACTACAGGGGAGACAGGAATAGAGTTCCTTAACACAAGCCATTCACTAAACTAGTAAACAAGCAAATAACAATGACCAGGCCCAGACAGGGAGAATGAGTACCCAGAATTGCTACAATATATTATTTAAAATGCTTGATTTTCAACAAAAATTATGAGATATGCAGAGAAACAAGAAAGTATGGTCCCTACACCAGAAACAAACAAAAATAAAAGCAGGCAGCTAAAGTGTTTGTGTAAGTGACCAGGTGTCAGAATTAACAAAGATTTCAAAATGGCCATTATAAATATGTTCAAAAAACTAAGGGAAACCAATATTAAACAAGTAAAATAATGTATAATGACAATGTCACATCAAGTAGAGAAAATGATGAAGAGAAATTAAAAAAATAGAAATTCTGGAATTGAAAAGTACAGTAATTTAAATGAAAAATTTACTAGAGGGGCTCATAATGTATTAGTACTGGCAGAAGAAAGAATCAGCAAACTGAAAGACAGAGTGAAAGAGATTATGCAATCTAAACAACTGAGAAGAAATAATGATGATAAACGGAGTCTTAGAGAAATGTGGGGCACTGTTAAGCATGCTGCCAGTGAATGGATTAAATAATCCAATAAGAAAGGCAGTGATTTTCAGACTGGGTCGGAAAACAATATCCAATCATACGCTGTCTATAGGAGAAACACTTTGGATGCAAATATACAAATAAATCAAAAGTAAAGGTATGGAAGAAGATATATCATGCAAACAACAACCACAAGAAAGCTGGAGAAACTGTACTAACATGAGAAAACATAGACCCTAAGAGAAAGAATATTACTAGAGATAAATAGGGACATTTTGTAATAATGAAAGGGTCAACCATCAGGAAGATATAAGAATGATAAACATATGTATATCTAATGGCAGAACACCAAAATACATAAAGTAGGAACTGACAGAAATAAAGGGAAAAAAACAAACAAGCAGGCAATTCTACAGTAATAGTGCCTTCAATGAATGGAAAGAACGACCAGGAAGAAAATGAGCAAGCAAATAGAAGAACTGAAAAACACTACAAACCATCTAGACCTAACAAACATCCCTGCATCTAATGCAGGAGAATAAACATTCTTCTCAAGAGCAGATGGAGCATTCTCCAGGATAGACCATATATTACATACATTGACTGAATACATTTAAAGTGATAGAAAAATACAAAGTATGTTTTCTAACCATAATGGAACAAAATTGGAAATCAGTAACAGAAAGAAATTTTGGAAACTCACAAATGTGGAAATTAATATATACTCCTAAATAACCAATAGATCAAAGAAGAAATAAAAAATGAAATTAGAAATACTTTGAGATGAATAAAAATGAAGACACAAGATGCTATAATCCTTGGGATGCAGCTAAAACAGTGCTAGTGGGAAATTTATACCTGTAAATACCTATATTAAAAAAGAAGAAAATGTCAAATCAATAACCTAACCTTCCACCTTAAGAAACTGGAAAAAGCAGAGCAAAGGCAACAGAAGGCAAGAAATAATAAACATTAGAAAAGAAATTAATGATACAGAGACTAAAATGATATAAAGACTACATAACAGAGAAAATGATTTTTGACAAGGGTACAAAGACCATTTAATGGGAAAGAAGAGTGTTTTCAACAAATGATGCTGGAACAACTGGTTGAAAAAGAATATAGTTAGACCCTTATCTTCATACCATATACAATTATTACCTCAAAATGGATCAAAGACCTTAAAGTGAGAGCTCAAGCTATAAAATTCCTGGAGGAAAACATAGGGGTAATTCTGCAAAAGTACAAAAAAAAATAGGTAAATTGGATTTTATCAGAATAAAAAACTGCTATGCCTCAAAGGTCACTATCAAGAAAAAGAATAAATATCTCATAGAATGGAAGAAAATATCCACAAATTATATATCTGATAAGGGATTTGTTTCTAGAAAGTATGGTAATCTCCCCCTCTTACCTGCAGGGCATATATTTCAAGACCCTCAGTGGATACCTGAAACCACAGATAGTACTGAATTCTATATGTACTATGTTATTTTTAAAATCTGGTAACTGAGATGGCTACTAAGTGACGTTGGTTAGTATACACAGCATTGATATGCTGGATAAAGGGATGTTTCACATTCTGGGTGGGATGGAGGAAGATTTCATGCAACTCAGAATAGAGTGCAACTTAAAATGTAGATTATGTCTGGAATTTTCCATTTAATACTTTTCAACTGCAATTAACCATGGGTAACTGAAACTGTGGAAAGTGAAACTGCAAATAAAGGGGGAACTAGTCTATAAAGAACAATTATAATTCAATAATAAAAAAATGATTCAAAATGGGCAAATTATCTAAATAGATATTTCTGTAAAAAAGAAGATATATAAATGGCTAATAAGCACATGAAGAAATGCTCAACCTCATTGGTTGTCAGGGAAATGCAAATCAAAACCACATGGTGAGATACCTCTTCATACCCACTATATGACTATAATTAAAAAGGAAGATAATAACACGTGTTAGTGAGGATGTAGAGAATTTGGAACTCTTATACACTGCTTGTGGGAATGCAAAATGGTGCCACCACTTTTGAAAACAGTCTGACAGTTCCTCATATGGTTAAACACAGAGTTAACCTATGATTCAGGAATTCAACTCCTAGGTATATACACACAGGAAATGGAAACATATGTCAATGCAAAAACATATTCATGAGAAACATTATTTATAACAGCCAAAAGGTGGAAACTACTCATTTTTTTTCAACCAAACACAGGATTAAAAATTGTGATATATCCTTAGACTGTAATATTTTTTAGCCATAAAAGGGAATGAAGTACTGGTATATGCTGCAACATGGATAAACCTTGAAAATATTATGCTAAGTGAAACAGACCAGTCACTAAAGTTGTATGATTCCATTTGTAAGAAACATCACAGATAGACAAATCTGCTTAGAGCTGACTGGGATGGGGAGATTGGGCAATAGCTAAAGAGTACAGGGTTTTGGTTCTTTTTTGAGGTGACAAAAATGCTCAAAATTGAATGTAGTTATGGTTGCCCATATCTGTGAATATACAAAAAGCCACTGAACTGTGCACTTTACATGCATGAATTGCATGGTATGTGAACTATATCTTAATGAAGCTGGTATAAACTTTTTATTTTAGTGCCCATTCTATAGATTATAACATGCTTAATCAACATATTGCAGTTTAGTTTAAATGAATACTTTTATCATTTCTTGAGCAACCTAATAACTTCATAACCTTTTTTTGAGACAGGGTCTCACTCTGTCGCCCAGGCTGTATTGCAGTGGTGTGATCACAGCTCACTGCACCTTTGACCTCTTGGGCTTAAGTGGTCCTCCCACCTCAGCCTCCTGACTAGCTAGGACTACAAATGCACACCATCATGCCTGGCTAATTTTTGTAGATGCAGGATCTCACTATATTGCCCAGGCTGGTCTCAAACTCCTGGATTCAAGCAATCCATCTGCTTCAGCCTCTCAAAGTGCTGGGATTACAGGTGTAAGCCATTTCGCCTGGTTCTTTCTAACTCAACTCCATTTGTTCTCCTTCACATTTTTGTGTTACTAATGTCAATATTTACTTCTTCATATATTTAAAATTTTACAATGATATATTAAAGTTATAATTTTAAGCCCTAAGGAAAGTACACATTTAGATTTAGTCACATATTTATTCTTCCCAGTGCTTTTAATTTCTTCTTGAATTATTCTATCTGAGATTATTCTCCTTCCATCTGAAAAACTCCCTTTAGTATTTCTTTTGGTGGAGGTTTGCTGGAATTGTCTTATTTTTATTTGTTAGAACATTTAGGTTTTGAAATAGTTTCACTGACTGTAGCATTCTATGTTGGCACTTTTCTCTTAAAGCATTTAAAGATGTAATTCCATTGTCTTGTGGATTCTACAGTTTCTTCGGAAAAGACAGTTGTTGGTATTATTACTATTTTGATGGTTATATGTCATTTTTCTCCTCTGGAAGCTTTGAATGTCTTCTATTTGTGTTGAGTTTTTAGGAAGCTTATTATAAAGTATCCTGTTAGGAGTCTCTTGAATTGATATTTTTATTATTGATTTTTTCTTTTTAGTTTTGGGAAATCTTAGCCAGCATTTCTTTGATCATTGTTTTTGTTTCCTTTCTCTTCCTGGGACTCAATTACATATCTTAGATCTTTTAATTTTGTCCCATATGTTTATTTTCTGCATTTTCCATCTTTTTATTTTCTCTCAATTATGGATATTTTCTATTGATCTATTTTTCAGTTTGCCAGTTCTCTCTTCTACTATCAAATTCATCTACTGAATTCTTCATTTCAATAAATGTGTTTTTCAGTTCTTGAGTTATATATATATATATATATATAATTTCTTGAGTTATATATATATATAATTTCTTGAATTATATATAATGAAGTTCTTGAATTATATATATATATATAAAATTTCAGTTTTCTGGTGAGATTCTTCATTCTTTGCTTTCTTAAACATATTGTTTATAATTATTTTAAGTTCCATGTCTGATAACACCAATATTTGAATCGTCGATTTTTATTATCTGGTTTATCTCTTGATTTTCAGGCATCTATTTATGTTTCTTGATGTGTCAAGAAATTCTTATTAATTGGATGCAGGACACTGTGCATGAAAAATTGTGGCTGCTTCAACTCATGTTAGCTGTTTCCTCGTAGGCACACAGCATTTGAAGATCGCCTTGATTCAATTGATGGCAGGTGTTAGCCTTTGTCATGGCTGGTCTATTTCCAGTTTGTTGTTACTGGCAGAATATTACCTTACACTTAGGAATTTTCCCTTCTGGAGTCCCAACTTAAACCCTTGTAGGCTTAAAAGGACCATCCCACTTTGCTGAGCTTGAACTTCATTCTCTGATTCCCTAGCGCTATTAGACTGCTGAAGTTCTTTAATAACTCTTTAGCCTCCCAGATGTGACTTTCGTCTTGGCTTCTGGGACTCTCACTTAAGCATGCACATAACTTAGGAATTAGAAAACATCTCAAGGTGAAGTTGATTCTAGAATTTTTTTAGTTTACTTCTCTCCTCTTATTTGAGACATTGGTCCCCTGGGCAACACCAAACTAACTCTTCTCTGCAGCCC
Organism: Macaca mulatta; assembly: GCF_049350105.2. NCBI lineage: Eukaryota > Metazoa > Chordata > Mammalia > Primates > Cercopithecidae > Macaca > Macaca mulatta. The sequence continues at coordinate 41,918,751 of NC_133426.1, forward strand.
AAAGAGATTTCCACAAGCCCCTGACCACCAATTTCTGCTAGGCTCCAACTTTCAGTGCAGTGAACTAGCAAATGTCCTAAAGGAAAAGTCACAGGTGAATGTGGGGCTCACCTCAATGTACCTCCCAACTGTAACATTTTGACCCTTGCAATTTTGCTTGTCTTGTTGTTCTCCAATAATGTTAAACAGATACTTGATGTATCCAACAACTTTTATAATGGTTGTTGGCAAGAAGATTATTCCCAGAAATGTTGCTCCTTTGTGGCTGGAAGTTGAAATTCTTTGCATTGTGTTTTGTAATATTTTTCCCTTTTGATCTTTCATACCGTCACTATGAGTCTTAAAAGTGTTCATTTTCTCTTTCATTTCATCCACTGATTTTCTTAAAAGTGAAAAAATAATCATGTTTATTGGCCTCAGAAACTCTTATTTTGAACTGTTTGACCCTCATTAGGTGTTTTTTTTTCCTTTATGATGTCCTTTAGGAAGTCTGTTTTAGTACTGCAGCTCCTCTTGGGCAAGTTGTTTGCTGCACTGCTCACTGTCTTTTCAGAGTGAAGACCAGATTCTCGCAATCTCTCTGGCAGGGAGGACTCACCTTCAGATTTAGCTCCCCCACAGCTCCTCTCTGGACCACTCTCAGTGGCTTTCACTACCCTGCCTCTGGGTGGGGTGAGTTCTGAGATTTTTAGGGAGCAAACGTATCTCTAGGAATTGAGAAGCTCTGGTTCTCAATCCTAGAGTTTCTTGCCACAGGAATTTCCCAGACTCTAGTTCAGTCTGGAGGGAAGCAAAATTGTGTGAAAGTTCCTTCCTCAGAACTCCAAGATGTCTGACCAGGCCTTCCTCACACTTTTCAGCCTCCACCTGCTCTCTGGGCCCTGTGGCTGCCCCTGTGCAGGAGAGGTAAAAGGCATTCAGATTGGCGATGTGAGACATTGGGCAGCAGGGATGCGTGTTTCTGTTGACATCTTTCTAGAATCCTTTTTAACCCTCTTTCCACCTCTGAGTATAGGGGATTCCCATAGAAAGTTAGGTCAAGGCCATTGGTGCATAGAAAGTCATGTGAGCTGAGATTCTGAACAGTATTGAACATTACTTAGGTTAAGGCATTCAAAAATCAATCTGCCATCATTAGCAAACAACTGAAAATATATTTGAAAGAAATGAAAATTTGGCTTAAAACTCTGAATATCTGCACACTAGGAAACATGTTTCATTTAGGAACATATTTATTCTTCCCAGTGCTTTTAATTTCACGTGTTAAGAGCAAAGGCAACAGAAGGCAAGAAATAATAAACATTAGAAAAGAAATTAATGATACAGAGACTAAAATGATATAAAGACTACATAACAGAGAAAATGATTTTTGACAAGGGTACAAAGACCATTTAATGGGAAAGAAGAGTGTTTTCAACAAATGATGCTGGAACAACTGGTTGAAAAAGAATATAGTTAGACCCTTATCTTCATACCATATACAATTATTACCTCAAAATGGATCAAAGACCTTAAAGTGAGAGCTCAAGCTATAAAATTCCTGGAGGAAAACATAGGGGTAATTCTGCAAAAGTACAAAAAAAAATAGGTAAATTGGATTTTATCAGAATAAAAAACTGCTATGCCTCAAAGGTCACTATCAAGAAAAAGAATAAATATCTCATAGAATGGAAGAAAATATCCACAAATTATATATCTGATAAGGGATTTGTTTCTAGAAAGTATGGTATAGTTTCTAGAAAGTATGGGATTTGTTTCTAGAAAGTATCTGGGTCTCTATGAAAGAAGAGTACGTTTCATTAAAATTAGACATGCATCAATATGAATTCCAGCACTTCCCAAACTTGCTTTAACTGGGAGGCTAACAAAGGTGCCAAATAAGTTTGGTTAACTCTGAAACAATGTTAAAGAGGGTTTGGTTTTGCCACTTGCCTTTTTTTTTTTTTTTTTTTTGAGATGGTGTTTCGCTCTTGTCACCCAGGCTGGAGTACAATGGCGTGATCTTGGCTCACCATAACCTCTGCCTCCTGGGTTCAAGCAATTCTCCTGGCTTAGCCTCCCAAATAGCTGGAACTACAGGTGCACTTTTTGTATTTTTAGTAGAGATACAGGTGCATTTTTTTAATTTTTAGTAGAGATGGGGTTTCACCATGTTGGTCAGGCTGGTCTCGAACTCCCGACCTTAGGTGATTCACCTGCTTCGGCCTCTCAAAGTGCTGGGATTAAAGGTGTGACTCATCATGCCCAGCATGCCACTGGACTTTTTAATGTTGTCCTTATCCTAATGTGTATTGTAAATCTCCAAGAAGAGCAAATCAGTGGTCACGGATATCCTGTGGATGTCTGTTTGGGGAAATGCCACTCTATTCCAGTGACTTGTGAAATAACAGATCATTCTGTCAGTCATCAGTAACATTCCCACTTGGCTGAGTTTTTGTGTTTTAGTTTGGATTCCCCAAAAAGCTGATCTTATGAGTAGTCTGAGTGAAGAATTTTACATGGGAGGTAATGTTGGGAAGCACTTCTAGGGACATAGGGAAGTTAGACAAGGAAGGAAAAATAGCCAATACATGGTCTATTAATGTGGGTAATTGGGTTTTATTCTGCTGGGGATCTCTAGGAGAGTGTACAGTACATCCTACTTGAGAGGTGAAGAAGCAGAGGAATTGATTAACCAGCTTTCATGCTTCTGCGTCTGAGGGCAGTGTGCAGGGAACAGAGAGTTACAAGGGGATACGGGCTGAGTGTCAATAGTGTCTGCTACATATCGTAAATAATATCACAAAAGCTCATGCATTTACACTGTATATTTTCTGCCTTTTTCCCTTTATTCCTGGTACTACTGCTTCTTGAAATCCTAACCAACTTTACATTCTATGTCAAATACTATGTCTTCTCTTGTGTAATTTCCTGCTATTGCATTATAGTTATTCATACGTAAATTCTATCTCTCCTACCAAGACACTTTTGGAGAGATGGATGTATTTCATTCATGTTTCTAGACTTGGAGCACAGTGGCTTGTGCTGGACAGGTGTCCAATCAATGTGTGTTGACTAAAGGTCTTCAAATTCTAGAATAGAAACAGTGTTAGCACAGTATGAATTAAAGTATGAAGAATTCAGTTGTTACTTCTACAAGCAAGCGGATGGTTTGAACCACTTATTTTTGGAATGGTAGTTCTTATTTGTGGATAAAGTTTGTATCTGGACAGCCAAACATTTAAATACATGCCAGGAGGGTCTTGGAAGTTTCATCATTCCATCTGGACTGCAAGACACGTATATGGGTACGTCTGTTCTGAAAGCATGCTTAGAAGTAGTTAAGTATATCCTTGGGAATTTTCTGACTTTATTCAGACAGATGTTTTCTCTAACTAGTATTGGCCTTTGTTTAGACAAGTCTGAAAGTCAGGATAGTTCCATTTTGCTTTTTAAAAATAGAATAAACAGTGTTTCTTCTGCATTCATAATTAATGTTTATAGTCATTTATATATATTAAATGCTATTAAGAAAAGTAAATGAGTTAAGCTATTGTCCTAAATAAGTAAAAAATGGGAACATAATTGGAAATGGCTTCCCCTTTCCTATTTTTGTACTGTTCTACTTAATATTTAGCAGATGGAGTATGAATAGAAATGCTTAAGTTGGAATGCTTTATGGGGTTATAAACTATTGTTAATTAGTCATGAAATAATTTTAATTACTTAAAAATTCCATTATGACAGTGCTTCAAATATGTGCCACATATTGGCGTCCTATTACAGACCATCATTTTGTAAATCCAAACTGGAGTGCAGTGGTGAGATCACAGGTCACTGCATCCTTGACCTCCTGGGCTTAAGAGATTCTCCTATCTCAGCCTCCCGAGTAGCTGAGACCATAGGCGTGCGCCACCACATCCGGCTTTCTTTTAATTTTTTTTGTAGAGACAAGGTCTTTCCATGTTGCACAGGCTGGTCTCAAACTCCCAGCCTCAAGCAATCCTCTTGCCTTGGCCTTCCAAAGCACTGGGATTACAGGAGTGAGCCACTGCACCCAGCCCCTAAATCATTTTACTTACACTTATATTGATGGAAGGAAAATAAGGTGAATCTATTTGATATATTTATAGAGAAGAGATTTGACAGGGTAAAGAAAAATAGTTTACCTCAAATTGGGCTATAAAAATACCAAGCCTTTGGGATTTTATCAGCCATTCAAAGCAATTTCTTTTAAAAAAATGGAAAAAGTAATGTGAAAGAAAGAGGAAGATCAATTGGATCTAGCCCTCTTCTTCTAAACTCCTCTTTTTACTCTATTCTTTATTTTGTGTATTTGTAGTTTCACTCCTAGCCTAGAGGAAGAAGGTATCAGTCATGACTACCAAAAGTAGCCTATTTTATTTTTTTCCAGCTTTATTAAGGTATAATTGACAAATAAAAATTATATACATTCAGGTGCACAAAGTGATATTTTGATATCTGTATACATTGTGAAATGATTATCACAATCAAGCTAATTAACATACTCATCACCTCACACAGCCACCTTTTTTTTGCAATGAGAATACTTAACCACAAATTGCAAGTATACAACACAGGATTATTAACTATTGTCACCATGCTGTACATTAGATATCCAAAACTTATTCGTTTTATAAGTGAAAGTTTGTACCCTTTGACCAACATCTCTCCATTTCCCCCACTCTCTGACCCCTGGTAACGACTCTCCTACTCTCTTTCTATAAGTTCAACTTTTAAAATTTGTGTGTATAAGTGAGATCATGCACTGTTTGTCTTTCTGTGCTTGGCTTATGTCACTTAGCAGAATGTCCTCCAGGTTCATCCATGTTGTCGCAAATGGCAAGGTTTCCTTCTTTTTAAGGTCAATAAAGTATTCTCTTTTTAATAGCTCTGGGAAGATTTTCTGAGGAAGGATGATGTTATATATAAGGCACTGGGGAATAAAGAGAGATTCATCCCTTAGTTCATTCAATCATTCAAATATTTGTTGAATGAATAAATGAAAGATTAAGAAGGCAGTTTTCAACTTTAAGGCATTTATTATCTAGTATGAGACAAAACATATGTAGTCAAATTATAAATTTATAGGTATTATAAATTATAGACTATGTAAGTACTCAAAGACAGGTTAAAAATGTTAAAAAAAAAAAAAAGAAAAAAGAAAAAAGCCCGGGCACGGTGGCTCACACCTGTAATCCCAGCACTTTGGGAGGTCGAGGCAGGCAGATCACGAGGTCAAGAGATCAAGACCATCCTGGCCAACATGGTGAAACCTTGTCTCTACTAAAAATACAAAAATTAGCTGGATGTGGTGGCATGCGCCTGCAGTCCCAGCTACTTGGGAAGGTGAGGTGGGAGAATCGCTTGAACCCCGGAGGTGGAGGTTGCAGTGAGCTGAGATCGTGCCACTGCACTCCAGCCTGGGTTGCTGAGTGAGACTCCATCTCAAAAAAAAAAAAAAAAAAAAAAAAAAGTTAAAAAAACGTAAAAGAGGGAGACTTTGAACTAAATATACACTTACAGTTTGGGTTAATGGTGGTGGAGTCTGGGAAGACTTCTTTAAAGAGGTAGCATTTGTAGAAAACCCTAAAGTCTTGACTAAAAGGCTCCTATGGCTGATAAACAACTTCAGTAAAGTTTCAGAATGCAAAATAAATGTACAAAAATCAGTAGCATTTCTTTACACCAATAATGTTCAAGCTGAGAGCCAAATCAAGAATGGAATCTCACACTAGCCACATACACACACAAAGTACTTAGGAATACATCTAACCAAGAAGGTGAACGATCTCTACAAGGAGAACTACAAAACGCTGGTGAAAGAAATCCAGATGACAGAAACAAATGGAAAAAACATTCCATGCTCATGGATTGAAAGAATCAATAATATTAAAATGGCAATGCTGCCCAAAACAATCTGCAGATTCAACACCATTTCTGTCAAACTACCAATGTCATTTTTCACAGAATTAGAAAAAAACAGTTCTAAAATTCATATGGAACCAAAACAGAGCCCAAATAGCTGAACCAATCCTAAGCAAAAAGAACAAAGCCAGAGACATCACATTACCCAACTTCAAACTATTCCACAAGGCTACAGTAACGAAAACAGCATGGTACTGGTACAAAAACAGACACATAGACTAATGGAACAGAATAGAGAATACAGAAGTAAAGCCAGACACCTATAACCATCTGATCTTTGACAAAGGTGACAATAACAAGCAATAAGGAATGGTGAATTTATCCCTATTCAATAAATGGTGCTGGGATAACTGGCTAGCCATATACAGAAGGTTGAAACTGGACCCCTTTCTTTCACCATATACAAAAATTAACTCAAGATGGATTAAAGACTTTAATGTAACCTCAAACCATAAAAATCCTAGAAGAAAACTTAGGAAATACTATTCTGGACATCAGCCTTGGCAAAGAATTTATGACTAAGTCCCCAAAAGCAATTGCAATGACAACAAAAATTGACATGTGGGACTTAATTAAACTAAAGGGCTTTTTGCACAGCAAAAGAAACTAACAGACAACCTACAGCATGGGAGCAGATATTCACAAACTATGCATTCAACAAAGGTCTAATATTCAGAATCTATAAGGAACTTAAAAAATTCAGCAAGCAAAAAGGAAATAACCCCATTAAAAATGGGCAAAGGGCATGAACAGACACTTCTTGAAAGAAGATATATAAGTAGCCAACAAACATGAAAAATAGCTCAACATCAGTAATCATCAGAGCAATGCAAATAAAAACCACAATGAGATATATCTCACACCAGTCAGAATGGCTATTATTAGAAAGTAAACAACAACAACAACAGATGTTAGTGAGGTTGCAGAGAAAAAAGGAATGTTTATACATTGTTGGTGGGAATGTAAATTAGTTCAACCACTGTAGAAAGCAGTCTGGAGATTTCTCAAAGAACTTAAGGCAAAACCACCACCATTTGACCCCACAATCCCATTACTGGATATATACCCAGAGGAAAAGAAATGGTTCTACCAAAAAGACACATGCACTCATATGTTCACTGCAGCATCTATTCACAATAGCAAAGACATGGTATCAACCTAGCTTCCCATCAGTGATGAACTGAATAAAAAATGTGGTACATATACACTATGGAATACTATGCAGCCATAAAAAGAATGAAATCATGTCCTTTCATCAACATGGATGAAGGTGGAGGCAGGTATCCCAAGTGAGTTAATGCAGGAATAGAAAACTAAATATCACATATTCTCACTTATAAGCGGGAGCTAAATACTGAGTAAACATGAATATAAATATGGGAACAATAGACACTGGGGACTATGGGGAAGAGAGTGGGAGAGAAGCAAGGGTTTAAAAATTACCTATTGGGTACTATGCTCACTACCTGGGTGACAGGATCATTTGTACACCAAACCTCAGTGACATGAAATTTACTCATGTGACAAACCTGCACATGTACCTCCTGAAACTAAAATAAAGGTTGAAAAAAATGTAAAGAGGTAGCATTTGAATCTTATCCTGACAGATTGGTAGAATTATTTCAATAGGCATGCAGGAGGACATTCACAAGAGACATATTACCCAGTCCCCTTCCTAATTGTACCCTACCCTTACAGCCCATGTATGTTGGAGAGAGCTGACCCCATTCCAGGCTCCTGGGATGGCCTCGGTTGACTTAAACAGATCTGCATCTTTTGTTCCATGGGCTGAGTTAGAAGAAAAGCCAGGGTAATTACTGGATCAGAAATTTATGTGAGGTCTCTGAATCAGAGACCTGGACTGAAGGAGGATGGACAGTGAGAATTTGAAGTGATTGGGCAGTGGAGCTGTAAGAGTGTTAGGGAGTTGGGTTGAATAACAAATATCCAGGATCCATAGCTTAGGTCAGCAAAGTTGATTTGACTAACAGAGGGCAATTATTCCTGTGGTGTGTCTAGAACTCACTGCCTTTTTAACACACTGGCTCTGGTGCACCAAACCATTCAGCTTGATTTTAGCTGGGCATCCCCCTGAATGCAGTGATTAAGTCTTCAGTTGTATCTTCATAAATTTTTCAGATCCATTCACTTTTCTCTGTCCCCACTGCAGCTGTCCCAGTTTCCTCTTCATTACTTCTCATCCATATGACTGCAATCCCCTTTTAATTGGTCTCCCTGGCTCCCATCTGACTTATTCCTATTGCAGAACGACGTTTTCAAGACAAAAACTGAATCATGATGGTATTCTCAAGCCTTGTCTTTCATCACTCCTCAACCTCTCTGTGTGTCCCACACATCTGAACATGTAATAGCTTCCTAAATACAACAATGCTCCCTTCCTTTACACATGATGGTTCTTTGTCTATAACAATTGTGTCCCCTTCCCTCTGTCCCCAGATTATGCTCTAATTCTTCCCCAGAGTATGACTCCCCCTACCGCTCAATTCTCAACCCACAGGGACTCCAGGGCATTTTGCATTAGTCTCCTGTGACTATGGGGGTGAGCACTGGGCAGTAGAATGTCAGCTGGCTTGGGTGTGGTGTTTAAGGAAATGTGGTGCAGAACTGAGCCCCCTATTCTTGCTCCTGCCCCAACTCTCATGAAGCTAATAGTGAGTGAAGCCAGAGCATTGAACAGTCTGACCAAAACAGCCAGAAGTCAGAGTCTAGAGGAACACAGACTTTAGAGCAGTGTAGGGTTTTGAAACAAGACAGGTAGGGCAAAGAGTTGAAGGTCCTAGACTCTAATCCCTTATCTGTCCCTTGGTTTTGTCTTGCCTAGCCAGCCTTCACCATCCCCACCTCCTAAAGGTGGTTGATGAAAAATTATCTTGATGCTTAAGAAGGCTGTTTTGGGTTATTTTAAAGACACCTTATAAAATTTAATAAGAACTTCTAGGTTTTGAAACAGTTTACATTTGAAAAATTTTCCAGCAATATTCGTCTCTAAATTAATTTTGTCCTATAGGTAGAGAAGGCTAATTAAATCATTCATAAGAACAGGCATTTACAATAATTCCTCTCTTGCCTCATGCCCTGTGGAATTTTAACTAAGTACCAGATAAATTAGTTCTGCCTCTGTGGCATTTTCCATAACTAATGTTTTACAACTCTTCAAAAACATAATCAGTCATTGTAGGAGAGCAGCTTTTGCAGCTGCATTACAAAGAAAGTTGCATAGTCTAGATTTGTCATGTTTACCAATCTTAATGTTATTGCTATTAAACTCACATTAATAAAGATTAAATAAACTCAGTTATTCAACAACTGTTTATTGAGCCCTTAGTATAAACAACACATTGTTTTAGGCACTGGGAGGTATACAAAGATGTAGAAAATCCATTCCAGCTTTCAGGGAGAGGATCTGGTAGGGAATATAAGATACATAGAGAAAAAGTAAAATAGAAGGAAAGATGTAACATGTGTCACTAAAGAGATATAAAGTTCAATAGTCATTTCACTGGAATGATTGAAGAATAATTGAGTCTTTGATTATCTGTAGGGAGCAGAGATGGGGAGAGAGATAAATGTCAAGGGAGAGAGAATTCCATGAGTAAAACCTCAATGATAAGAAAGTATAGGGATTTCTCAGTGCAGTGATGAGCAAATATTTGGGAAATGTTGATTGGAACAGATTATGTAAGGCTTTTAAAACATACCAGTGTAACATGCTTACTTTTTTGACCAGTATTTCTTAAAATGGGATCTACAGACCTAGTCTCCAAGATCCATGTCTTTTCTTTTAGATTATTTTTACAACAAAGCGTTATTTCTAGCTCACATTACATCTACATTTTGGGTCAGTTGTGGCTCTGCTTTACCACAGGGCCCAAGCTTTTACAATGGCATCTATCTGGATCATTCCTGGTTGGCAGGGCAGAAGCAAAGACAACTATGGGAAGCCATACAATGTCCTTTGAAGCTTTTATTCAGAAGTGATGCATTTCATTGGCCAAATAATGCCTATGAGAATTGAAGAATTTTTTGTTTTTATCTAAATGACAATAAAAAAAATAAATTCAGTGTGTTCTGGATGACCCTTTAAACTGAGGACAGTCATAAGATTTCAGAGGCTGCATTGGCTTCAGTGATTAGATGGCACAAAATAATACCAACTGGGTTGTTTTATTAGGACTTCCTAGGCAATTAGAGACAGTCGGAAAAAGTAAATGATCCTGTTGTCTTTGCCCTAGTTGAAGCCAAATGACATCACCAGTGTTCAATGAAGATGTTCCAGGGCTTTGAATAAAGAAGTGGGAGGATTTAGTCATCACAGATGCATTGCAATATAGGTGTGCCAAAAATAACAGCAATAACCACCACCACCACCACCACCAAACTTGGGCCATAACATTCAGTTCCATACTTATGTTTAAGAGGATAATTTAGTGTAAGCCAGTTATTGTTACATTAAATTGTAGTTTGACTTTTGTTGATTTGGTGATTTTGTTTTATTTAATTAGTAAGTTACATCATCAGATCTACTTGGATTTATGGGTAAGTTTTATTGAAATTGTAAGCAACAGATCATCCTAATTTTACACAAAGTCTTATTCAAAGTCTTCTAGAAAAGTTAGCAATTGATACACTTCCAAATTTATTCTCTAAGCTTGTTACCAAAACCAGACAAGGACATTATAACAAGAAATTACAGACCAATCTTACTAGTGAATCTATGCAGACATCTTTAACAGATATTAGGAAACCCAATCCAGTCATGTAAAAGAAAGGTGAAAATAGGATTTATCCCATTAATGCAATGAGTAGCTCAGAAAGAGATCCATACATATATGGAACTATAATTCATGCTGTGGATGCCCTTGCAGATGAGTGGGAAAAAAAAGGGAATTCTTAAATAAATGGATATTAATATATATGAATATATTAAAAAGTGAGATTAGATCCCCACCCTACACCATACATAGAATTCAATTCCAGGTGGACAAACGAGAAAAATGTAAAAAGCAAAAGCTAAAAACCTTTAACAGGAGATCTAGAAGAATATATTTCAGACCTAGGGGCATGGAAGGATTTCTTAAACAAGATAAAAAGTTTCAAACTACAAAAAAATTGTTGATAAATTTGTCTACATTAAAATTAAGAACATCTGTTTATCAAATGACAGATGAAAAGCAAATGAAAAATAGGCTACATATTGTGAAAAGATATTTATAACACGTAAAACTGACAGTATATGAAGAACTCCTAAAATTAATAAGAAAAGGAGAGCAACCCATTAGGAAAATAGGCAAAAGACATTAGTTAGCATTTTATTAAAAAAAAAAGAGAGAAAGAGACTATCTTAGGCTGGATTCTCTAGAAGCCTGAGACAGGGATTCTTGAGCGAGAGAGGAGTTCTGTAAGGAAAAACCTGTAAGGAAGTGAGGGAAGTAGGATAGAGCAGGAGAAGAAGCCAAACAAGAGATATGTTCTCAGACGGATGCCATGGTATGGCACTACAGATTTGTCCCACTAGAAGACAAGGGACTGGGCCTTTTTATTCCTATATGGCCAGTCATTGACTGTGAGCTGCCCCAGGCTTCTTCAGGTGAGATGACTCACATTGGCCAAGAGCATTTCTCCAGAGGAGAGAGAAGCTGTGAGCCACTAGCAGCCAATCTGGCAGTATCTGAAGGAAAAATGCACTGGCTCAATAAAGGAGATCCGCTCAGGGCACCAATAGTGTCTGCTACACTCACTCTTGTTAGTAGTCAGGGAAATGGAAATTGTGACCAAAATAAAATATTAAAAACATTTTGGCCTGGCACAGTACTCATGCCTGTAATCCCAGCACTTTGGGAGGCCGAGGAGGGGGTATCATGAGGTCAAGAGATCGAGACCATCCTGACCAACGTGGTGAAACCCCGTCTCTACTAAAAATACAAAAATTAGCTGGGTGTGGTGGTGCGCACCTGTAGTCCCAGCTACTCAGGAGGATGAGGCAGAAGAATTGCTTGAACCCAGGAAGCAGAGGTTGCAGTGAGCCGAGATTCTGCCACTGCACTCCAGCCTGGCGACAGAGCAAGACTCTGTCTCAAAACAAAAACAACAATAACAACAACAACAACAAGACAAAAAAAAATTCTTAGCTTGTTAAGATACAATTTACATACAATAGAAGTCACTCATTTTAAGTGCAGTGTGATGAATTTTGGTAATTGCATACATTCATGTAATATCCACCACAATCAAGATAGAACAGTTCCATCATCTTTTTTTTTTTTGTATTTATTTATTTTTACTGTTATACTTTAAGTCCTAGGGTACATGTGCACAATGTGCAGGTTTGTTACATATGCATACATGTGCCATGTTGGTGTGCCGCACCCATTAACTCGTCATTTACATTAGGTATATCTCCTAATGCTGTCCCTCCCCGCTCCCCCCTCTCCACAATAGGACCCGGTGTGTGATGTTCCCTTTCCTGTGTCCAAGTGATCTCATTGTTCAATTCCCACCTATGAGCAAGAACATGCGGTATTTGGTTTTCTGTTCTTGCGATAGTTTGCTCAGAATGATGGTTTCCAGCTGCATCCATGTCCCTACAAAGGACACGAACTCATCCTTTTTTATGGCTGCATAGTATTCCATGGTGTATATGTGCCACATTTTCTTAATCCAGTCTGTCACCAATGGACATTTGGGTTGATTCCAAGTCTTTGCTATTGTGAATAGTGCTGCAATAAACATACGTGTGTATGTGTCTTTATAGCAGCATGACTTATAATCCTTTGGGTATATTCCCAGTAATGGGATGGCTGGGTCAAATGGTATTTCTAGTTCTAGATCCTTGACGAATCCCTACACTGTTTTCCACAATGGTTGAACTAGTTTATAGTCCCACCAACAGTGTAAAAGTGCTCCTATTTCTCCACATCCTCTCCAGCACCTGTTGTTTCCTGATTTTTTAATGATCGCCATTCTAAGTGGTGTGAGATGGTATCTCATTGTGGTTTTGATTTGCATTTCTCTGATGGCGAGTGATGATGAGCATTTTTTCATGTGTCCGTTGGCTGCATGAATGTCTTCTTTTGAGAAGTGTCTATTCATATCCTTTGCCCACTTTTTGATGGGGTTGTTTATTTTGTAACTTTGATTGAGTTCTTTATAGGTTCTGGATATTAGCCCTTTGTCAGATAAGTAGATTGCAAAAATTTTCTCCCATTCTGTAGGTTGCCTGTTCACTCTGATGGTAGTTTCTTTTGCTGTGCAGAAGCTCTTTAGTTTGATTAGATCCCATTTGTCAATTTTGGCTTTTGTTGCTGTTGCTTTTGGTGTTTTAGACATGAAGTCCTTGCCCATCCCTATGTCCTGAATGGTATTACCTAGGTTTTCTTCTAGGGTTTTTATGGTTTTAGGTCTAACATTTAAGTCTCTAATCCATCTTGAATTAATTTTCGTATAAGGAGTGAGGAAAGGATCCAGTTTCAGCTTTCTACTTATGGCTAGCCAATTTTCCCAGCACCATTTATTAAATAGGGAATCCTTTCCCCATTTCTTGTTTTTGTCAGGTTTGTCAAAGATCAGATGGCTGTAGATGTGTGGTATTATTTCTGAGGGCTCTGTTCTGTTCCATTGGTCTATATCAGTTTCATCATCTTAATGCTCTCCTCTTCTGGCCCGAGCAAACACTGACCTATTTCCTATCACTAGAGTTTTGGTTTTTCTTGAATTTAATATAAATGGACTCATACAGTATTTATCCTTTTACATTTGGCTTTTTTCACTTAGCATGTATTAATATCTGAGATTACCCATGTTGTTTTGTGTATTAATGTGAAATAAGATTTTATACCCACTATATTTGTAATAATGATGCAGTCTGACAATAGCAAGTGCTGGAGAGGATTCGATTCATGGGAACTCATGTGTTGTTGATAGATTGCAAGTTGTTGCAACCATTCTTGAAAAAATTTTGGCATTTATGCTGTAGAGTTAAGCATTTGCTTACCGTATGAGCTAGTGATTCTTCTTTTTTAAATACCCAAAGTAAAATTTTTCCTGTATGTTCCAGGGAATATACACACATGGAAAAAATATAAAACAAAATCACTAAATGTTCCACAGAAGAATGTATCAAAATGTGCTGTATGTATAAAATTGAATATTGTACACAAATGAAAATCAATGAACTATATCTCCAAGTGACAACATGAATTATTTTGGGGAGCATAACATTTAGTGAAAAATCAAGCTATAAACATTTGTACTTTTTAGGTAATAAACTTTTCCTATACCTAGAGTTTTGATTTTTCTTGAATTTCATATAAATGGAGTCATACAGTATTTAGCCCATATTACTTATTTAGTAATACACACTTTTATACTCAAAATAAGGAAGCTTAATAATATAGGGTTCAAACACACATACATATTTGATAAAACTGTAAAAAGGAATAGAATGATGAGTACAAAACCAAGATAGTAAGTACTTCTGTAGGGAGGTGGGAGACTTGGATAGGAAAGAACATATAAGTAGATACAAGTTATTTACAACGTTATAGTGCTTAGGTAAGGGTTTCGCTGACTTTTATTATATTCCTATGTTTTTAAACTTAAGTATTTCATTTATCCTTTCACATGGATAAAATATTATATAAAATAAAAAGAAAAGCACAATATTTGAAATTAATAATTTACAAGTTGGAAGTAATTTTTTTTCGAGTGAGCCATTTGATGACAATTTTTATCTAGATTCCTTGAGTAACCCATCTTTTCCTCAAATTATTTATTCATAATAACTCATGCATCATATTCTTTTTCTTTGGAAAAAGTTCCAGAGTAAATATTTGATCATAGTTGCTTAGCAGTTTCTCCTCAAAAAGTGTTGGTCACCTGAAACTGCCACAGATTTAAACAGTCCCAAATTTAAAAAATTTCATCCAAGTAAACCGTATCGGAATATGATGACTTGTGAACAAAAACCATATTATCTTCCTTCCTCTTTCAGATATAGCTGCTCTTTTTCTCTCCAATTCGGACATTCTAGAAAATAATTTTTCAAGAAGTACCTTCTGTTATGAAAATTTTGAGATGTTTCTGGGTTTCCCACTTAAACACTGAATCTGCTGATCTCTACTGAAGAAAATGAAGTAACCTTGGGGATAACATCACAAATAATAGCCTCTAACTTTAGCTGACTTACAATGCTCATATCAATCCGCCTACCACACCTCTGCCCTTTAACTTTCAACAGATGAAATGAACCGACAATTTCAAGGAGAAGATAGATGCATGTTAGACACGAAGACCCACAGTTTTGCAATCCATCTCTGTAAATTTAGGACTTTTCAGTGACGGAGTCTTGCTCTGTCGCCCTGGTTGGAGTGGATCTCGGCTCACTGCAACCTCCGCCTCCTGGGTTCAAGCGATTTTTCTGCCTCAGACTCCCGAGTATCTGGGACTACAGGCGTCCGCCACCACACCTGGCTAATTTTTGTATTTTTAGTAGAGACGGGCTTTCACCATATTGACCAGGCTGGTCTCAAACTCCTAACCTCGTGATCCGCCCGCCTCAGCCTCCCAAATGGAGGGATTACAAGGATGAGCCATTGCACCCGGCCTTGACTTCTCAGTTCTTATTTTACTTTAGCTCTCTGTAGCACTGACCATCCTGGGCAGGTAACTTAAATAAGTGCAGTGAACAAGGGTAAGATACTAGGGAGGGTGGGGACTGGCTAAACTGAAGAGCTGATTTTTTGCTGTGTGAGAATGTGAACTGAGGTCTTCTGAGTTTTGAAGAGAATCTGGATTTATGGATGTTAACTAGCTATTGAAGCCCAAAAACATCTATTCCTTGTGACTTCTCCATATGATGCAAACTTCGTCTCTTTCTCCATGCTGTATTCTGGTTTCTTAAAGAATCTATTGCTGCTTCAGCCACCTCACCTGCTGTAATCTCTGTTGAAATAGTGGAGGTGGGAGTGGCCCTTTTGTGAGTTAGAAACCAGATACATTTTCTTGTAAGAAATAGGACCCTTAGTACAATTTTTTCAGGTACTTTATGGGTTAAATAGACCAATAGCTCTGGTTGGCTTGGGAATCTAAGTAACCTTTTATAACACTGCTCCTAAAGAAAAATGCACACAGTGTTCCAAATAATTGACTTAAAACATGATTTTAAAAACACAGTCAGTGCCTGATTTGGGAACTGCTTGTTTTGGAAGCTAGAGATGTAGTTGTTTTTAAAAAGTGACTTTTCCTCTTCTTTCCTTAAGTCAGCCATATTTTTCTGAATCTTGCTTTGTGTGTTTTACTACATCAATTAAAATAGTTTTCTTTGATATTATACTAGAACATCTGTTCATCCATCCATCAATATGTCCAGTTGCTCCTTTGGATAATATGCTCATTTTTGATGTGGTATTGATATAGTATTTTTAAAGCATCACTACTTTTGAACTGTCCTCCTACTTGCAAATAACTTTTCTCTTTGCATTAATTGTGTACAGTTTTAATGTATGAAAGTTAAATGGAAAGTTCCAATGGTCTATAAGCTTCTCTACTGGACTGTAAGATTCTCCAGAATGGGACTAAATCTTATTCTTTTTTGTATGCTGTTTGCTTATCATAGGTCCTGGATGGTAGGTGCTGAAGAAACCTTTCTTACAGTGAACTGAAATACTATAGTAGTTCTGCTCCATTTTGAAATATGTTAGCATGACAACTGGCAATGAGGAAACTACCTCATTATAACTTTCTTGACTACTGAGATTAAACAGGTTAAAAATCTCAATTATGTTATAGCATTTTCCGGAATAAGGAAATTATTTTGTATACTTGTGAGAAAGAGTGCCTGCTTGCTCATCAAACCCATTTTCTGGTCTTGGGTTCACAGCTAGAGTGCATTTCCTGAGATGCTTTGTAGTAAGAGGCAGACTAAATTCTAGGCAATGGAATGTGAGTAGAACATTTTCCATATATACCCTCCTATGCTCTTTCCCCATTTGTTGAGTGTGTGGAGTATTCTGAGGCCCCGTAGAAGGTGGATACCCAAGATGGAAGACCACCCAATCAAGAACACCACTTTCGGATTTCATATGAGTAAAAAACTTTTATTGAATCCAGCCATGAGATTGTGGGTCTCACTCCATCACCCAGGCTGTACAGTGGCATGATCTTGCCTCACAGGAACTTCTGCCTCCCAGGCTCAAGCAATTCTCCCATCTCAGCCTCCCGAGTAGCTGGGACTACAGGCATGCACCACTAAACTCAGCTAATTCTTTTGTATTTTTAGTAGAGATGGGGTTTCGCCATGTTGCCCAGGCTGGTCTCAAACACCTGAGCTCAAGCGATCTGCCTGCCTCGGCCTCCCACAGTGCTGGGATTACAGGTGTGAGCCACTGCTCCCAGCTCTAAACATTCTTGAGTACTGTTTTTCCGTTTGTACATGTAGATGATAGTTTTGTTCTGACAGCAATTATCTGATACCAAATGGTTGTCCTGAGACTGAATTCAACTGTGACATTAACTACTCAGGAGTTAGTGCAGACCCCACAAGTTAAGGGTTTCTGTCTCACAAGGTGTCCCCTGCTTCAGATGCCAGTCACAAGTTCTGGGTGTTCCCAAGCCACCTGCACTTCTGCCCAGCCAGCTACATATTTGGGGGTTCTTATGACCACTCATCCTTTCAGGTCCATTAATTCATTAGAATGACTCAGAATTCACTGAAAGTGCTATATTTACGATTATAGTTTTATTATAAAAGATACAAAGCAGGGACAGTCAAATGGAAGAGGTGAATCGGGCAAGGTCTGGGTGGGAAATGTGTGTGGTGGGAGGCACAAAGCTTCTATGACCTGTCCTCATGAAATCAGGGCACACCACCTCCCAAGAACATCAGTGTATTAACCAACTAGAAGCTCTACTGAGACTCAAGGTCCAGTGATTTTACTGAGGTTTCATTATATAGAATGAATGATTAAATCACTGGCCACATGACTGAACCCAATCTCCAGTTCCCTTCCCCTTTCTTGGGACTGTCTTTCTGATGACCAGCTCTTGTCCTGAAGCTATCTAGGGAAGCTACCATAAGTCACTTCATTAGCATAAACTCAGATGTGAAGGAAAGGGACTTGTTATAAATAAAGATACTCTTATGGGGAATTCCAAGACTTTTGAAACTCTGTGCCAGGAACAGTGGACAAGACCAGATACATTCTTTATTATATCACAATGGTAAGTGACAAAGATCAACCTTGTATTTTTAGTAGAGATGGAGTTTTGCCATGTTGCCCAGGCTGATCTCAAACACCTGAGCTCAAGCGATCTGCCTGCCTCGGCCTCCCACAGTGCTGGGATTACAGATGTGAGCCACTGCACTCAGCTCTAAACATTCTTGAGTACTGTTTTGCCGTTTGTATATGTAGGTGATGGTTTTGTTCTGACAGCAATTATCTGACACCGACTGGTTGTCCTGCGATTTAATTCAATTGTGACATTAACTACTTGGGAATTAGTGCAGACCCCACAAACATTTGTTGTTTGAGCTTATTGACCAAAGAGTCTCTGAACTGAGGCTTGCCCATGAGACCTTTCCTCCTCAAGCTCTAACATTTTCTTCTTCATCCCGGATCTTCTTAGTTTCTCACCCCTATCGCAGCTTCAACATGCACTTGCTTTCAAGTCAGAAGGAAAGGTCACACACATTTGACAGACCAAGAGCCTGTTTACCTATTTTAACTTCAGTATTGGTTTGTATCATTTTGTGTCCAGAATTCTACTATGTTGTCAATTTACTTTATAGAAAATGACTCAAATACCTCAAAATAGACACATACGCTCATGAGCATGATACGTAGATGGAAGAAATGATGTGAGTATGCTGCTACTTGGAAATATGTATACAAAATAATGTTAAGTGACAAAAGGGGAAGGTATAGGAAGTATACACTGGCCAACTAAGAAAAAATATATTGCTGTATATTGATAAAAATTGAGAGAGGATTTAGAGTAACATCAATATTAGTTATTTAAGCGTATAAGAGCCTTTTTTGTAAGCTTGTTTAAGTGTTGTGCCAATTTATCTTTTAAGCTCACTCTTTCAAGTTACCTCAGGAGAAAGGAGGACTTATTATTTGGATGTCCACATGCTAGAAATAAAGAGTAGGAAGACATCAGCAATTGACGTGGTTCTAGAAATCAGTCTTTCTCCCTCAGTTCTGTGCATCATCTTTGCTTCACACAAGGATCTGCCCTGACTTGGCTTTGGTCTGTTCTTTTCTTTTTTTCTACCATCTGTTTGTTCTTCTTCTTCTTTTTTTTTTTTTTTTTGAGATGGAGTCTCGCTCTGTCTCCCAGGCTGGAGTGCAGTGGAGCGATCTCCGCTCATTGCAAGCTCCGCCTCCTGGGTTCACCTCATTCTCCTGCCTCAGCCTCCCGAGTACGTGGGACTACAGGCGCCCGCCACCACGCCTGGCTAATTTTTTTTGTATTTTTATTAGAGACGGGGTTTAACCATGTAAGCCAGGATGGTCTCGATCTCCTGGTCTCATGATCCGCCTGTCTTGGCCTCCCAAAGTGCTGGGACAGGCGTGAGCCACCACGCCCGGCCTACCGTCTGCTGCTTATAATCCTGTCAGGCACTCAGGATTATAAGTAACTCCAAGTTACTTTATGGAGTGAGGTGCTCTGATTTTCTTGGGAAATGTTAACTTGAATGTTGGGGGTCTTGAGGATACTGACTAATCTTGGGCCCTCTGCCTAGTTCTGCCCAACTCATGCTACCAATAAATACATAGTACATGGCCACTTTGACTCACCTCTTCTGTGAAGCCACAGGCCATGTGGTTTCCTCCGAAGTTAAGGCAAGCACATTTAGCCTATAAAAGGGTATGTGTTTTTTTTTAAGTAGTAAATGAGCCTTTAGGTGTTTGAAGTTTAGGTAATATAAAGAAGATATTTGGGAAAGACTTGCCCTTAGGTCACTGAATCACCAATTGGCTCCTTATAGCATAAATGAGTAAAAAAGCAGTTCTTTAAATCCCACATGGGTTTTAATGATAGAGCCACACTACTTCATCAGATCCTCCTTGGGGCGAGATGTTAAGGTGGGAGATGGGAAGAAATACCTGGGTCAGAAAAAGATAGGAATGTCAATAGAGTAGCTTCTAGCTTTTCTCTATGCAAGGAAACTAGCTTTCCTGAAAGTGAAATCTATGATTTACAGTGTGTGAGCCTTGTATTGTAACTAAACCAAGTGTCCCTCGCTGAACATATTCCCATACCTTTAAAATTTCCCAGAGTATGAAAAAGGTCTGCGCTTCCATCTTATGGCTCAGCTGTATTATGGCTCCAAGAATGTCCTGGTGTCAAGGGGCTGGAAGATAGTGTCAAGAGAAAGCATGGAGGATCAACCATGTAACCACCAGACTTAGTCCATTTGTGTTGTTATAAAGGAATACTTGAGACTGGATAATTTGTAAAAAATAAAAACAAAGAGGTTTATTTGGCTCGTGGTTCTGCAGGCTGTACAAGAAGCATGGCTCTGATATCTGTATCTGGTGAGGTCTTCAGGCTGCTTTTGATCATGGCAGAAGGGGAAGTGGAACCACCATGTGCAGAGATCACATGGCAAGAGAGGAGGGAAGAGGTGGGGAGGTGCCAAGTTCTTTATAACAACCAACTCTCTGGGGGAACTAATAAAAAGAGAACTCACTAATTACGTTGAAGACAGCACCAAGCCCTTCATGAGGGATCCACCTCCATCACCCAAACACCTTCCATTATTAGGCCTCACCTCCAACATTTGTTATCAAATTTCAACATGAGATTTGGAGGGGACAAGCAAAGCAAACTATAGCACCATCTTAATCTGGAAGTAATGAGCATCAGTTCCAGTGAATTCCATTGGCAAGAATTAATCACATAATCCCAAATCGTTGCAGGATAGGGGCAGGAGGAGCTGGTGAGTGTAGTCTGTCTGGATAACCACTCTCAAGCCCCAACTCCATACCAGAGAAGGGTGCATTTTTATTGGTCAGCTAGCTGTCTCTATTACACTCTCCTAACTTGTTTTCTGGTCTTCTCTATCTCCTTGATTAAATCTAGCCTACACATTGATAATGAATTAAGTAGCGCTAACTATAACAGTTAAATTGCTCAAAGAATCTGTGACATTCCACCATCTGCCAAATTAAGTACCAGCTCCTCACTCTGGTATTCAACCCCCAAAGAACATAATCCCAAGCTAATATCTTGGCTTCACCCCCCAATATTTCTCTAACTTTTAAAAATGTCTCAGCTAAAATGGACCACTTGCTGTTTTTCAAACACAAGATCTTTGATTCATCCTCTGTTCCCATCTGGTACCTGTTTACCTCACCATTCTTCCTCTCATGGGTGGCATGCATTTTAAATAAATTCAGATTATTACTTATTTTATGCCTTTCTGAGTCCTTGATTGAGGGAAGCCACCAAATTTTAAACTGTCAGGGTCAAAAATTGTGTCACTGTTTAATATTACAACACTTGGCATCAGTGGGAGGCTCGGCCCACCAGCCCAGGAAGCTGGGTCCTTTCCTTGACATGTTATGATTAACTCCCATGGAGACAGTCCCTTACATACAGCCTACTGCGCATAACTGCTGGTTGAAAATGTCACCGTGAAGTCATTTCCTAGGGTACACTGCTCACCATCTAGACATCAAAATTTTGTCTTCTTTATAAAGCAAAATCTAGGACATTTCCAGATGAGTACAAGGGCTCATCAGAGTACAAGAGAAAACAAAGTGAAAGCAAGAGGCCTTATACAGAATACAAAAGACAATGAGGAGAGTGGTGCAATAAAGAAGCAGAAAAGTATATGAGAACTTCTAAAACCAGCTCTTTAAACTTATTAACCTAAGGTTCCCAGTACCAAAAAGCTAATCTAGCTGCTGACACTTCGTTACCTTCATGTTTAGTAACTCAGTTTACCAGGTTTTCCTGACGTTTCTGGTTTTTGAATATTCTGTAGAATATTGCCTCCAGGCATCCAGTCAAATCCATCCATCTATGCAGACCAATCTTTGCTGTAGTCACCATTTCCTTCCACTGGAATTACCTCTCTACTCCTCTCTGAGTTTCTCAGTCTTCTTCTGAAGATGTAGACATTATATCTGTTAGCTGTCTGTTCAACATTTACTTTACTCAACCTGAATTCATTTGGACTTGGCAGGTTCAGAGTACCTACTCATTTTTGTAATAGGTAAGCTCCCCAGAAGTTTGCTTAATATTCAGTTGTTAGGCTGAGATGAATTTTTAAAATGATGATATAAAAAAAGTTACATTCGTAGTCTTCAAGATATGAAGTACCAGAACTGATATCCAGGTTCTCTAAACTAAATTATTAGGTAGAAAAAATGCTTTGACAGTGTCCCTTTCCCATCATTTCTTTTAACTACCCATTTCTCCATCCATTTGTTCATCCATTTACTGTGTGCTTATTCTGTGTAACCATTGTACTAGGTGCTCCTGCAATAAGACAGGAAGTTTCCTACTCTGTACTTACTCTATTTTCCTTTGGCAAACTTCCTGATATTGTCTGAGCTGTTTTATTTTTAGGTTTGATCATCACTAGACTAATAGCACTGACTGTGCTACTTCCATGATAAAAAAAATTTCAGTTCTTTTTTTTTTGAAATGGAGTCTCACTCCATCACCCAGGCTGGAGTGCAGTCGCACGCTCTCGGCTCATTGCAACCTCTGCCTGCCAGGTTCAAATGATTTTCGTGCCTCAGCCTCCCAAGTAACTGGGATTACAGGCGCCCGCCACCACACCTGGCTAATTTCTTGTACTTTTAGTAGAGACAGGGTTTCACCATGTCGGCCAGGCTGGTCTCCTACTCCTGACCTCAGGTGATCCACCCACCTTGGCCTCCCAAAGTGCTGGGATTACAGGCGTGAGACACCATGCCCAGCCTAAAAATATTCAATTCTTTAAAAACAAGCAAAATGCCCCAAACCTACTAGGTAATGTAGAGGAAGTGAAGTATAAATCTCACAACTTGGCATTCAAAGCCCACTATCATCGGGGCTTTACCTTGTTTCCCCAGCTCATCTTTTGGTCAGTCCCCTTTGTTTCATCCCGACTGGACTCCTTGTAGTTCCTTGAAATTCTCTCCTGTATGCCCCTACCCCAAGATTTTTCCTAATATGATCCTTTTTCCCCTGATGCCCTTTTACTGAACTCTCCTGTCAAAATCCTAATCATCCTCAAAGGTGTTGTGCAAATGACGGAGTCTTAAAGTTTGGTTTTTAAATTTACACCAAATCCATTGATCCCTCTCTGTGAACACTGATAGGGTTCAGTATGTTATGTTATGTTGTGTTATGTTATGTTATGTTACGTTATGTTATGTGATGTGTGTGTGTGTCTTTGTGTATACTTCTCACAAGGCAGTTACACAAATAACACAAATACACAAATAACTTTAATTTAAGGACAATCATTTTTCCCCTCCAATTAAGGACTATCTCTTTCAATTATTGAATCTCAGAGAACACCTAGAATAGTGTTATGCACAATTAGGTTTGCAATAAATGTTTGTTGGCTTGAATAGGCAATGTTCAGTCATTTAAGGTCTGTGAGGAGGAGAGAGAGCACCTAGCCAGACTAGAAGAAAGAGATGATAAAGGACAACTAGGAAGCTTTTGTTATAATTGAGACATAAAAAACATCTGGGCCCCAACCAGGGTGGGAATGGAAACAAAGGGGTGAATGGATATGAATGTCTACACAGAGAATAGATTCTAGGAGAAGGGGAAATGAATAGATATAACATCAAGGATTGGAGCCTGGGTAACTGGGAGAATGGTGGCATCCTGAACAAAAATAAGAAACTCAGAGTGGAGTTGTTTGGGCAAAGGGGCAGGGTAGGTAGGAGATAATGAATTTAATGTTTTAGGTATTGAGTTAGAAGTGCAGGTGGAACCAGGTGGAAGGGTACAGCAGGTGGCTGGCGATGTGGCATTGCAGCCTTGGAGGGCCACCAGCTTGGAGGCGATGGTTGAAAATGAAAGAGTGAAAGAGATTTCACAAAAGAAAACCTTGTAGAGCCAAGGAAGAGGGTTATGAAGTAGACCCTAGTGAATGCCTGGATGCACAGAGCATTGCCATGGGAGACTCCTTTTTTTGTGACAAGATTTGCTGACATAAATTACATCCAGCACTTAGCCATCTGTCTCACTGTAGCTGTTGAGATTTCTCTGGTTGTTAGTTTTCTCTCCTTCACCTAGACCTTAAACTGAGGGAAGGAAGCTATTTACAAAACCCTCTGATCTTGCCTTTCAGAAGGCACCAGATAAAGCAGTTACTTTTTAACCAGAGATAATGAACTGAATTCTTCTGCATATCAGAATTAAATGTACTTTGAACTTGGAGTGGTGATCAAAGAGAAATACATAACTGGGATGGGAGCTGGATAAAACAGTCCTTGGGAATTCTATATTTTGGTAGAAGCCAACCCAGAAACTGTCAGCCTTTTTTTGTAAAACTTGGGAAAGCCTCCTAAACAGACTCCAGAAATATCTATTAAGCATCTAATTTGCTACAGGTCCTGTGATCATTTTTTAATTTTGGCATCATTTTCCCCAAACCCTGTGAAGTAGATATTCTCTTCATTTTCAGAAGAGAATGTATCCTGACATTTTAAAAATAGTGAACCTTGAACTATCTCTGCTAATACCGTTGCCAGGGGCACTGGTTGGTGTGCCCACTGCTCCCACCAAGTGATAGATCCCATTGCATCAGAGTCCTCAAATGCTGACTCAGACCTCTGATTGGCTAAGCCTGGGTCACGTGCCTGTGTCCTGGCTGCAGCCTTGTGGATTTTGTAGTTGCTTCCTCCGAGGTTCACACAACAGGATCTTCTCCCCTATGGGAAAGGAGATCAGATGCTGGGGAGCCTCCAAACCCCATTAGTAAATATCTACTCCAATGAGGAAAGCAGAGTTTATATGTCCAAGGACAATAGTAAGCACTGGAGCTGAACAAAACCGAGGTCTTCAAAGTCCGACTAATCTTTCCATTATACTATAGCTGTTTAACTGCAACTATATGAAAGAGGACAGATAATTCATTTCACTTTTCCAAAACTCTCCACAATTAACAAAACTTCCTTCTGTGTACTTTTAATGTACCAGACATTAAAAGTTAGGCACTTTACATACATTGTTTAATCTCTATGAAAACCTTTGGAGACAAAGATTATTAGGAGGAATTAGAATTCTTATGTTACAGATTAAGAAAACTGAGGTTTGAAGAGGTTATGTGGTTTGGTCCAAGATTGTCAGTAAATAAAGTGCTCTTTCTATCTAATTACAAAGTTAGAGGTCTTTATATATCATGGTGCTATCAGAAGCTGTCTGGGTAAGGGTTTGAGCTTTATTTATATTTGCTTTTTCTCCTACTTGCAGCTCCTAATTCGATGACTGGCACATATCAAGCTCTCCATCAATGCTTATTGAATGAGTGAGTGGGTATGCCTGAACTAAGTGGAGAGGGGAGGGAAGAAAACTTTAAAGAGTGATAGTGACTATTAACAAGGAGGCATTTGGGATGCGGGGTGAGAGGAAATCACTCAATGAAGTAGAATTATCTCTCACTAGATTAAATCAAGGAAGGTAAATAGGTTAAGAGTTAAGGCACATTTAGAAAGCTTACCCTGTGGTGGTTCCACCTAGGAGTATCAAAGCCCAGCTGCCTTGCCTCAAGTCTGGACAACTCTGCAGTGTAACTTACACTCCAGAATTCTCCTCTTGGGGCCAGAATGCACTTCTCTCCAAGGGACTTCGCCCGAAATCACCCTCTTGCTTGCCTTCCTCTCAATCTCTGTCTTGCTTCCCCCACTCCCTTCCTGGCTTCCCTGGAGGGCAAGTTCTTATTAAATCTCTTGCACATGGATCTTCAACTCAGGGGTCTGACTCTGGGAAACCCAACCTAAGCCTGGCAGTCATTCTCGGAAAGTTTGTAGTGTGCCTGGAACTGGTAGACACTCAATAAACACATATTGAATGAATGAATGAATAAATGAATCCTAGAGCTGTCCCTCTCCCTCATGACAAATATCCATAGGGCCATAGCTCTCTCTTTTAAAACATTTTTTTTTTATTTTTAAATTTTTCCATACGTTATTGGGGTACAGGTGGTATGTGGTTAAATGAGTATGTTCTTTACTGGTGATTTTTGAGATTTTGGTGCACCCATCACCCGAGCAGTATGCACTGCCCCATAGTTATAGTCTTTTATCCCTCATCCTCCTCTCACTCTTCCCCTCAAGTCCCCAAAGTCCGTGGTATCATTCTTATGCCTTTGTGTCCTCATAGCTTAGTTCCCACATATCAGTGAGAACATACGATGTTTGGTTTTCCATTCCTGAGTTACTTCAATTAGAATGATAGTACCCAGTCTCATTCAGGTCACCTCAGATGCTGTTAATTCAATCCTTTTTTTTTTTTTTTGTTTGAGACAAAGTCTCGCTCTGTCACCCAGGCTGGAGTGTAGTGGCACCATCTTTGCTCACTGCAAGCTCTGCCTCCCAGGTTCACGCCATTCTCCTGCCTCAGCCTCCCGAGTAGCTGGGACTACAGGCACCCACCACCAGCCCGGCTAATTTTTTGTATTTTTAGTAGAGACGGGGGTTTCACCTTGTTAGCCGAGATGGTCTCGATCTCCTGACCTCGTGATCTGCCTGCCTCGGCCTCCCAAAGTGCTGGGATTACAGGTGTGAGCCACCGTGTCCGGCAATTCAATCCTTTTTATGGCTGCATGGTATTTATATGTGTGTGTGTGTGTGTGTGTGTGTGTGTGTGTGTGTATACCACAGTTTCTTTATCCACTTATTGATTGATGGGAATTTGGGTTGGTTCCACGATTTTGCAATTGTGAATTGTGCTTCTGTAAAAAAGCATGTGCAAGTATCTTTTTTGAATAATGACTTCTTTTCCTCTTGGTAGATACCCAGTAGTGGAATGGCTGGATCAAATGGTAGTTCTATTCTTAGTTCCTTAAGGAATCTCCACTCTGTTTTCCATAGTGGCTGTACTAGTTTACATTTCCACCAGCAATGTAGAAGTGTTCCCTGTTCATTGCATCCATGCCAACATCTACTGTTTTTTGATTCTTTTGATTATGGCCATTCTTGCAGGAGTAAGGTGGTTGCATTGTGATTTTGATTTGTATTTCCCCGATCATTAGTGATGTTGAGCTTCTTTCATATGTTTTGAGAATTGTCTATTCATCTCCTTAGCCCACCTTTTGATGGGATTGTTTGTTTCTTCCTTACTGATTTGTTTGAGTTATTTGAGAAAAATGTGTATTCTGTCCTTATTAGGTAGAGTGTTCTATAGATGTTTGTTAGTTCTAATTGGTTTATGGTGTTGCTGAAGGTTTCTGTTTGCATTGATCTTCAAACCAGTTGTTCTGTTCATTATTGAGAAGAAAGTATGGCAATCTCTATCATTGTTGAATTGTCTACTTCTCTCATTATATCCGTCAGTTTTTGCTTCATGTATTATGGTGCTCTGTTGTTAGGTTCATTTATCTTCCTGATGGATTGACCTTTTTGTCATTATGTGCCCATCTTAATCCCTAGTAATTTGTTTGCATTAAAACCTATTTTCTCTTATATTACTAGAGTCACTTCACTTCAGCTTTCTTGTGGTTGCTATTTGCATGATATATCTTTTTGCATCCTTTTACTTTCAATCTATTTGCATACTTGAATCTAAATTGTTTCTTCTCTAGTTAGCATATAGTTAGATCTTATTTTTTAAACCCAGTCTGACAATCTGTTTTTTATTAGATTGTTTAATCCATTCACAATTAATGTTATTGTCAATATAGCTGCATTTATATCTACCATTTTACTTTTTGTTTTCTATACGTCTTCTGTCTCTATATTTTTCTTGTTCCTCTGTTCCTCCATGTGTGCTTTCTTTGGCATTAAATGAATATTTTCTAATGCAGCATTTTCATTTCTTTAATGATTTTTCTGACTATGTATTTATTAGTTATTTATCAGAGATAGCTTCAGATTTATACTAATTTAATTCTAGTAAGATACAGAAATGTTACTTCTCTATGGTTCTATTCCTTTCCTACTTTTTGCAGCATTCTTATACATATTACATCTATGTAATGTTAAATCTCTTGCACTTGCTCATGAATCTTCAACTCAGGGGTCTGCTTCTGGGAAACCCAACCTAAGCCTGGCAATCATTCCAGAAAAGTTTGCAGTGTGCCTGGAACTGATAGGCACTCAATAAACACAAATTGAATGAATGAATGAATGAATGAATAAATGAATCCTAGAATTCAAGAACTTGCCCTCCAGGGAAGCCAGGAAAGGAGTGGCGGAAGCAAGACAGAGCCTGGGAGGAATGTTAAAAATCCAAAAATACACTTTTATAATTATTACTTTATAAAATTCTATGTCTTTTATAGAGTCTAAGAGAAAAAGGAGAATAAGTATATATTTGTAGCTTTCAGTATAGTAATCTTCTTATTTATCATTTCTGGTTCTCTATATTTTTTCTTGTGGATTCCAGTTACCATTTGGAATTCTTTTCTTTAGCCCAATACAGCTTGCTTCCACCCCCTTTTTTGTGCTTTTATTGGCAAATGTATTACATTTCTGTATGTTATAGGCTTAATGACACATTATATACACATTGTTTGATAATATTGATTTTTAAAAGCTGTTAAGCAAAGAAAGGAGAATAAATATGCATCTGTACTGTCATTTATAATTACGTAATTAGCTTTATTGATGTCCTTTGTTTTTTGTGTGTGGATTAAAGTTACTACCTGGAGTCACTTGGTTGCAGCCTAAAGAGCTTTTATTATGTCTTGCAAGATTGGTGTGCTAGCCACAAATTATATATTTTTGTTTATCTGGGAATTTTTAACATTTTGTCTTCATTTTTGAAAGTTAGGTTTGCTGGATACAGGATTCTCCACCGACAGTCTTTTTGCTTTGTGCACTTTAAATATGTTATTCCACTGTCTTCTGACCTCCATTGCTTCTGATGAGATGTTAGTTATTTTTATTGTGGTTCTCATGTAAGTGATTGTTTTTCTTCGTTTTCAAGATTTTCTCCTTGTCTATGACTTTTAGCATTTTTACTATAATGTGTCACTTTGTAGATCTCTTTGTACTTATCCTACCTACAACTTACTGAGCTTCTTATATGTATAGATCAATATTTTTTGATAAACTTTGGCAGGTTTTAGCCATTATTTCTTCAAATATTTTTTCTACTCCTTTCTCTCTCATTTTTCCTTTTGATACTCTCACTATACACATTTTACTTTATTGGTATTTTATATTTGGTGCAACTTTGTTTCCATACTTTACTTCTATAATTATTATTTCCTTTAGTTCTTTGAATGTATTTATAATGGTATGTTGAAATCTTTGTTAAATCTGACATCTGGTCACACTCACAGGCAGCTCCTGTTGCTTGATTTTTCCCCTTTAGCCTATGGGTCATACTTTCCTGTTTCTTTGAATATCTCATGTTTTTGAAACTAGACATTTTTAATAATATATTACAGCACATGGGTACTTCCCCATCACTGACTTCAGGGCTTGTTATTATTACTTGCTTCCTTACTTATTTAATAACTAGTTGGATTATTTTAGTCAAGTGTACTTATTCCTACACTCACAGTGTGAGCCTCTGATGTTGCTCCTCGGAAGTGTCAGTCTTGAGTATGCCCATAGTCACCTTGGGATGATAGTGGTTTTGGCAGTACTCTCTTTGACTGCCTTTTTCCCCGACTACACTTAACTGTTAAGACACTTCTCTAATTGTCAGTTGAATGTTCTATTTTTTTCAACAAAGCCCTGGTACACAGATTACTTCTGAATCTAATCCAATCACATTTGGGCTCCTTTAAAGGAGTAGTTCCTGAGGTCAGTGTTTTAGAAATGTTCTGACCCCAAGAGAGGTCTTTTCAGCTGTTTCTTTCCTTGTTTCTCTCCAGCACACTAGTTGGCCTACAATGTAGCCTATATCTCCAATGAATCTACTAATCGTTTCCCCATTGCTTTTCAGCACACTTCCACTGTTTTTGAGAGTGCCCTTAGGCTTGAACTTCTTCACTCTCTGTTCCAAATGAAGCCAATTCCTTTGTGGTGGGATTTGGAACTCTCTGCTCTATGGATTGCTTCTCCCTTCAGGCAACATCTCTTAGTCATGGCTCTGGTGCTGATGGTAGAGTCAATGGCTGGTCTCTGAATGACACCCTTGTATTAGGAGCTGAATGCTTGGTGGATGGAGTGGGGGCAACTGTCCTGGTCTCCTAGACTTGCCTATTTTGGCATGAAAACCCTGTCCCAGGAACTAAGGCAAAGACAACTGGGGCTCCATTATTCTTAGAGGCATTGAACGAAAGGTAGAACTTCTGTTTTGTGAGTCGTGGCTAGGCAGAAGAAGGCAGCACATACCTCTCTGTCTCATTCACCTGGAATTTAAATTTAGCAGCAGCTAACTGGGGGCAGGATGTGAAATGTTACTTTCCTTGGATGGATAGCCCTCTGACTGGGAGCATGGTAAAGGGGAGTACTGTATTCCTGATTGTACCAGTCTGAAGTAGAGTTTCCAGCTCACTTAGTTTGGAAGTGGGAGGGCATATGTTTTGGTTCATATACTACAGAT
This sequence comes from Macaca mulatta, assembly GCF_049350105.2. NCBI lineage: Eukaryota > Metazoa > Chordata > Mammalia > Primates > Cercopithecidae > Macaca > Macaca mulatta. The sequence goes on from NC_133426.1 coordinate 41,949,381, forward strand.
TCTTACAATTCTTACCGAATTTTAGTAGGTTTTCTTGAGTAAACATTTCCTCATTTGCCATATGCTCATATGGCCATTTCCAGAGGATTAAATGGTTATTTTAAAAACAATTTTCACCAATTTCTTAATAGCTGAGGAGTGGGTCCATGGAGCTTTTTGTGTTGTCATGTCAGAAGTTGAACTCCTCCAGTGATTTCATTTCCAAGCATAGATTATTATTTTTTCTATAACCAGATTCTGGCTGTATTGATTTCCATAGTCGTCTATCTTAATGTTGTCCTCTAATCAGCAGTAGTGAAAAAACACTAAATCAAAGTCTTCTATACATTGATTAAGACTATCTGCAAGTTTAAAAAAAAAAAAAGAAAGGTTAAACTGTGTTTTAAAGCATATTTCAAAGCTATGAAGAATTCTAAAATTTTTAATGGAAAATTTGCTGTCTCATCCATGGGTCAGTGCAACCTGTGGTCACACATTGCCCTGTGTGAACTTAACTAAACTGAGTTGAATTTTGTTCTGGGCATTTGCCAGTCACAGTGCAGCAGGTGAGCAGGAAGGCTGCTTTTACTCCTTGAGGACTAAGACTTGGTGATTTTCAGAGTTTCTAACATGGCCATCAAGAGTTCAGTTTCCCAGCAGCTATTTTGTGGGTGACTGCTTTAGTTGTCATAGAACAAGGTTTTGGCATGCGTGGATGCTCCCACATAGGCAGAGTACCTGTCATTTGGCAGCAATAAACCTCTTCACAAATGAAGGACAATTGTGTTCATGCCAGCTCTTAACTCTCTGTGTTAATTTAGTTCAGGGAAAACACTTGCAAAACTGCAATCCACATATGAACCCCTAAATCCATATGTGAACCCCTAAACTAAATTTAGTTAATAAACCCCCGGCTCCTCAATTAAATTTTATTTTAGTCTGCAAACTTGAGAGGATAAGAGACATTACATTGCACTCTTTATTTTTTTCTCAAATCAAATCAAATCTGACTCTAGTCTCCATCCTGCCTGGGCTGTGAGAAATACTACCTCAGATACAGACAGGTCCTTATCTCTTCCTTCCTTGGGCTGTGTTGGAGCCTGGTTTTTAGATCACATGATTACTACTGCCTTGTTTTTTGAAGTTTAGGCTGCTTCCAGCTCAAGCAGCTACTGGAAATTTTTCTTGGGGCTTCTCATGCCGTGGTGCCTGTCTCTATGTGATTCTCCAGTCTCTCACTACTGAGGTCCTCTCCAAGTGAGGGGTCAGGTTCCATACCAGACTCAGAGATGCCCTCTCCTCTGATTTAGCTGCCTCTACTCTTGAACTCCTCAATGCCAAAGGGGATAATCCCTTTCCCCTCCTTTCTAGGATCTAATTTAATCACCCCAATAAGCTCAAGGATTTGAAAACCAAATCCAAAAAGTGTATGTGCCTCCTGCTTTCTGCTGTGTAACAACACTTCCCCCTCTTGCTTGCACAATCTTTCCATACCCTACACAAAGGAATACAAAGGCATTTGTCCTTTCTTTGGGGAAAGGAAAAATACAGCAAAAGCAAAGTCAAATCAGTTCATCAATAAATAACGTTTTCACGGTTACTAATAGCCTGTAGGGACCACTTTCTCCTCATTCCTTGTCTACTCTCTAGTGGAGTGTCTTAGTAAGATGGTTAAAGGAAGAGAGAAAAAAGTAAAGAAGTTTAGGGGACTAAGTTAATTTAGCCTGCTTGATGAGTAATGGGCTCCTATGTTATTAACTGATATCAAACTACATGAACTACATGTGTAGCAATGCTAGGTGTGAACAGTATTTGGTAACACTTCAAATATTCTTTCTTCCCTCTCCTTATACCTGACCCCTACACTGACCCCTATGCTCCCTCAAGCGTTTGGTTTTTGCCTTAAAATACCTGGTATGCTTTAAGGGTGATTACCCATAGCCCCTATGACTCTTCAAAAATCTTCCCCACCAGCAGACTGATTCCTGCAATTCCATCATCAGAGCTACACCTTTCTTAAAAGTGCAAATGAGAGGGTTATATTAGTTTCTTGTGGCTGCTGTAACAAAGACCACAAATTTGGTGGCTTTAGACAACAAATGTGTTCTCTCATAATTCTGGAGGTTAGAAGTCTGAAATCATCTTGTCTGCAGCACCATGCTCCCTCTGAAGGCTCTGGAGGAGACTATTCCACATCTTTCTTCTAGCTTCTGGTGGTTGCCTGTGATTCTTGGTATCCCTTGGCTTATAGCTGCATCACTTCAATCTTTGTATCTGTGGTCACGTGGCCTTCTTCCCTGTTTGCCTCTCCGTCTCCCCAAATCTCTTTCTTCTTATAAGGACTGCTGTCGTTGAATTGAGGGCCCACCCTAATCCTGTATGACCTTGTCTTAACTTGATTACATCTTCAGCGACCTTATATCCAAATAACATCACATTCGCATGTACCAGGGATTAGGATTTAGACATATCTTTTGGGGGAATGCAGTTGAACCTACAATAAGGGTTAACACTAATTATTGCCAGTTAGGGTTGAGTGGGAGTATTTTTAGCAGACTTTATTTGAGAAAGAATTCAGAATCAGAGACATGATAATGGAGGATGGGGCAGATAGAAAAGATTGGAAATGAGCTGTTAACTGCGCATTAATGTTGAGGGTGGGTCTGCTGTGGCCCTGTGACTCTCTGCCAATTTGACCATAACAAAAAAGAGGAGGCTAAGAAGACAGAGTAGCTACAGCTGGACAGAAAAATAGGAATTAAGGGACCTTGGTGATATTTCGGATGAGTCCAGAAGGAAAGAAATCTTGGTGCAATGATCCATGATTTGAGTAAAACACATCTCTCTAATTTAAATAGATTTGGGAAGTGATTGAAATTTCACATTCGTAAGTTTTTAAATTTTGCTTCATCATTGGTTGTTTCATAGTTGAGCTCCTAAAAGTTTAGCTTTTTGTTTCCTTTAATAGGATTTGAGTTAGAATTCTAAAGAACCACTAGGTCTTTATTCCTTCCTGATTGTATCATCTAAATTATTTAACGTTTAGAGAAACTGTCAAAATAAAGTGTCAAAGACAAAACTAAGTCTGTGGCAAAATTAACCAAGGCTGTTTATTCATCAGCTTGCAGCAAGGGAACCCTTGTGCAGTTCATTTCCATTTCTGCACGGGTTCAAAGGTGTTAGAGAGGAGAGTCAGTTTTACAGCTAGTGAAGAAATGCTGAGACAGTCTGATTGGCAAGGTGAGATTTTTTAGAATGGAGGGAGACTTTCTAATGGCCCCTAGGTACATTTAGCCATCACAGATTGGTTGCAAGGGGCAAGTGAGCTGTTTGGGAACATTTCATAAGAGGAAGGATTGCTTAGTGTTGGGATGAAAGGTTTTCTATGGCTGGCCATATCCTGGAAGGAGATGGGGCTCATGGTGTGCTTTTTTTCTGAAGTCAAATTGTCACTGTGGTCCTTACCGGGGAGGGGGAAGCTACCATGGCAGACAATCTCCCAGAAGCAGTGAGAACTATAGCTAATACATCTCATTGGAATGAGATGGAAAGGATAAAAAAGAAGACTATAGGCCGGGTGTGGTGACTCACGCCTGTAATCCCAGCACTTTGGGAGGCCGAGGCAGGCAGATCACGAGGTCGGGAGATCGAGACCATCCTGGCTAACACAATGAAACCTCGTCTCTACTAAAAATACCAAAAATTAGCTGGGCGTGGTGGTGGACGCCTGTAGTCCCAGCTACTTGGGAAGCGGAGGCAGGAGAATGGCGTGAACCCGGGAGACAGAGCTTGCAGTGAGCCCAGATCACACCACTGCACTCCAGCCTGGGGGACAGAGCAAGACTCTGTCTCAAAAAAAAAAAAAAGAAAAGAAGACTACCAAATGGCAGTTTGAAACAAAGCTAAATTTATTTGCTTGCCTGACAACACACAAATACTGGATCAGCAGACTCTCTTAGCAGAAATAAAGGTCTAGGTATGCGGTGAAAAGGGAGAAAGTACATCAAATGATGAGACATTCTGAGTTCAGGTCTCTGGCTGGTTCATAAAATGGATTGTAAACTCTTCTAAGCCAGTGGCTAGTTTCAGGTGTTTCATCAGTGAATGCCGGGAAGCTGAGTTTCAAACAAGTTCAAGATTGGCTGTGTTAAATTCCAATGTGTCTAGGTTAATTCAGCAGAATGCTCATATGCACATGGAAGCAGCTCTGGCAAGCTTTTTCTTCAACAGGGAAAACAATATAGCAATATTAAAAAAAATTACAGGCAAGAAAGCATCCACCCTCTTACAACCTTATTGACTATACAGTGTTTTATTTTGGGATATTGTTTTTGTGTTCAATACACACATTTATTTTTTATTTTTATTTTATTTATTTATTTTGAGATGGAGTTTTGCTCTGTCACCCAGGCTGGAGTGTAGTGGTGAGATCTCGGCTCAATGCAACCTCCACCTCCTGGGTTCAAGCGATTCTCCTGCCTCAGTCTCCTGAGTAGCTGGGATTACAGGCATGTGCCACCATGCATGGCTAATTTTTAAAAATATTTTTAATAGGGAGAGATGGGTTTTCACCATGTTGGCTAGGCTGGCCTCGAACTCCTGACCTTAAGTGATCTGCCCACCTTGGCTTCCCAAAGTGCTGAGATTACAGGTATGAGCCACCCTGCCCGGCCAATAAACACATATTTAATAGTTGTAAACACACCACACATACTATTTTGTATTTCCAACTTGCTTTATGACTTGAAAATAATCCTAAAATATTTTTCCATGTTACTACATGGTCTTTATTATGAGGATTTAATGACTACATAGTATTCTTTCAAGTCAATATGACATCAACTATTTATTCATGTTTCCTATTTTTGAACATTTGGTGAGTCCAATGACCTCTGTGTAATGTGTGTGTGTGTGTGTGTATGTGTGTGTGTGTGTGTGTAGGATAGCAGTGAACATCTTTGCTGATTCAAGAATTTAGTTTTTCTCTTATTTTCTTAAGATCAGTTCCCCCAAAGTGAGCATTCTATGTCAAAGTGAAGGAACTCTTGCTGACTCTTAATATGAGGGGCCAAATTTCCTTCCCATTTCCAGGGGTATTTCCCTCACTCTCACCCTTGAGCAGTAGAAGTATACCAGTTTTATCCCTATGTTGCCAGCACACAATGTTCTTGCCATTAAAAAATCTTGCTAATTTGATGTAAGCGTAAAATAACAGCTCAAGGTTACTTTAAAATGTATTTCTTTACTTGGGAGGATAAACATTCCCTCATATCTTTATTTTCTAATGTTAATTAGTTCTTTATGTCTTTTGCTCATTTGAAGTATTTGATTTTGAACCAGAATAACACACTGCACACCCTTCCACCTATCCCAATGAAGACTTAATGTAAAATAATGCTGTTTTGTTTTTCACCTTCTGCATGGGGCGGCTGCCCACAGCAAAAGCAGTCTTTATTTTTAAAAATTTCCTCTTGAAATTCAGCCCCTGCAATATAAATAAGAGTTCTTTGGTACACTTGTCCTTGATGAAAAAACAGATTTCTGCTTGAAAAGAGGCTCTCAAGAATAATGCAAATGTCTTTAGCTTCTGATTTTTTCCCAACCAAATTAAATGGTATATTTTATTGTCTATGATCTATTTAGTCACATTGCGTGGCTTCTAGCCATGTGCTATACAAAAGTGTTCTTCTTGAATTTTTTTTTAAACTTTGATTTTAGGTTTGTGGGGACATGTGAAGGTTTGTCACATAGGTAAACTCGTGTCACGGGGGTTCGTTGTACAGATTATTTCAACATCCAGGTATTAAGCCCAGTACCCAGTAGCTATCTTTCCTGCTCCTCTCCGTCCTCCTGCCCTCCCTTGTCAAGTAGACCCCAGTGTCTGTTGTTTCTTTCTTTGTGTTCCTAAGTTCTTATCATTTAGCTCCCACTTATAACTGAGAACACGTGGTATTTGGTTTTCTGTCCCTCTGTTAGTTTGCTAAGGATAATGACCTCCAGCTATATCCATGTCCCTGCAAAAGACATGATCTCATTCTTTTTTATGGCTGCGTTGTATTACATGGTGTATACGTACCACATTTTCTTTATCCAATCTGTCATTGATTAGCATTTAGGTTGATTCCATGTCTTCGCTATTGTAAATAGTGCTGCAGTGGACGTTGAATTGTCCACTGAATTGTCCATTGAATAGTGCTGCAGTGGACATTGAATTGTTTTGATTTGCCACCAATTGTAGCCAATTAATCTCTTTGGATACTTATCACCCTTTGTGCCCCTAGCACCCCTTTCCTACCCTGGTGTTGGAACCACCAACCTACTTTCTGCATTGGAAGGGATATATCAGAGATTCATCCCAAACACTTTTCCCAAATATTTTCACTTTTTCACAGTCTCTGTTTTAGTGGAGATTGATTATTTGGTATTTATTCTGTAAACGGAATGAATGTATGCAGAGCTTTGTACATTCAGTCCCTATTTTGTGATTTCATATAAATTATACTTTCATTCGTAATGCTACCCCAAAGTCAATATATTATTTTACCACCCAGCAAACTTCTTCTGTAAAGGACCAGATAGTAAATATTTTAGGCTCTGTCAGCCAGATAAGGTCTCTGTTGCTTTCACTGCTTCTGTCTCTTCTTCTTTCTCCTCCTCCTCTTCTTCTTTTGCAACCCTTTAAAACTGTAAAAACCATTCTTAGGTCTAGGCCTTACAAAAAATCAGGCTGTGATTGGATTTGGATTTGGCACATGACCTGTAGTTGGCCATTGCTGATCTAGAAATATTCAGAAAAAAAATTAAGATTTTAATTGTTTTCTTTGTGAGATAAGTAATGCATGACTAGCATTAGTGAGCTGGTTGTTTATTTTTTCTTTTTAAACAATAGCAAAAAGCATATTCATGGCAGTGAGGATGGGCCCCATTTGAATGGCTAATATTTATCTCAACACAGCTATTTTTGAGTAGTTGGTGATATTCTCTTACTAAAAGGAAAGAAAAGAAAACGAAGCTGCCAGACAGTACTTGAAGCTTGGGTTTACTTTCTGTACCACTGCAAGAAGGTCTTGCAATGAGAACCAAAAAATTATATTTTCTGATGGTGCATTGGGAAAACTAGTGGTGATTGTAAAATGTATTTAGAGTTTAATTAAAACACAGTTACTGCAGAGGCTTCATAATAATGTATTGTTTTTCTGCTTAGATTTGTATCATCAGTGTGCTAGCTACTTGTGCTTTACATTGACCAAGAGGACATACTGCACAAGTATGTGGATGAAGATTACTAGACTTTTACCTTAGGAAATATTTCTCAGTAGGCCACATAATGAAGTACCTCCATTAATTTTTCTTTTCTAATACTATATTTGAATTTTTTAAAAGTAATTTCTTATTTATCCAGTAACTCCACTCTGACATAACACAAGCAGAATACTGAAAGTTGGCAACCCCACTGATATGGTTTGGCTATGTCCCCACCCAAATCTCATCTTGAATTGTAGCTCCCATAATTCCCATGTGCTGTGGGTGGGACCCAGTGGGAGATAATTAAATGATAATTAATTGCCCCATACTATTCTTGTGGTCTCGTGGTAGCGACTAAGTCTCATGAGATCTGATGGCTTTATAAGGGGTTTCCCTTTCCACTTGGTTCTCATTCTCTCTTGCCTGCCACCATGTAAGATGTGCCTTTTGCCTTCCACCATGATTGTGAGGCCTCCCCAGCCACGTGGAACTGTGAGTCTATCGAACCTCTTTTCCTTTGTAAATTACCCAGTCTCAGGTATGTCTTTATCAGCAGCATATAAACAAACTAATACACCCACTCCCTTTCAAAAAACACAGGCAAAAACACAAACACATTTCCCTATGTGGTCTGTGCCTGTTCATGCTGCAGTAACTGAATACCAAGGACAGGGTGGTTTAAACAACAGAAATTAATTTTTTTCACAGTTCTAGAGGCTGGAAGTTCAATATCAAGGTGCCCTCAGGGTCAGTTTCTGATGAGGTCTCCCCTCCTGGCTTGTAGATGGCCATACCTTTTCCCTGTGTCCTCACATGGCCATTCCTCTATGCACACATGGAGAGAGGGAGAGCTCTCTAGTGTCTCTTCCTCTTATAAGAATACTGGTTTTACCAGATTAGGGCCCCATCCTTATGACCTCACTTAACCTTTATTCCTTCTTTATAGGTCCTGTCTCCAAATACAGTCACACTGGGAGTTAGGACTTCAACAGAAATTTAGGAGGACACAACTTAGCCCATAACACAGTCAAGACAAATATTTCAATATTATAACATTCCTTGCTCTCTCACCTAGAATCTGCTTACCTTTCAATTCTAAAATTTTTTTGTGTGTGTTTTGAGATGGAGTCTTGTTCTGTCACCCAGGCTGGAGTGCAGTGGCACGAAGTTGACTCTCTGCAACCTCTGCCTCCCAGGTCCAAGCGATTCTCCTGCCTCGGCCTCCCAAAGTACTGGGATTACAAGCATGAGCCACTCCACTCAGCCTAAAAATTTTTTTATTCCATTTCTAAGGCAACACAAAGTTTGTAATAGCAAATGAAAGTGAAAAAGGAGAGGAACTGCTGTGGGGAGACATACTGATTGACCCCAGGCAGGAAGGGACATTGGACAAGAGGTTGCCAGCCATCAGGAGACAAAAAAAAAAAAAAAAAAAAAAGGAAAAGAAAATTCAAACATTACTTTAGCGCTGTAGTCTAGGGCCACGGATTGCAGAGGTAAATGACCCTATGGATTTAGAAAGAACTGTGAAGTGTTACTCACTGGAGCTGCCCAGTAATGAATGTGCATAATGACTATGACAAGAAGAAAAGGTGCCTTGTTCAGGAAGGAGGAATGAATGTAGCACATTTTAGACAGGATAGGTTAGGACAAGCAAGTGTGATTGCTTATAACAATCAACCCTTAAGTCCCCTGGAGAGGGTCTGGCCCATCTCTAGGATCTTTTCTTCCTGGAAAGCACAGTTTGGAGCCCAACCTACTAGAGTTCAGAACCCAGAGTTCAGAACTGTCCCTGCTCTTCTCCTCTTTTCCCCTCATCTCTCCTTAGAGGAATGTTGCTCCATCTGGATTCTGAAATCTTTCTCCTTCATTTTTTTCCCTCAAACTTTTGATCTGCAGTTCAGAGACTCTCTGTTCTCCTAGGTCCTAGGGGATTAGGCTTTTGTAAACTGAAGCTGGGAAATGTGTAGACCATTTCAGCTTTCAGCCCAGTTCCTCTCCCCACCCCTCCTCCAGGCAAGGAACTTAAAGCTGACTCTAGGCTTGAAGGGGAAGGGAGGCTGACCAACCCTGCAAAACAAAGAACACGTACATTGTCTCCCAGACACTTCAAAACAAGCTTTTGAGGTAGATACTCTCACCATCCTCATTTTGCAGAATAGGAAACTGAGACTTAGAGGGGTTAAGTTGCCCAAGGTGAAACAATTACTTAAGTGATGAGGTGTTAGAGAGAAGCAGGATTCAGACTCAGTCTTGTCTGCTTCTATGTCTATAGCCCCTCTGTGCATCCTCAGAAGGTAGAAGGAAGGCAGTTTCCTAATTGATGTGATGAACTTTGAAGGAATTAACTCTGCATTAATTACTTAACAAGTAGGAACGTCTGCAATCCTATTTTATGAGAGCTCATATTTTTCAGCAGCAAACCTGGGGCAGGAAAATGATTTTCCTGAGATATGGGGCTTGGCAACCAGAGCCAATCACAGGAAAACCAATGTCAAAACAGGCAGATCACGTGGCCCAAATGGTTGGGACATTAAATAACACGGTAGATACACCAAGGATATGTCCTAATTGTATGAGTCCAAGGGCAGTATTTATTTTCTAAAGAAAGCAATGAGCAGCCTGTATAATTAGAAATTAACTACCATACTTGAAATTATGCAAACAGCGTAACAGGCAGAAAACTAAACAAAAATGTGAAAAACTCTTGCAGCAATATTTGTACTTAACTTGAGTCTTCAAGGTTGACTTTTGCACAGAGTGCTTTTCTTTTCTTCCTGTGTTAGCGGCATTCTTCATGTGGAAGCTGTTGGTCTCGATCCCAGATTCAAGAGCTGGAAGCTTCACCCTGCTGAAAAGTTTAGGCTGGCATCATTCAGCAGGCTAAAGCTTCATTAATGGCAACATCTCTCAGCCATATGTCAATAAATCAATGCTCTAACAGGAAACAAATGCAGAAGGCATATCATCAGCTTCCTGTCTCCTCCTTAGGAAACTTGCGTTAGTCATAGTGAAGGGCAATTTCACCCCTTTCTCTTCAAGACCTTTGTATAAGTCCTGCTTCCCTTGAGTTTCCAAGGCGACTGCAAGCTCAGTTGGAAGCAACAAGTAACTTAGATGGCAAGTTCCCAATGGAATTGGAAGTGACCACCACAGACAAGGACAGCATGAAACAGAAAACAAGCTGCCACGCAGCTGGTCGGTGGATTCAGAGGCCACCCTTTCTTAGAGTCTGGATTTCAGAATGCTTCGTAGGATGAAGTAATCATATAAACAACCAGCTGTGGAAACTAAATAAGCCTTTTCATAGTTTCCATTTTTGCAGCTGGGAAAAAACATGTAAAATAAAGGTGAATTTTGGTCTGACAGCCTAATGTTAATTAGAACAGGGCCTTCAAGGATTGAAATCCATTATACTTTAGGGAAGGGTTGATTATCCCTCCCACTTATCCCTTTAACAAACCAAATTGACTTGTTCTTAAACATGGAAAGAATGCATAGCACCTTGGGACGGATTATTGAAATCTTAATCCTGTGGTCCCATCCACTGAGGCCCCCACAGCAAGCACTATTGAAATTATTTTTCTTGTCCAATCAGCAACTGGTAAATGCTTTGCAGTCATGGACTTGGCTAATATGTTCTGTTCAGTGACCATTTCAACAGGCTCTCAGCCACAATTCGCCTTCGCCTCTGAGGGGACACAATTCACCTTTACCAGGCTACTCATGGGGTATGTCAGCCGTCCTGCTGTCTCACACAATTTCACAGGTGAAATCTTAGCCACATCTATCTTTCTCAAGGCACACAGGTATGACATCAAACTGACGACATCCTCCTCTGACGGGATTCACTTGACATACTTATTTAGGCCATACAAACACAAAGGAGCTCTCAAAAAGGGGATGGACCATTGCCTCACACATAATACTAGGCCCTGCTATCTCAGTTAAATTCCTGTCATTGCTGGGAAATGAACATTGACTCTCTTAGCGCCCACAATCTTAAAGAAAGCCCAACATCTTTTAGGCATTTTTGGGTTCTGGAGGTAATGCATTCTTAATGTACAAATTTTACTTAAGCCCATTTGTGTTACTTACAAATTGGCCTACCTTGAGTAATGTCACCAACAACAAAAGGCTCCAGAATCTGTCCAAATTTCAATAAAACAGGCACTCCTGTTCGTGCCCCACCCTACCCTGAGACTCCTTTACTGTAGAGGCTTTAGCAATCTCCTCTTGGGCCTCCTGGAGTCTCTGGACCACCCATGACGGTCATAGATTGCCAATGCCTTCTGGTGCAAGAAACTGCCCTCCTTTCCCCCGTCATATGCACTATTAGAGGGAAAAGTGGTGGCCACATACTGGGTTCTTCTGAAGATGAAGGCTCACATAGACCTTGAGTCTATGACCTTCCACACCCAGCTGCCTATTATGTCATAAGAGCAGCACCCTGCAAGTTTGTCATGGACACTGAGGACTCCTTGCTATCCAATGGAGTCAAACCTGGGTCTTCTAGTGTATCCCACTTGAAGAAGGGGGTAGATAGCTTCCCCTGTCCTTGGTTTCTTGCTAGATGCCATGGAGCTGGAGGTCACCCCTTTCCAAGTCCCCGTTGTTTGTCTGGGAAACCCCTTGGGATCAACTGAGTGAACAACAATGGGACTTTATACATTTTATGTATGGTATCACCACCGTTACATACAATTAATCTTGTGGGAGAGCTGCTGCTTTTCATCCCTTAGCCAGATCTTACGTGATCAAGGATGATACCTCAGCACAATTGGCTGAACTTCAGGCAGTCATTTTAGTAATGAATTCCCTGACCAATAATTAGCCCCATTTCCACATTTATACAATCATGGGCCATTGCCAATGATCTGACTGTCTGGTTTGGGCAATGGCAGCAGCAACAATTCCTTGCCCAAGGTTGCCCTCTTCAAGGTAAGGAACTCTGGGAAGCTCCTGCCTCGTAGAGCCTCAAAGTATGAATGAATATCACACGTGTCTACACATCCTAAAGTCACAATGCAAGACTTCACGGACACACTGCTTATCCCTTTCAGAGTTCCAGACATTATGACCAAGGCACTCACTTTCTCTTTCATCTTCTCTCAAAGTCATTTTCTGACCTTGTTGGGAGCCTGCCCAGAAAGCCTCATTATGTGAAGTAATAAACCCTTTTGTATGTTCTTGGTGTATGTGTCGTCATCAATCTCAATCTCCAAACCAGATTTTGAGTGGTGGTCCATCCTGTTTCTGCCAAATAACTACAACATGTACAATGGTCCCAATATAATAGAAGTTTATTTCTTGCTCATTAATATTCTAATTGGATATTTCTCATTAATTTCGTTAATGGTTGGTTTTCCTCTGCATGATGATTCAGGCCACCCAGGATCCTTCCACCTTACGGTTCAACTATACCCTAGGACCTTATATTCATTATCTGCATGTAGCCATGGAAAGGGAATGAGTATGGTGAAGATACACCTGTTTCTTAAAAGTCTTGGCCTGGAATGATGTACTTCATTTTTTGTTCTCATTCCATTGGTAATGACTGGTTATATGGTCACACCTAAATAATAGGGGATGCTGGGAAATGTAGCTTTGTGTGTTTTGGCAATGTCTATTTTATTGAAGGGGCAAGAACTTTAGTGGACAAGTAATTATTTTTGCCACAGGGACATAGCCTATATCTACAGATGTTTGAGAATCTGAATGGAATATGGCCCTACCCTGGCATAGGAGTCAATATACATATGAAAGCCCTACTCTCTAGACTATGGAACAACCATTTTTAGAGTGGAGTTGCTTGCTTGGAACAGGTGTTTCAGTAGCTTAATTTTTGCTTTCCCTTGAGCCGTCCTTTCTTGCTGCTGCTTTTTGTCTTTTTTCCCCTTCTCCTTCTACATTCATGAATAAAGGCCAAAGTGGTGGGGGATAATGGGGTTGGGAAAGAGAAGCATGGATAAATCTTGCTTGGCCATGTTAACAGGGGTGGGTGCAGAGGAGGACCAATCCATCCTCCCATCTCTCTATTGCAAGAGCTGAGCCAAATTCCCGTGAGGCCTGTGTATGAAATCTTTTGTTGCTGTTCACATGGTCTTGAGCTCCTGAGCTACTTTAATTTCAAGCAATTAATTTTGGAGACAATCAATTTGGGGACAAATATGCTGTCTACTGAGAAAAGAGTCCAAAGAAATATGTATTTTTATTTGGCTCCCCGTATCAACTCACCATTTCCACAGTGCCCCTGACTGCTTCCATTTCTCTATTTTATTTCCTGAGAGCTTAAGAAAAAAAACACTATCATGGCCTAAAGAGCTTTGATGACACCACCTAGATTATCCTTATGTTAGAGTGTTTTTTGGTTGGTGTTCAAGTAATCACTTCCACTGTGTTCATGCTTATGTACTGCATTTTAACACTGTTCCATGAATCAAAATATCAATAACAAGCTAATAAAATAATATCGAGCTGGGGTTGAATGAGGGGAATCAGTAAGCCACAGGACTTTCATGCTCTTCTTTGGCATATAGATTTAACATCACATCTGATTTAAATCCATACAGTAACTAAGCCCACCATGTGCTGTTTTCATTTAAAAAAAAAATCCTCCTCAGATACATCTTGCCAGGTCTATCTCTTTTTCACTTTAATACCCTTTAAATGATTGAAAATCAGATTTTCCCACTGACTGTGCCTTTTGTCCCAAATGATAAATGATGATTTCTGTCTCCTCCTTTCTCCGTCTGGTTCTGAACGTTGTTCAAAATAAGCCGGCTCTTTGCACTGAGTTTTTGCTGCTGTCAGGGGATTTATGTAGGATGTGAGCTGAGCTATGGCAACTGCAATGATTGGATAACGGTTCCTTCAGAGCTGCAAGCAGAGCACAAGCCATGGTGGGTCTTTTTTTGGTTCTTCCCCAAATAGCTGCAGTTCTTGTTTGGGGATTTAAAATGTTCATGTATTTCCAAGTAAAAGAAGGAACGAAAAAAAGAAAACTCTTGGCAATTTAGGATTTGGCAAATGACCCTTACTTCATTACAGTGGAGGTGTGACTTTGGGCAAAACATTTAGCCTTTCTGAGCCTCAATTTATTTATCTGTAAAATGAGGAGATTGGTGCTGCATGAATTTTAAGATCCCGTCCATATATGAAATTCCATGTTCTATATTTGATGCCTTAAATTACTTGACTGAAATTATCTTTAATAGCTCTTTTCTTTCTCTTTAAGTAGGGAATTCAAGAGAGAGATGGTATTCTTTTGCACTTTGTGTTCAAAAACTGAATAAATAGCATTCCCCCATACTTAAAATGTCCAATACTGAACTCATTATGTTCTTCTCCACAGAACCCCTCTTCTCTAGCATTCCCCATCTTGGGTAACAGCACCACATCTACCCAGTTTCCTAATCTAGAAACTTCCGAGTCATCCTCCCTGTCAGCTCCTTCCTGCATCTCCTAACTGTGCCTTTAACAGCAATCAGCCATTCATTGCGTTTGTGAAATGTGTTCCTTGGAGGCTGGGCCCACTTTGCTGCTAGGCTGGTCACAGAAGGTAGAAATTCTTAGTGGAAAAATGCCTGCATCTAATCAGACAGCCTGGGCTCCAATCCTAGCTCTGTTCCTTGCTATTAGGTCTGTGACTCGTCCCAGGATGGACTGGGAGAGCTTGACTCCTAGAAAGTAGGACGGGCTGAGCTCCATGTATGAGTGTGGCACTACAATTACTAGCCTTATGACATTTCTGCATTATAATTTCTTTTCTGGAAAATGCTTATAATGATAGTACCCAGCTCTCTGGGATTTAATGTATGTGAAGTGCTTAGCCCAGTGCCTTGATGTACAGTAAGTGCTTAATAAGTGTTAGTAGTTATCTCTATGGATTATTACAGCAGAATGCTCATTATTAGCCTTAGCCGCCATGTGTGGTAAGACCTAGAATAAAACATTGCTGCCCAAAACCTTCTGTTGGTTGGGTTAGGCATTCACTCTGGGTGCCTTTGTGACCATGAATCTGTAGCTTACCCCACCACCTTTCACTGCTTGCAATGGTGAATCAATAGGCTCTGATTCTTCTATCTTATTTATTTATTTTTTGAGATATGGTCTCACTGTCACCCAGGTTGGCGTGCAGTGGTATGATCATGACTCACAGTGGCCTCAACTTACCGGGCTCTAGTGATCCTCCCACCTCAGTCTCTCGAGTAGCTGGGACTACAGGTGTGCCCACAAAACCTGGGTAATTTTTCATATTTTTTGTAGAGATGGGGTCTTACTATGTTGCTCAGGCTGGTCACAAACTCCTGGGCTCAAGTGATCCTCCCGCCTCAGGTTCCCAAAGTGTTGGGATTACAGGCTTGTGCCAGCACACCTGGCCTGGTTCTTCTACTTTTAAAACTCCTGTCACATTGCTAGGTGGGTGGATGGTCAGTAGAAAGTGGATGAATTGGGGGCACCCAAGATGGCTGAATAGGAACAGCTCCAGCCTCCAGCTCCCAGTGTGAGCGACACAGAAGACTGGTGATTTCTGCATTTTCAACTGAGGTACCAGGTTCATCTCACTGGGCCATGTTGGACACTCGGTGCTGGTCAGTGGGTGCAGCCCAACCAGCAAGAGCTGAAGCAGGGTGAGGCATCGCTTCACCTGGGAAGTGCAAGGGGCAAGAGAATTCCTTTTCCTAGCCAAGGGAAACTGAGACACACAACACCTGGAAAATTGGGTAACTCTCACCCTAATACTGCGCTTTTAACAAGGGTCTTAGCAAATGGCACACCAGAAGATTATACCCCATGCCCGGCCCAGAGGGTCCCATGCCCACAGAGCCTCCCTCATTGCTAGCATAGCAGTCTGAGATCTAACTGCAAGGTGGCAGCGAGTCTGGGGGAGGGGCGCCCACCATTGCTGAGGCTTAAGTAGGTAAACAAAGCCGCTGGGAAGCTCAAACTGGGTGGAGCCCACCACAGCTCAAGGAGGCCTGCCTGCCTCTATAGACTCCACCTCTGGGGACAGGGCATAGCTAAACAAAAAGCAGCAGAAACCTCTGCAGATGTAAATGTCCCTGTCTGACAGCTTTGAAGAGAGCAGTGGTTCTCCCAGCACAGAGGTTGAGATCTGAGAACAGACAGACTTCCTGCTCAAGTGGGTCCCTGACCCCTGAGTAGCCTAACTGGGAGACATCCCCCACTAGGTGCAGACTGACACCTCACACCTCACATGGCTGGGTACACCTCTGAGACGAAGCTTCCAGAGCAAGAATCAGACAGCAACACTTGCTGTTCAGCAATATTCTATCTTCTGCAGCCTCCGCTGCTTATACCCAGGCAAATAGCGTCTGGAGTGGACCTCAAGCAAACTCCAACAGACCTGCAGCTGAGGGTCCTGACTGTTAGAAGTAAAACTAACAAACAGAAAGGACACCCACACCAAAACCCCATCAGTATGTCATCATCATCAAAGACCAAAGGCAGATAAAACCACAAGATGGGGAAAAAGCAGTGCAGAAAAGCTGGAAATTCAAAAAATCAGAGCACATCTCCTCCTCCAAAGGAACGCAGCTCATTGCCAGCAATGGAACAAACTTTGACAAGTTGAGAGAAGAAGGCTTCAGTAGATCAAACTTCTCAGAGCTAAAGGAGGAACTATGTACCCAGCACAAAGAAACTAAAAACCTTGAAAAAAGAATGGAAGAATGGATAACTAGAATAACCAATGCAGAGAAGTCCATAAACAAACTGACAGAGATGAAAACCATGACACGAGAACTACGTGCCAAATGCATAAGCATCAGTAACTGACTCAATCAACTGGAAGAAAGATTATCAGTGATTGAAGATCAAATGAATGAAATGAAGCAAGAAGAGAAGTTTAGAGAAAAAAGAGTAAAAAGAAATGAACAAAGCCTCCAAGAAATATGGGATTATGTGAAAAGACCAAATCTACGTCTGATCGGTGTGCCTGAAAGTGATGGGGAGAATGGAACCAAGTTGGAAAACACTCTGCAGGATATCATCCAGGAGAACTTCCCCAACCTAGCAAGGCAGGTCAGCATTCAAATTCAGGAAATACAGAGAATACCACAAAGATACTCCTCGAGAAGAGCAACTCCAAGACACATAATTGTCAGATTCACCAAAGTTGAAATGAAGGAAAAATGTTAACGGCAGCCAGAGAGAAAGATTGGGTTACCCACAAAGGGAAGCCCATCAGACTAACAGCAGATCTCTCAGCAGAAACTCTCCAAGCCAGAAGAGAGTGGGGGCCAATATTCAACATTCTTAAAGAAAAGAATTTTCAACCCAGAATTTCATATCCAGCCAAAGTTTCATAAGTGAAGGAGAAATAAAATCCTTTACAGACAAGCAAATGCTGAGAGATTTTGTCACCACCAGTCCTGCCCTACAAGAGATCCTGAAGGAAGCACTAAACATGGAAAGGAACAACTGGTACCAGCCATTGCAAAAACATGTCAAAATGTAAAGACCATCGATGCTAGGAAGAAACTGCATCAACTAATGAGCAAAACAACCAGTTAATATCATAATGACAGGATCAAGTTCACACATAACAATATTAACCTTAAATGTAAATGGGCTAAATGGTCCAATTAAAAGACACAGACTGGCAAATTGGATAAAGAGTCAAGACCCATCAGTTTGCTGTATTCAGGAGATGTGTCTCACATGCAGAGATACACATAGGCTCAAAATAAAGGGATGGAGGAAGATCTACCAAGCAAATGGAAAATAAAAAAAGGCAGGGGTTGGAATCCTCATCTCTGATAAAATGGACTTTAAACCAACAAAGATCAAAAGAGACAAAAAGGCCATTGCATAATGGTAAAGGGATCAATTCAACAAGAAGAGCTAACTATCCTAAATATATATGCACCTAATACAGGAATACCCAGATTCATAAAGCAAGTCCTTAGAGACTTACAAAGAGACTTTGACTCCCATACAATAATAATGGGAGTCTTTAACACCCCACTGTCGACATTAGACAGATCAACGAGACAGAAAGTTAACAAAGATATCCAGGAATTGAACTCAGCTCTGCACCAAGTGGACCTAACAGACATCTACAGAACTCTCCACCCCAAATCAACAGAATATACATTCTTCTCAGCACCACATCACACTTATTCCAAAATTGACCACATAGTTGGAAGTAAAGCACTCCTCAGCAAATGTACAAGAACAGAAGTTATAACAAACTGTATCTCAGACCACAGTGCCATTAAACTAGAACTCAGGACTAAGAAACTCAATCAAAACCACTCAACTACATGGAAACTGAACAACCTGCTCCTGAATGACTACTGGGTACGTAATGAAATGAAGGCAGAAATAAAGATGTTCTTTGAAACCAATGAGAACAAAGATACAACATACCAGAATCTCTGGGACACATTTAAAGCAGTGTGTAGAGGGAAATTTATAGCACTAAATGCCCACAAGTGAAAGCAGGAAAGATCTAAAATTGACACCCTAACATCACAATTAAAAGAACTAGAGAAGCAAGAGCAAACACATTCAAAAGCTAGCAGAAGGCTAGAAATAACTAAGATCAGAGCAGAACTGAAGGATAGAGAGACACAAAAAAACCCTTCAAAAATCAATGAATCCAGGAGCTGGTTTTTTGAAAAGATCAACAAAACTGAAAGACTGCTAGCAAGACTAATAAAGAAGAAAAGAGAGAAGAATCAAATAGACGCAACAAAAAATGAGAAAGGGGATATCACCACCGACCCCACAGAAATACAAACTACCATCAGAGAATACTATAAACACCTCTACACAAATAAACTAGAAAACCTAGAAGAAACAGATAAATTCCTGGACACATACACTCTCCCAAGACTAAACCAGGAAGAAGTTGAATCCCTGAATAGGCCAACAGCAAGCTCTGAAATTGAGGCAATAATTAATAGCCTACTAACCAAAAAATGTCCAGGACCAGATGGATTCACAGTCGAATTCTACCAGAGGTACAAGGAGGAGCCGGTACCATTCCTTCTGAAACTGTTCCAATCAATAGAAAAAGAGAGAATCCTTCCTAACTCATTTTATGAGGCCAACATCATCCTGACACCAAAGCCTGGCAGAGACACAACAAAAACAAAGAGAATTTTAGACCAATATCACTAATGAACATCAATGCAAAAATCCTCAATAAAATACTGGCAATCCAAATCCAGCAGCACATCTAAAAGCTTATCCACCATGATCAAGTGGGCTTTATCCCTGGGATGCAAGGCTGGTTCAACATATGCAAATCAATAAACATAATCCAGCATATAAACAGAACCAAAGACAAAAACCACATGATTATCTCAACAGATACAGAAAAGGTCTTTGACAAAATTCAACAGCACTTCATGCTAAAAACTCTCAATAAATTCGGTATTGATGGAATGTATTTCAAAATAATAAGAACTATTTATGACAAACCCACAGCCAATATCATACTGAATGGGCAAAAACTGGAAACACTCCCTTTGAAAACTGGCACAAGACAGGGATGCCCTCTCTCACCACTCCTATTCAACATAGTGTTGGAAGTTCTGGCTAGGGCAATCAGGCAACAGAAAGAAATAAAGGGTATTCAATTAGGAAAAGAAGAAATCAAATTGTTCCTGTTTGCAGATGACATGATTGTATATTTAGAAAACCCCATCGTCTCAGCCCAAAATCTCCTTAACCTGATAAGCAACTTCAGCAAAGTCTCAGGATACAAAATCAATGTGTAAAAATCACAAGCATTCTTATACACCAATAACAGACAAATAGAGAGCCAAATCATGAATGAATTCCCATTCACAATTGCTTCAAAGAGAATAAAATACTTAGGAATCCAACTTACAAGGGATGTGAAGGACCTCTTCAAGGAGAACTACAAACCACTGCTCAGTGAAATAAAAGAGGACACAAACAAACAGAAGAACATACCATGCTCATGGATAGGAAGAATCAATATCGTGAAAATGGCCATACTGCCTATACTGCCTAAGGTAATTTATAGATTCAATGCCATCCCCATCAAGCTACCTTTGACTTTCTTCACAGAATTGGAAAACACTGCTTTAAAGTTCATATGGAACCAAAAAAGAGCCCGCATTGCCAAGACAATCCTAAGCCAAAAGAACAAAGCTGGAGGCATCATGCTACCTGACTTCAAACTATACTACAAGGTTACAGTAACCAAAACAGCATGGTACTGGAACAGAGCCCTCAGAAATAATACCACACATCTACAGTCATCTGATCTTTGGCAAACCTGACACAAACAAGGAAAGGATTCCCTATTTAATAAATGGTGCTGGGAAAATTGGCTAGCCATAAGTGGAAAGCTGAAACTGGATCCTTCCCTTACTCCTTATATGAAAATTAATTCAAGATGGATTAGAGACTTAAATGTTAGACCTAAAACCATAAAAACCCTAGAAGAAAACCTAGGTAATACCATTCAGGACATAGGCATGGGCAAAGACTTCATGTCTGAAACACCAAAAGCAACAGAAACAAAAGCCAAAATTGACAAATGGGATCTAATTAAACTAAAGAGCTTCTACACAGCAAAAGAAACTACCATCAGAGTGAACAGGCAGCCTAGAGAATGGGAGAAAATGTTTGCAATCTACCTATCTGACAAAGGGCTAATATCCAGAACCTACAAAGAACTCAAACAAATTTACAAGAAAGAAACAAACAACCGCATCAAAAGGTGGGCAAAGGATATGAACAGATAGTTCTCAAAAGAAGACATTTATACAGCCAATAGACACACGAAAAGATGCTCATCATCACTCGTCATCAGAGAAATGCAAATAAAACCACAATGAGACACCATTTCACACCAGTTAGAACGGCAATCAGGAAACAACAGGTGCTGGAGAGGTTGTGGAGAAACAGGAACACTTTTACACTGTTGGTGGGACTGTAAACTAGTTCAACCATTGTGGAAAACAGAGTGGCGATTCCTCAAGGATCTAGAACTAGAAATACCATTTGACCCAGCCATCCCATTATTGGGGATATACACAAAGGATTATAAATCATGCTGCTACAAAGACACATGCACACATATGTTTATTGTGGCACTATTCACAATAGCAAAGACTTGGAATCAACCCAAATGTCCATCAGTGACAGACTGGATTAAGAAAATGTGGCACATATACACTATGGAATACTATGCAGCCATAAAAAAGGATGAGTTTGTGTCCTTTGTAGGGACATGAATGCAGCTGGAAACCATCATTTTCAGCAAACTATCGTAAGAACAGAAAACCAAACACCGCATGTTCTCACTCATAGGTGGGAATTGAACAATGAGATCACTTGGACACAGGAAGGGGAACATCACACACTGGGGCCTATTGTGGGGAGGGGGGAGGGAGGAGGGATAGCATTAGGAGATATACCTACTGTAAATGACGAGTTAATGGGTGCAGCACACCAACATGGCACATGTATACATACATAACAAACCTGCACATTGTGCACATGTACCCTAGAACTTAAAGTATAATAAAAAAAAAAAAAAAAGAAAGAAAGTGGATGAATTGCTTTGACCTGGTGCCACCTCCCACCTGACTTTGAGAATCACCCACCATGCCCTGCACACAGGACCTGTGCCCCTGAATTTTTTTTTTTTTTTCTTAAGACAGGATCTTGCATGATCTCAGTTCACTGCAGCCTTGACCTGCTAGGCTCAAGCGATACTCCCACCTCAGTCTCCTGGGTAGCTGGGACTACAGGTGTGTGCCATGATGCCCAGCTAATTTTTGTATTTTTTGTAGAGACAGGGCTGACCAGGCTGCTCTCGAATGCCTGGGCTCCTTTGCTGCCTCGGCCTCCCAAAGTGCTGGGGCTGCAGGTGTGTGACCCACTGCGCCCTGCCCTCTTGAGATGTTAATGTCAGTGTCCCTTACTTCTGACACAGCCATAGTGCTGCTAGCTGGGCCTTGTCCATTGAAGGTCCATTTTTCTTCAGACCCTCTTCTGCCTGTCACCACCTTCCTCCTCTCCTCCCCTCAACATTACTGAGATGGTATTTTCCAAAGATCTCCAAACCAAAGCTCCCATCCCACAGGCTCTTCTACAACGGGACTTATCACTCCCCCATCAGAAGATAAAGTCTGATTTCATTCTTCTTGAACGTGGGTTGGCTTTAGTGACTCTTTGAATAATTAACATTAAGGTTCTTATTAATTAATGTTATTGATGATTATTTGGCTTGCTCTCTCATCACTCAGGAGTCTAGCCCAAGCTTTTTTACATGGCTGCAGGAGCACTGCAAGAGAGCAAGAGTAGAAGTGGCAAGGCTCTTGAGGTCTAGGCTCTGAAATTTACTTGTAGTTTTTGTATTTATGAAGGTTAACTATTAATAGAATGTGGTGGACATGACTACTTGTGGGCTAGGTCAGAAAGGGCCATGCAACTTCCACCTGGGTGTCCTGGAATCCTAGCTCACTGGGCACTCCTTCTCAGGGCACTTCCTCCCAGAGCCCAGTCCCTGTGTCATGAGAAATGTAAGCCATAAGGAAAGGCCACGTGTGGGTACTCCAGTCAAAGTCTCAGCTCAGCCTGTCCTTCTGCCATCACAGACCAGACCCACCTGCTCTCATCTGAGGCCTTCGAGTTTGCATGGGCCCACCCTGTGAGCATAGCATGTCCTGTTCCTTTTCATCCTCCATCCATGTGACTCTGCCTTCATTCGAGTCTTCATTGTCTTGTGCCTGAATCTGCACCACCATCTCACACCCATTCTTCTTGTTACCAGTCTTTCACCCTCCATATGAGTGAGGGAGTCATTTGGGAGAGGATCCTCCCACCCCAGCTATTTGAGTTGGTCTTAGCTGTTCAAGTCATTCTAAACATTGTGGAGCAGACATGTCTCCACTGTACTCAGTCCAGATACCTAGCCCACAGAGTCCATGTGCATAATAAATTGGTGGTTCTTTTATGTCACCTCACCTGCTCTCATTTGAGGCCTTCGAGTTCACATGTGCACACCCTGTGAGCATAGCATGTCCTGTTCCTTTTCATCCTCCATCCACGTGACTCTGCCTTCATTCGAGTCTTCATTGTATTGTGCCTGAATCTACACCACCATCTCACACCCACTCTTCTTGTTACCAGTCTTTAGCTCTCCAATTCAGTGTCACACCCCTGCCAGGGTCATTTTTCTAGAAAACAAGCCCAGTCATATCAATTTCAAAGTGCTAGATGTAGCCTTCCCATTCTCCACCGTCTCTAACTAAGCAAACAAGGTTCTTCATAATCAAGTTTCAACCAAACTCTCCAGCCTCATCTGCCTGCCATTTGCTTACCGGAATTCTATACTCCTGCCACCCAAACTTCCTACCACTCCCTAAACACATGGTGTTCTTTCACACTCTGCAATGGTGCGCTTGCTGTTTAGAATAACCTTTCCCCCAACTTTTTCTTTTCTCTTTTTCCTCTCTCTTCCCTCTCTCCCTCCTCCTCTTTCTCCTTCCCTTCTACCTCCTCCCTCTCTCCCTCTTTCCTTCCTTCCTTTCTCAAATAATGCCTAATTCTGAGTTTTCTATTGTTGTGTAACAAACCATTGCAAAACTTACTGGCTGAAAATAACAGTAATTTATTATTTCTCATAAAATTGTGGGTTAACTGGGTGTTCTCATCTTGACTCACTCATGCAGCTGCAGTCAGCTGCCAGCGCAGCTGGCATTGGAAGGTCTAAGATGGCCTCACTCACATATCCAGGTTGCAAAGCCCTTTGGGGTATAGGCTCCAGAACTCAGTTTCACTTCCACTATATTCTATTGGGCCAAACAAGACACACGCCAATCCAGATTAAAGAGATAGGGAAATAGGGAAATATACTCTACATCTTTATGGGAGGAGCTGCAAAATCTTGCGGCTATGTTGATCACAGCCCCATATATACTTCAAGGTCAAGTTCATCTGCGAGCATTCCCTATTCATTAATTATTTTTAAATTCAGCCATCAATTCTCTTATTTCACTTGAATTTGAAGATTTTTTCCTCTTATTTATTTATTTATTTATTTATATTGATACATAATAGCTGTATCTATTTTAGGGGCACATGTAATAATTTGATACATTCGGATAATCAAATCAGGGCGATGAGGATATCTATTAGCTTAAACATTTATTTATTTTTTTTACTCTAGGAACATTATACTTATTCTCTTCTAGCTATTCTGAAATTGATTCATGTTAACTAGAATTGATTAATGTTAATTATAGCCACCCTACTGATCTATCGAACAACAGGTCTGATTTCTTCTATCTAAGTATATATTTGCATCCATTAATCAACTTTTCTTCATCCCCTCCTCCCCTTACCCTTCTTGGCCTCTGGTAATCACCAATCTACTCTCTATCTTCATGACATCCACATTTTTTAGCTCTCACACATGAGTGAGAACAGGCATTATTTGTCTCAGCCATCCATTCTTCCATTTACTTAGAAAATATATCTAGCATCTTCTATAAGCCAGATACTGAGCAGTGAAAACCCAGAAGGAAACTCCTTATTGTCCCACCACCTTTTGTCCATACCTCTTTATAATATGTGTCTCATTGTGTTGTAATTGTTTGTTTACACGTTTTATTCTTTTAGTAGTCTGGGAGGTCCTGTAGGGGAGAAATGATGTCTCCTCTCACTTTTGGTAGGAGCGACAAAGTATTTTTTAAAAGATAACAATAATTATGTTGTTTGTTTCCTATTGTTCCTGAAGGGGTAGCTGATTAATCTGTGGAGGATCCTACACTGCTGTTTTAATTAAGGGGAAAACACTTTGATGAACTTTTGGCCTGTGGAAAGCCTGAGCACACACAGTTCATAGAGAAGTTAAGGGCAAAACAAAAGTGCAAACCTGAACATGCTTCCCTAAGGACTTCTCTGCTAGTGCTTGCCATGTTAGGAAGGAAATGAAAACCCCCGAGTGAAACCTTAGGGGAAGACTAAGCGGGTTTCTCCACAGGAGGACAGTGATCAAGGCTCTTTATTCTTTGGATGTCATAATCACATTTCCTGCAGTGAAATGTTGTTAAATAAGATGATCCAACAATTGGACTTCATAGGGATTGTTTCTTTCATATCCTGGGAAAATATGGAAAGATGTTTTTATTAGTTCCATAGTTTAGGCAACCGGGCAGGTGCTGCGTTTGAGTGGTTAAATGCTTTCGTTTTGCATTTTGCCTTTTAGTTTGACTTCCCATTTTCAAGTTAGTTTTTTCCATCTATAAAAAAGTTTGTGGCCGGGCCCGGTGACTCACGCCTGTAATCCCAGCACTTTGGGAGGTAGAGGCGGGTGGATCACGTGGTCAGGAGATCGAGACCATCCTGGCCAACATAGTGAAACCTCGTCTCTACTAAAAGTATGAAAACATTAGCTGGGCATGGCGCTGCGTGCCTGTAGTCCCAGCTATTTGGGAGGCTGAGGCAGGAGAATCACTTGAACCCAGGAGCGGAGGTTGCCGTGAGCCGAGATAGTGCCACTGCACTCCAGTCTGGGCGACAGAGCAAGGCTCCGTCTCAAAAAAACAAAAAACAAAAAACAAAAAACAAAACAACTGTGACCCATTTTTCCTAATTCACAAATATATCTACATACAAATATATCTATAAACTTATTCACACATCCACACACATTATAACCTAGATGAAATAGTTTAAAGATTTATAGTCTTTTTTTTTTTTTAGTAGAAGTGGGATTCTAGCATGTAAAAGCTGATGTACATATATTTTCTCTTAATATTATCATGAGCTCTTTCACATCTAATTAAATGTTCTTTGAGGAGAGAATTTCCAGTAATGTAGCACAATTTATTTAAACATTTTCCCACTGTTGAGCAGTTTTTAGCTACTGTAAATAACGTTTCAAAGTATTTCCATGTACATACATTTTTGTGTTTATCGCCATTTCCTTGGTATATGTTTCTTAATGGCAAATTATTGGGTCAAAGAGCATGATCATGTATAAGCTTCTTGCTCTATATCGCCACATTGCCCTTTAGAAAGGTTGTAACACAATTTCATGGAAAATAAAGAACTTGAGAACTTTCATTTTTCTCTAATATAATTCTAGTTTAGAAAAAAGAAAGGTTGTAACAATGTACAATTTTTCAAATAGTGTAGGAGAGTCCATTTCTGTGCAGATTATTCTCCTATATTGGTAATCTCATTAAAAATCACTTTAATAAACTGATAGTGAAAATGCTGTTGGTTTTAATATGCCCTTTTTTGTTGTATTGATGTAGGTTCTTTTTTAACAAACTGTGGGCTTCATCTTTGGATCCTTACAATCAGAGAGGCACAGTATGTCTGTCTCCTTGGATTCTGAGAGTTCACATTCCCATTTTCTGAGCTAGAACTTGACTCTTTTTCATTGAAAGTGAAGGCCAGGCACAGATAGCTCCATAGCAACCTCTCTGAACTCCCCAAGGGGAATTTACTCACACGAAGCAAACAGTGTCCAATTCACTGAAGATTTTGCAGTGGAGACAGAAGAGAGAGAGAGAGAGCTGGTATTGCACACCTCACTGTAAATGACTTGAAATCTCCGGATGTTTTATTTACCTCCAAGTTCCTCCCTTTCTTTTCTCTGTTGCCCCATAGCCCAAGTCTTCTTTCAGTTCTTCCTACATACGGCACTCAATCTCACCAAGTTCTCCCCAGTTCTTGAATGTCCTTTACTATCTCAGCCAATTAGTGACCATAATTTGTGAATCAGCCATGCCACTTGAGGCTCCCATCCCCACCTCCAAGGGATTCACACTTCCAAGGGATTTTTAACATTTTCCCATTGTGAGGAGTGATTCTGATGTAGCAGCTGTTAAAAGAACAATAATTTTCCGCATTGTTTCAGAAGCATTATGTAAAATTATCAATGAATTTAAAAATAATGTATTCCTTAGGCCAGATTCTCAGTTTTTTCTGTATATGGCAGCGTGTCCTTAGGATTAGAATTTTTCAGCCATAAGAGAAGCAGGATTGGGCAGAGGGAGGAGTTAAGTTGAGATGCGGTGACAACTGAGGCCTCAGCCGACCCTGTGGGGAGCTCTGAAACTGGCGTGGTCCTTCAGAATTACCCCAAGTTGAGACAAGGGGGCCAGACTTTCGTATCCCACACCCATGGACCAGACCTTGGATATGACTGTCCTTGAGGGAGTGAGTGTAACTTTGGCAAGTTCCTGTTTACCAAGGGCAAATTCTTGGAAGGGACTCAGCTTCCAACCTTCAGCAACCAACACTGAGCAAGAAGAGAATGTGTCTTGGCTCTGGAGGGGGATCTGGGTGATTTTCTCAGGGACTTTATTATTTTTGAGATAGAGTGCAAACCTTTCTTACTCTAAGGTATGCTTAAGGATTAAGGCTGGAAGCATGTGTGAGGTGGAAAAGTAGAGTGAGGGCTTCAGAGTTGGATGGAGATTGGGTCAGAACACTAGTTCTGGCTGTTTTATCTGTATGGTCCTATGTAAGTCACTTATACTCTCTCAGCCTTTTTTTTTTTTTCATCTGTAAAATGTTGTAAACAATTTCTTTCCCTTTAAGGCATAAGATGCAAGAATTTCAATGAGATGACTAATATTAGATATTTCGCACTGTGCCTCCTGGCACTTTGTAGATGCCCAATTCATGTGAGTTTCCTTTTTTCTTGCTCCTTCCTCATCCTCTGTAGCATTTCTCTCAAGTTTTCTTCCTTTTGACAATGTTGAGCCTGTGTTTGCAAAATTCTTGCATAGTTCTTAAGTAGAAGCCTGGGTTGTAAAATTAGGAGCTTGGATCACGTGATCTTTAAGTTTATGTAGTTGGCTGTTCTTGCATTGTTATAAAGGAATACCTGAGACTGGGTAATTTATAAAGAAGAGAGGTCTAATTGACTCATGGTTCTTTGGGCTGTATAAGTATGGTGGTGGCATCTACTTGGCTTCTGGGGAGGCTCAGGGAGCTTTTACTCATGGAGGAAGGCAAAGTGGGAGGAAGCAGGTCACATGGCAAGACCAGGAGCAAGAGAAGGGAGTGAGAGGTGCCACACACTTTTAAACAACCAGATCTTGCAAGAACTTACTACAGTAAGGACAGCATGAAGCCATGAAGGATCCGCCCCCATGACCCAAACACCTCCCACCAGGCCCTACCTCTAACATTGGGGATTATTACATTTCAACATGAGATTTGGGCAGGGACAAATATCCAAACCGTATCAGTATAGTTCCAACACTTTAAAGTTCTAACATTTGGAGATTCAATGCATTAGAGCACACCGCATGATTAATTCTTATCTCATTAGTATTCTCACTATTATCACCTTGGTTTTAATGAGCTACATTGGCTATCCCAGTGCTCTGTGTATTCAGATCTTTCTGGTAATTAGAAGAATTACATGAAGAGAGTCTTTTGAGACAGTTCCAGGACCAGTGGCACAAAACGATATTTCTTTGTTGTCAGTTTCTTGTGAAGGAAGCACTGATCCTCTGTCTTTAAAGGAAGAATTCCTACTACATGAAGGACATTAACTGAGAATATTTAAGTATTTTATATATTATACATTAGCTTTCTCTCCCTAACTAGACTGTGAGCTTTTTGTTGGGATGAATGGTCTCTCCTATTTCTTGCAGGGCCATTTTCTTATTGATCAATTAACTCTAAAACCCCTGTGACCAACCACCACCACTAGAATCACACAGATACACACACAGACACAGACACTGACACAAACTTTGGTTAATTGACATTATAGCAGCTCAGTCAATTGGCTGCTGTGTGTACTGATCGACCCCACAGATGATTTGGGAATCACTTTGTATGCTCTGTACTTTCAAAATATCTCTTATTAGTCTGCTTGGGCTGCCATAACGAAATACCATAGATTGGGTGGCTCAAACAACAGAAATTTAATTTTCTTACAATTCTGGAGGCTAGTGAGGCCTCTCTTCCTGGCTTGCAGATGGCTGCCTTCTTGCTGTGTCCTCACATTGCTTTTCCTCTGTATGCATGTAGGGAGAGAGTGAGATCTCTCTCTTCCTCTTTTTTTTTTTTTGTGATGGAGTCTTGCTCTGTCACCCAGGCTGGAGTGCAGTGGCGCGATCTCGGCTCACTGCAAGCTTCTCCTCCCGGGTTCATGCCATTCTCCTGCCTCATCCTCCCGAGTAGCTGGGACTATAGGCGCCCGCTACCACGCCCGGCTAAGTTTTTGATTTTCAGTAGAGACAGGTTTTCACCGTGTTAGTCAGCATGGTCCCTATCTCCTGACCTCGTGATCCGCCCACCTCAGCCTTCCAAAGTGCTGGGATCACAGGCCTGAGCCACCGCGCCCGGCCCTCTCTCTTCCTCTTCTAATAAGGACACCAGACCTATCAGATTAGGACCTTTCTTTTATGACCTGATTTCGCCATAATTAATTCCCTACAGGCCCTAGCTCCAAATACAGTCACACTGATGGTTAGGTCATCAATATATGAATTGGAGTCGGGGACACAATACAGTCTGTAACAGTCTAAATTTGGTATTGGCACTTGTGTAATTATCTAGTTACTAGATAATCAGTTAAGCAAATCACTCACTGCTGTAATTCATTAGCTGTTCATATGGAAGAGTTAGCTATACATAAGTAAATATGCACAAAGTGATGTTGACTTGCTCCTGAATAATTATTCAAGAATATTAAGTGTTCACAGGCTCCACATTGTCAAAAGGAAGAAAACATCTTCAGACCTCTTATAAGGTTTGTAGAATGAGGACTTGTCAAATTTGGCCATTCACAGTTGGATGGTTACTTGGGGGTGGTTTAAGTTTTTAACTTTTAATTCCTGTTTTCTGTTCAAATTTTCTTTGTATTTTAAACGTTTTTTTTTTTTTTTTTTTTCCTGAGCACTGATTTGCTATGTTATGACTAGTCATCAGAGATGAAGCTCTTCTGTTTCACTTAGGTTGAAAAGTTGCTGTTTGAAGCTGTTTTATGTGAATTTTGCCCCCTCTTTCAGAGCAAATAAGTTTTGTTTATTTTCAAGGGAACTATTTTTCAGAAAAATGATTCCCTGCAGGTTTGTGATGGTTTTAATACATCTATAAACAAGGCCATTTCCCCAGAACTGCCATTGTTACTTGAGAGAATTTTTTATTTGT
This sequence comes from Macaca mulatta, assembly GCF_049350105.2. Lineage (NCBI taxonomy): Eukaryota > Metazoa > Chordata > Mammalia > Primates > Cercopithecidae > Macaca > Macaca mulatta. Next base: position 41,979,756 of record NC_133426.1, read on the forward strand.
CTCCATTCAAACCTATGCCGTATTTGAAAATAATAGATTTTTATTTTATATTATCTATTCAAATCTCACTTTAAGCTGTATTTACTCATTTCCAAGCCCCTTGGAAAATTTGACAGTAGGTACCCAGAGCTGCGTGAGACTACCTGCTCTGAGCTTTATTTGGTGTTTTCTACTTTTGTTTGCAAGAAGAAAAGATGTTTATACACTGGGTCTCTGACTGTTCCCCAACATAAGAGCCTCTCATGTCTTAGCTTGGTTCCACTCTAAACAAAATATTCTTGAGAAGGCATCCATGCCCATCATGCCTTCAGTTGCATTACTGATTGCTTCCTCTCTGGAGGGGAATGAGGCTTTTTAAACAAGAGCTGCTCACAGTGAGGGCTGTTCTATGTGATTGGTGAAGTAGTCACTCCTGGTTCATGAGGAGACAAGTTAAAAATCGAGAGTAAGCATCTAAAAACCGACATTACAAATATACCCAAGTATATATTCACTGAACTCATCTCGAATAGGCCATACACCTGCACTGTTCAGTATGGTAGTCATTAGCTGCATGTGGCTAATAAGCATTTGAAACATAGCTACTCTGAATTGAGATACCTGCAAATGTAAATTGAACATTGGATTTTAAAGGTTTAGTGTGATAAAAGAAATACAAAATACCTCATTGATAATATTCTTACATGTTGCAATGATAATATTTTTCATATACTGGGATAAATAAAATGTAATATCGATATTGAGGTCACTTGTTTCTTTTTACTTTTTTTCCCCTTGAAATAGACCGTATGTTTTAGTGCAGTATTAGGTTCCCCATAAAAATGAGCCGAAAGTAAAAAGAGTTCCCATAAACCTGCTGCCCCCATACATGTGCAACCTCTCTTACTATCAATATCCCCTACTACAATGGTACATTTGTTACAACTGATGAACCTATACTGACACATCATTATCATCCTATATTAGGCCGTTCTTGTATTGCTATAGAGAAATAACTGAGACTGGGTAATTTACAAAGAAAATAGGTTTAATTGGTTCATGGCTCCACAGGCTTTACATGAAGCATGATGCTGGCATCTGTTCAGTTTCTGGGGAGGCCTCAGGAAACTTACACGATCATGGTGGAAGGAGAAGGGGGAGCAATGGTGGGGGTACAGTTGCTACACACTTTTAAACAACCAGATCTTGTGATAACCCACTCACTCTCATGAGAACAGGATGAAGAGGATGTGCTAAACCATTCATGAGAAATCCACCCCCATGATTCAATCACCGTCCACCAGGCCCCACTTCCAACATTGGGGATTACAATTGAATATGAGATTTGGGTGGGGACACAGATCCAGACCATATCACACCCAAAGTCTATAGTTTACATTAGGGTTCACTCTTGGTATTGTACATTCTGTGGGTTTGGACAAATATATAGTGACATGTATTCACCATTGTAGTACCATACAGGTACTGCCCTAAAAATTCACTGGACTTCACCAATTCATTCCTTCCTCCCCTCAGCTCCTGGCAATCACTAATCTTTTTACTGTCACCATAGTTTTGCCTTTTCCAGAATGTCATGTAGTTGGAATTATACATTATTTAGTCTTTTCAGATTTGTTTCTTTCACATAGTAATACACATTTAAGCTTCCTCCATGTCTTTTCATGGCTGTATAGCTCATCTTTTTAGCTCTGAAAAATATTTCATTGTCTGGATGTATCACAGCTTATTTATTCATTCACCTATTGAAGGACATATTGGTTGCTTCCAAGTTTTGGCAATTATGAATAAAGCTGTTATAAACATCTGTGTGCAGGTTTTTGTGTGGACATTAAGTTTTCAACTCATTTGGGTAAATACCAAGTAACGTGGCTACTGGACTGTATGGTAAGAGGATGTTTAATTTTTGTAAGAACTGCCAAACTCTCTTCTAAGGTGGCTGCCTTATTTTACATTCCCACCAGCAATGAATGACAGTTCCTGTTGCTCAACGTCCTTGTCAGCATTTGATGTTGTCAATGTGTTGGATTTTGGCCATTCTAATAGGTATATGGTGGTATCTTATTCTTATTTTAATTTGCAGTTCCCCAGTGACATGATGTGGAGCATCTTGGTATCCTTTCACATACTTATTTGCCATCTGTATATCTTCTTTGGTGAGGTATCTGTCCATGTCTTTTGCCCATTTTATTTACTTATTTATTCGACTAACCAAAAACCAAGTTTTTATTTCTTACTTCTATAAGTATAGCTTATTTTCTTGTGAGGGAATAGATCCTTGCAGCTTAGCCACAGTTCACATGTGGAAGCCCTCTTTTCTTGTCATAAGGGATAAAATGACTGTTGCATGGTGATGACAAAGACATCTGCCAGAACAGAATTTTCCTGAGGATTTTCATGGCAACACCTAGGCTGCAACTGATTAATTTTCATAGCATTTTCTCCAAAATTTTGTTCTTCATTACAATTTTCTTAGTGATATAAGAAGAAAATTGCCTTTGCATTATGGCAAAGACAGTAAAAAGTAGTAAAAAGTTTGTAGGCATCCCAGTATATTTTATTTAAAAATGAGCTAGATATTTATGCATGTCATACTACATTAATACTTTTCTTTCTTCTTTTTTTCAAAATAATTTCAATTTCTATTCTAGATTCAAGAGGTGTATGTGCAGGTTTGTTACCTGGATATATTGCATGATATTGAGGATTTAAGCATGATAGATCCTGTCACCCAGGTACTGAGCAAAGTACTCAATAATTAGTTTTTCAGCCCTAGCCCCCTCCCTCTCTCCTCCCTCTAGTAGTCCGCAGTGTCAATTGTCACCATCTTTATGTCCATAAGTACCTATTGTTTAGCTCCCACTAATAAGTGATAACATGCAATACTTGTTTTTCTGTTCTTGTGTTAATTTTCTTAGCATACTGGCCTTCAGCAGCATCCATGTCGCTGCAAAGGACATGATTTCATTCTTTCATATGGCTGAGTAGTGTTCCATGGTGTATAGGCACCACATTTTCTTGATCCAATCCACTGTTGATGGCCACATGAGTTGATTCCATGTCTTTGCCATTGTGAATAGTGCTGTGATGAACATATGAGTGCATGTGTCTTTTTGGTAGAACAATTTATTCCCTTTTGGATATATACCCAGTAATGGGATTCTGTTAAGTGGTCAAATGGCAGTTCTGTTTTAAATTTTTTGAAAAATCTACAGACTGCTTTCCACAGTGGCTGAATTAATTTACATTTCCAACAACAGTGTATAAGTGTTCACTTTTTCCATAGCCTCACCAGTAACTGTTATTTTTTGACTTTTTAATAATAGGCATTTTGACTGGTGCAAGATGGTATCTCATTGTGGTTGTGATTTCTGTTTCTCTGATGGTTAGTGGTGTTGAGCATTTTTTCATGTTTGTTGGCTGCTTGTGTCTTCTTTTGAGAAGTGTCTGTTTCTGACTTATGCCCATTTTTTAATGAGGTTCTTTGCATTTTGCTTGTTGAATTGTTTAAGTTCCTTACAGATTCTGGAGTAGAATCTTTAGACAGATGAAATCTTTGCCAGATGCATAGTTTGCAAATATTTTCTCCCATTCTGTAGGTTGTCTGTTTACTCTGTTGGCAGTTTCTTTTGCTGTACAGAAGCTCTTTAGTTTAATTAGATGTGTGGCCTTATTTCTGGGATCCCTATTCTGTTCCTTTGGTATATGGAACCGAAAAGTATCTGCTTTTGTCCCAGTACCATTTTGTTTTTGTTACTGTAGGCTCGTAGTATAGTTTGAAGTTGGGTAATGTGATGCCTCTGGCTTTATTCTTTTTGCCCAGGATTACTTTGGCTATTCAGGCTCTTTTTTGGTTTCATGTGAATTTTAGAATAGTTTTTTCTAGTTCTGTGAAAAATGATGCTTGTACCTTGATAGGAAGTGTTGAATCTGTAGATTGCTTTAGGCAGTATGGGCATTTTAATGACATTGATTTTTCTAATCCATGAGCATGCGATTTTTTTCCATTTGTTTGTATGTATTATATATGCTTTTTTGAGCAGTGTTTTATAGTTCTTCTTGCAGAGATCTTTCATCTTCTTGGTTAGATGTATTCCTAGGTATTTTCGGGGGGCTATTGTAAATGAGATTGCACTCTTGATTTGGCTCTCAGCTTGCACATCATTGGTGTATGGAAATACTACTGATTTTTTACATTGATTTTGTACCTTGAACCTTTACTGAAGTCGTTTATCAGTTCCAGGAGCCTCTTGGCAGAATCTAGGGTTTTCTAGGTATAGAATCATATCATCCATGAAGATAATTTGACCTCTTTTCCTATTTGGATGACTTTCATTTCTTTCTCTTGCCTGATTGCTCTGGCAACAACTTCCAGTAAGTACTATGTTAAATAGAAGTGGTGAGAGTGGTGAGAGTGGGCATCCTTGTGTTATTTCAGTTCATAAGGGAAATGCTTCTGGTTTTTGCCCATTCAGTATAATGTTGGCCATGGGTTTGCCATAGATGGTTCTTATTATTTTGAGGTATTTTCTTTTAGTGCCTAGTTTCTTAAGGGTTTTTTTCATGAAGGGTTGTTGGATTTTATCAAAAGTTTTTTTCTGCAAATATTGAGATGATCCTACAATTTTTGTTTTTAATTCTGTTTATATGTTAAATCACATTTATTGATTTGCATATGTTGAACCAACCTTGCATCGCAGGAATAAAGAGTGCTTGATCATGGTTAATTAAGTTTTTGATGTGCTGCTGGATTTGGTTTGCTAGTATTTTGTTGAGGATTTTTGCGTCTATGTTCATCAGGGATATTGGCCTGTAGTTTTCTTTTTTCAGTGTGTCTTTGCCAGGTTTTGGTATCAGGGCGATGCTGGCTTTGTAGAAAGTGTTAGGAAGGAGTCCTTCCTCCTCTATTTTTTGGCATAGTTTCAATAGAATTGGTACTAGCTCTTCTTTGTATGTCTGGTAGAATTCGGCTGTGAATCCATCTGGTTGCAGTTTTTTTTGGTTGGTAGGTTTTTTAAATTACTGATTCAATTTTGGAACTTTATATTGGTCTATTCAGGGTTTCAATTTCTTCCTAATTTAATCTTGGGAGATTGTGCGTTTCCAGGATTTGCCCATTTCCTCTTGAGTTTTTAGTGTGTGTGCATAGAGGTGTTCATAATAGTCTCTGAAGATCTTTTGTATTTTTGTGGGATCAGTTGTAATGTCACCTTGGTTATTTCTGATTGTGCTTATCTGGATCTTCCCTCTTGTTCTCTTTGTTAATCTAGCTAGTGGTCTATCAGTCTTGTTTACTCTTTCAAATGACCAACTTTTGGCTTCATTTTGATTCTTTGGGTCTTTCATTGGATATTTGGGTCTCAGTTTTGTTCAGTTCTGCTCTGATTTTAGTTACTCTTTTTTCTTCTCCTAGCTTTGGGGTTAGTTTGCTCTTGTTGTTCTAGTTCCTTTAGGTGTGATATTAGATCATTAATTTGAAATCTTTCTAACTTTTTGAAGTAGGCATTTAGCCCTGTATACTTTCCTCTTAACATTGCTTTTGCTACATCCCAAAGATTTTGGTGTGTTGTGTCTCTTTTCATTTGTTTCAAATAATTTCTTGATTTCTGCCTTAATTTTATTGTTTACCCAATAGTCGTTCAGAAGCAATTTTTAAATTTCCATGTAATTGTGTGGTTTTGAGAGATCTTCTTGGTATTGATTTCTATTTTTATTCCACTGTGGTCCAAGAGTATGGTTGGTATGATTTTGATTTTTTTTTTGAATTTATTGAAACTTGCTTTATGGCCACACATGTGGTCATTCTTGGAGTATGTTCCATATGCAGATGAGAAGAATGTATATTTTATGTTTGATGGTTGGAATATTCTGTAGATGTCTATTAGGTTCAATTGGTCAAGTGTCAAATTTAAGTCCAGAATTTCTTTGTTAGTTTTCTGCCTCAATGATCTGTCTAATGCTGTCAGTGAGGTGTTGAAGTCCCTCACTATTATTGTGTTTCTGTCTAAGTCTTTTTATAGGTTTGGAAGTACTTACTGTTTTTATGAATCTGGGTGCTCCAATGCTGGGTATGTATGTATTTAGGGTAGTTAAGTCTTCTTGTCGAATTGAACCCTTTATCATTATGCGATGTCCTTCTTTGTCCTTTTTTACTTGTTAGTTTAAAGTCTGTTTCATCTGATGTAAGAAGAGTGACTCCTGCTATTTTTTTGTGTTCCATTTGTGTGATAGATCTTTCTCTCATCCTTTACTTTGAGCCTATGGATGTCTTACATGTGAGATGAATCTCTTGAGGACAGCAGATGAATGGGTCTTATTTTTGTAATCCAACTTACCATTCTGTGCCTTTTACATGGGGCATTTAGACCATTTACATTCAAGGTTAATATTGATATGTGAAGTTTTAATCCTGTCATAAAGTTGTTATCTGGTTGCTTTGTAGATTCTATTGTGTAGTTGTTTTATAGGATCTGTGGGCTACGTGCTTAAGTGTGTTTTTGTGGTAGCAGATATTATTTCATTTTCATGTTTAGAACGTTCTTAAAGATCTTCTGTAAGGTTGGTCTAACATTAATGAATTCCCTTAGCACTTACTTATCTGGAAAACATTTTACTTCTCCTTCCCTTATGAAGCTTAGTTTGCTTTTGCCAAATTTAAAATCAATGTGTTTGTTTTCTCATTGTTGAGTTTTAAGAGTTCTTTGTATATTTTTGATGTTAATAAGTTCTTTATCAGATCTATTGCAAATATTTTCTCCAAATCTGTGGCTTTTCTATTATCCTCCTGACAGTGTCTTTTGCAGAGCAGAAAAATTTAATTTTAATGAAGTCTGGCCTATCAAGTATTTCTTTCATGAATCATACCTTTGGTGTTATATCTAAAAAGTCATCTCTATGCAGTCGGTTATCTAGATTTTCTCTTAGATTATTTTCTAGAAGTTTTATTTTATACCTTTGTTTATGATCTAGTTTGGATTAATTTTGATGAAGTGTGTAAAGTCTATGTCCAGATTTATGTTTTTGCGTGTGATTTCCAGTTGTTCTAGCACCATTTGTTAAAAAGAATGCCTTTGCTCTATTGTATTGCCTTTAATTCTTTGTCAAAGATTAGTTGACTGTATTTATGTGGGTCTGTTTCTGGGCTCTCTATTTTGTTCCATTGATCTATTTATCTATTCTTTTGCCTATACTACACTGTCTTGATTATTCTAGCTTTATAGTAAGTCTTGAAGTCAGGTAGTGTGAGTCTGCCAACTTTGTTCTACTCCTTCAATATTTTGTTGACTCTTCTGGGTCTTTTGGCTCTCCATATATACTTTAGAGTCAGTTTTCTTTGTATCCACAAAATAATAGATTTTGATGGGGATTGGGTTGAATCTATAGATCAAGTTAGGAATAACTGACATCATGACAATATTGAGTCATCATCTTTTTACTGTTTTAATGTGGCTATGAGAAAATTAAAAATTATGTATGCAGTTCAACTTATATTTCAATTTAGCAGTGTGGGTATAGACCACTCTGGGTGCTGTTTACAAGTAGTTTGAGAAGCACTGCTCTCTACACCCTGGTGCCATTATGGCGTCTTGTTAGATAAAGCAAGAACTAGTCTCTTCTGGTAGTTTTTCTTCTTTCTGATTATTATTTACTTTAAATACCTTCTAGGATCTTTGGCACCTTCTCAGGGTTTGTCCCCAAGTCACCTAACATCGCAGAATTAGCATATCTCACTGAAGTCAGTCAAACTTGCATAAATTGGGTGTTATTTACCCTAAAGTACACTGTGTGTGTGTATGTGTGTGTGTGTGTGTGTGTGTTCAAAAGCATTAATCTTCCCAGCTCCCATGGAGCTACTTACATCTGGACTGGGGCCCTGTTTGAGACTGTGGACACTTTACCTCTGTGGCTACCGCTTTCCTGACTCTAGCTTGTGTGATCAGTTCATCATCATCTCCAGATTCAACATATTGATGGGCAAATCTACCCCCTACTCTCTTTTTTTTTCTTTTTTTTTTTTTTTTGAGACGGAGTCTCGCTGTGTCTCCCAGGCTGGAGTGCAGTGGCGTGATCTCGGCTCACTGCAAGCTCCGCCTCCCGGGTTCACGCCATTCTCCCGCCTCAGCCTCCCAAGTAGCTGAGACTACAGGCGCCCACCACCACGCCCGGCTAGTTTTTTGTATTTTTAGTAGAGACGGGGTTTCACCATGTTAGCCAGGATAGTCTCGATCTCCTGACCTCGTGATCCGCCCGTCTCGGCCTCCCAAAGTGCTGGGATTACAGGCTTGAGCCACCGCACCCGGCCTACCCCCTACTCTCAAACTGAGCTCCAGTATAGCCTCCTCTGTGAAACTGCCCCACCCCTTGCCCTGAGCTGGATGTTCTCTCACATGACTTCCCATAGTACCTGCTTCTTTTCCTAAATTTGAACATTTACTTGGTTACATAGTAAATGTGGTCTACTAAGCCTTCCTCACTTGACATCCCTAGAGTACAGGGAGTTTGCTTTATTTGTCTTAGTAATGATAGTATCTAGACAATTCAATGTATAATGTAACACTTTACAATATCCCTCAGATTGAAGCTGCAATGAGTTTTAAAAAGTCAGTAATATATTTTGGGTGGCCAGTGTCATTCATCCAATCAGCAAATATTTTTTGGCTATTTCCTTTGCAGAATGCTGTTCTGGGTCATTTAGAGGGGATATGGCCCTTCCTCTCTAAAGAAGCCACATCAGTTATCCTTCTCTGTCATTCAGCCTCCAAATCCCCTTCTCATGTGTGAAGTCTCACTTTATGAGACTTGGTGGTGAGAAGGGTCCACCTTCTATTAGGAAAACTTAAAATGCCGGATCCTCACGTTTAAAACTTCCTTTGCAGCTAAAGCATGGGCACTTGACTAAGGTTTGACAACTCAGATATATTCCTTCCACACTGGACCTGGGAGCAGTGACTCAAAGAAGCAGGCACTATGGGGAACCCTTGGATTCCCAAGGAGCAGTGTGAGTGGTACAGTGGCAGTGTCTGGCGTTTTTGGGTGGTAGCAGTGAAATCCTCTCCGGTTTGTAGAGGGGAGGTATTGGGTGTTGTTTTCAGCTGAGTTCTCCAGACCTTTTGGCATTTCTGTGAGCCACCAAATATCCTTTTGATGAATTCCTTTTCAGTCTAAATTAGTCAGAGTTATTTTCTGTTGCTGACCACTAAATATATTGACTTATTCGGGATAATAAGAAATAAATACATGAAAAGTGAAATGACAATTGAACATCCCAGTATAGAAAATGTCACAAAAGTGGCAGATTTGGTGAAAAATGCACCACGTGAGAAATATGCTATTATTGAAGAGGTAATGGATTCAGCAAGTTGCTTCAATAATCTGAGAGGCTTCACAGAGGAGGTGGCCTTGCCTTAGACTTGGAGAGTGGGCTGGGCACATGGATAGACTCACTGCTGTGAAAAATATGAATGAAGTAAAAGATGTGCATCCAGTCATAAAGTAGATTTGATCGTAAAGGATCTACAGAAAATATCAAAGTAGAAAAGGCCAATATTTACCTGAAAGGAGGCTTGCCAGATTTAGCAAATAACAAAAAGGATGCCCCATTAAATTTGAATTTCAGATAATGCATAATTTTTAAGTGCATGTCCCTAATAGATGTTTTATAGTTTATATGAGTTATTATATAATTTAGAAATTTATGATTGAATTTTTTTTAGCATAAGTGAACACTTATTTTATCTGATGACTCTACCTGAAAGGGGATACAGAACTTGAGTAGAAGAGCCTGGAATTACCAAAAGAAAATTTCTAGGACTAGTGAATTTGAGCTCAGCTTTAAAGGAGATTTGCCAGTCAAGCCAAGAATCAAATCAGGAACAAATGCCCATTCACAATTGCAAAAAAAAGAATAAAATACCTAGGAATACGGCTAACTAGGGAGATGAAAAATCTCTAGAAGGAGAACTATAAACCACTGCTCAAAGAAATCACAGATGACACAAACAAATGAAAAAACATTTTATGCTCATGGATAGGAAGAATCAGTATCAGTAAAATGGCCATACTGCCCAAAGCAATTTATAGATTCTATGCTATTCTATGCTAAACTACCATTGAGATTCTTCACAGAACTAGAAAAAATCTGTTTAAACCAAAGAAGAGCCCAAATAGCCAATGCAACCCTAAGCAAAAAGAACAAAGCTAGAGGCATCATGCTACCTAACTTTGAACTATACTACAGGGCTACAGTAACCAAAACAGCATGGTACTGGTACAAAAACAGACACATAGAGTAATGGAACATAATAGAGAATGCAGACATAAGACTGCACACCTATAGCCATCTGACTTTCTACAAACCTGACAAAAACAAGCAATGGGGAAAGGATTCCCTATTTAATAAATGGTGCTGGGAGAATTGGTTAGCCATATACAGAAAATGGAAACTGGACCCCATCCTTACAGGTTATACAAAAATTAACGCAAGATGGATTAAAGGCTTAAATATAAAACCCAAAACTATGAACACCTGGGAAAATAACTTAGGCAATACCAATCAGGACATAGTCCCCGGCAAAGATTTTATGACAAAGATGCCAAAAACAATTGCAACAAAAGCAAAAATTGACAAATGGGATCTAATTAAACTAAAGAGCTTCTGCCCAGCAAAAGAAGCTATCAACAGAGTAAGCACACAACCTACAGAATGGGAGAAAATTTTTGCAAATGATGCATTGGCAAAGGTGTAATATCCAGTATCTATAAGGAACTTAAACAAATTTACAAGAAAAAAACCTGAACAACCCCATTAAAAAGTGGGCAAAAGACATGAACAGACACTTTTCAAAAGAAGACATACATGTGGCCACCAATCATATGAAGGAAAGCTTATCACTTATCATTAGAGAAATGCAAATCAAAACCACATGAGATACCATCTCATGCCAGTCAGAATGGCTATTATGAAAAAGTCAAGCAGTAACAGATGCTGGTGATGTTGTGGAGAGAAAGGAATGCTTATACGCTGTTGGTGGGAGTGTAAAGTAGTTCAACCATTGTGGAAGACACTGTGACAATTCTTCAAAGACCTAAAGACAGAAATACCATTTGACCCAGCAATCCCACTACTGGATATATACCCTAAGAAATATAAATAATATAATATAATATAATATAATAGTATGAATATAAAAATGAATATAAATTATATAACTATTATAGAATTATATAATTTATATTCCTTTGGGTATACATCCAGTAATGTTCTATTACAAGAATATATGTACTTGTATGCTCATTGCATCATTATTCACAATAGCAAAGACGTGAAATCAACCTAAATGCCCATCAATGGTAGACTGGATAAAGAAAATGTGATACATATACACCATGGAATAGTATGCCACCATAAAAAGGAAAGAGATCATGTCCTTTGCAAGGACATAGATGCAGCTGGAGGTCATTATCCTTAGCAAATTAATCCAGGAACAGAAAACCAAATACCGCATGTTCTTACTTATAAGTGGGAGCTAAATGATGAGAACACATGGAAACATGGTGGGGAACAGTACACACTAGGGCCTGTTGGAGAGAGGAGGGTAAGAGGAGGGAGAGGATCAGGAAAAATAACTAATGAGTACTAGACTTAATACCTGGGTGATGAAATAATCTGTACAACAAACCCCCCTGTCACAAGTTTGCCTATGTAACAAACCTGCACATATACCCCGAACCCAAAATAAAAGTTAAAAAGAAAGACACACAAGCAAAAATAAAGGAGGTTTGGAATATGGAGCAAAAGGTGATGAAGGAAATTAAAAATGCCAATTAATTAAACTTCTACTGTTTTCTGGATGCTCTAGTAGGCACTTTAACTCATTCCCATATCAGAATAATGCCGTGAGGTATAACGAACTTTTCCCCTTTTTTATACAAGTCAAGAAGTTAAGACTCGGAAGTTCAATAACTTGTGTAGAAGCCAGAGTCATGCTGGGTTGGTGGAGAGGCGGGCGCTCCTGCAAAGTCTATGATTATCAGTAAGAGAAAATATGCATGTGAAGGATGATAACCAGCTTTTCTTGCATGCAGTAAGGGCAAGCCCTGTGTTGGGTACACAAGAGATGTCACCTCTGACAACCAAGAAGTGTTTGGGTATGATTCAGCATGCAAGAATAGGGAAATTATTTTGGATGTGAGATGTACAGTTTAGTTTCCAATGGATAAATGGGAAGAATATAGAGTCAGGGAAATGGATTATAAGGTTTTTTCAGTGATTTCCATTTGAGTTTTTGTGGGCTTTGTCTGGGGTAGGAATTTGGAAAGAGTAGGGAAGGGACATACCTAACTGGAAAATCTTAATCCTGATGATGGAAAGCCTAAAAAGAGAGACATTGAAGTGAGAGCAATGAACTTAATTTTACAAACACTATTGGAGTCACTTGGCAAACGTACTAAAATAACTGGCACTGTGAGCCCAGAGAAGTCCTGGGAGGCATCTGTTATTAGGTGGAGTCTGGAGATATATGAGGGGAGGAAGAATGGGAAGATGAAAGAGAAGAAGACCAAGATCCAGGTCTTAGCAAAGGCAATGGTGGAGTCAGGTCAAGAAGGAGTGAAGAAAAGAGGTTGAGAGGAGGGCAGGGAAATAAGGGAAACAGGAGAGTAACCTGTGGGGCAGAGGGGAGCAGGAGGGTTAAGTGGTTTATCAGTGAGGCCAAACCCATGACTAGGCTTTATTCATTTGTGGAAGTCAGCCAGTCACAGGCAGTGGCCATTCTGGTCTTGTAGAAAGTCAAATTCCTATTTTATAGTGTGGACTTAATTTAATTGGAGGACAAATATCTTTGAAAGATTTGATGCATCAGTCTGGAACTCTACCCCGAACTCTAATCTTTAGCGTGTTCTTTTTTTAAAATAAGGTGACACAATCCAGTTTTGGAGTTTTTACAGCTGTCCTTTGCATTGACAATTATACTGTATGCTGTGTACCCTGACTTGCATGCTATGCCTTAACTGATTTTTGGTCATGGTCTTTTTTTCACTGTACTGAATTTCAAAGTTATTGTCTATTTCAGTCACTGACATTATGGTTATCTTTAGAGAAAATTAAACAAGTAAACCATTTATATGCCCTAAGTAGATGGAAAATGATCTAAAATTGCATGCTTCTTTCCTGGAGATCTCTTTGCCAAACTCTTGGGCTAATCATCTAAATATTTGGATTCAACACTTTCTGTTGGATCCATTTGTCTCATGACTGTTATGTTCAAAATTCCAGATGTGGAATTTGCCCCTCAAGATTTTATTTAACAAAGATGCTACTCTGGTTTGGCAAAATGTCTTAAAGGTGGTGAGCAACAATGGCTTAAATATTTAGTGTATTTGAATACTGCCTTCTCAATAGGAAAATATACTGCATTCTTTGATTGGATAATTAAAATATACTAAATGTTGTGTTTGGGCAGTAAAACCTAAATAAACACCCTGATGGAAAATAAGGCTCAGGGTCCTGTGGCAGGTCTGTAATCTTTAAACCAGAAGGGAGGGGGGCCCACATATGCGCATCCATGGTTTTGGTCATTTAGAAGGACATCCAATTTTGCGGCTTCTTAACTGACTGCCAAGAGAGGGATGGGATGGATGTTCTGAGCACTATCTAGCTTAATGCAATTTAGGAAAGTTACCTCCCAAGCTATAATGTGGAGTTCCCCCTACCTGTTGAGCTCATGCCCACAGAGAACTTGATTGTGGTTCTGAGCCAGAGCAAAGGCTGGACTTGCAACTCCTAATCCACTTAGCTGCTGAATTCCCTTTCTGAGGGGCTTTTCCTTCTGGTGCCAAGCTTCTGTTTTCAGAGCAGAGTCATCTGATGTTTCACACACAGGCTTTCCTTGCTTCTCTTTCTCTTTTTCAGCTCACAGTAGCCCAGGCCTTTGGGAAGCTTCTATAAAAGGCCTTGGAGAAGTTCCAGATATGTGAGGGTGGCAACTCAGATCGGAAAATAACACTGGGACCTAAATGCTAGTTTTGATATCCTTCTTTGGTTCTTGTCTGTTTGAATGTGGCAGACATGACCGTACGTGAAAGATTTGATCGGTTGATTCATCATGGTTCACTGACTGATAGGCCTCTGAGATATACGTGTCTCTCGTCTGGTGTCCCAAGCTTTAAGGAGGGAGTCTCTCCATGTCAAACTTTACCCCCTTCTTCCCTGACCCCAGTACCATCTGGCCTCCCTCTTCTTGTGGTAGAAGCTTAAGTATTAATGTTTTGAAGAAGCCAAGAATCCCTATGTCTTAGCTTGTGTTATGAACTGCATGTTTGTGTCCCTCCACCCCAGATTTCTATGTTGAAATCTGCACACCTAAGGTGATGGTATTAGGGAAGTGGGGCCTTTCAAAGGTGAGTAGCTCATGATGGTGGAGCACCCCATGAATGGAGTTAGTGCCCTTATCAGGAGATATGAGAAAGATAATTTTTTCTTGGCCATGTGAGGATACAATAAAAAGATGGCCATCTGCAAACCTGGAAGCAGCCCCTCACCAGGCACTGGACCTGCTGGCACCTTGATCTTGAACTTCCCAGCCTCCAGAACTGTGTGAAATAAATGTCTGTTGTTTAAGTCATCCAGTCCATAACATTCTGTTATAGCAGCCTGAACGGACTAAGGCAGATTGGGTTCCCCCAGAACCTGACCCTGAGACAAGGATTTGAAGGCAAATAATTAACTTGTGAAGTTATTCTAGGAAACAGTAGTAGGGGAGTGAGAAAGAGACACGGGGAAGGGTAGGAAGGTGCAGTATCAAGCAGGTTACATCTGTGGGCAACTGAGGTCAGTTCCATGGGAGATCTCTGGGAGACAGTGTGGATGGACCATGCCTCAGAGTTACCTGAGCAAGAAAGCTGGGATATTAATCCCCCAACTCTCTGAAATCATCCTCTCTGGGCTGCTCACAAGGGAATTAGCTCCCTAAAGCATTTGCTTCACTGAACTCCATGATGAATACCAAGGAAAAGAGAGACTTGCTGGTTTAGATGAAAAATGAAAACACTGATACGTTTAGGAGAACCAATGCCCATTTTGATTCTTGGCAACTTCTTCTCATTCTGTCTTTCGGGGAAGAAAGTGGCGAAGGATTGTTACAATACCCAAGTCCTCCTGGCTAGTAGGAGAGCCTGAGAGCCCAGTTGCTTCTGACCTGAGCTGTAACTATCTTTTTCATAGAGATTGCTCTAACTTCTCCCTACTTCTGAGTCCATCTGACACATGGTTCACAAATAAGCCCTTCTGAAAATGCTGCTTTTCTTTGCTGCTCATCTCTGTAACCTGGCTTCTAAAGTTACTTTCCCTAATTTGATTCTAGCCTACTTGCCAGGCATATCTCCTGTCTGCACTCTATGCTCCGTCCAAATGAGATTATCCTGGGTCAGCTTTAGGGTTTCTCTCTTCCGGACTTCAACTTATGTTGTTCCTTCCACCTGGAATACCCTCCATAAAACTTGTTCTTACTTTATTTGGTTTGTTGAAATCCTACCAAGTCTTTAAAGCCCCACCTAGATTTCTCTTTAATGAACCCGTTTCTTTGCCCTTTAGCTCTCTGCGACACTTTTACTACTGTCTTCTATTGTTTCTGGTATGTGCGTTCTCTATTCTATTAGATTTTAAATGTCTTGGGGGTAAGGACCATGTTTTATTCATCTCTATATCATTCCACATTCATCCAGTTAATTTAACAAAGATTCATTGAGTGTCAGAGACTGCGTTCAAAACTGGAGTTCCAAACATAAATGAGACGTGGCCCTTACTCTCAAGGGAGCTCACAGGCCAGGCAAAAGGGAGTGACTAGTGTAAATAAGTGTGTATATCCATCTCGGTGCCTCAAATATTAGAGAATGGGCAAAGATCCTGAGCGCAGAGAATGAATGAAGGTACAGGGAGAACGTTTATTCTCATCTTATTTCCTGCAAATGCTCAGAAATTAGTTTAGGAAGATAGTTTTTTTTTTAGGGTAGAAAATGAACATACAGTAGTCTTCCCTTATTTTTCAGAATATGTTCTAAGACCCCCAGTGGATGTTTGAACCCGGGGGTAGTACTGAACCCTATATATACTAGGTATATATACTAGGTTTTTTCCTATTCCTACATACTGCTGATAAAGTTCAATTTATACATTAGACACAGCAAGAGATTAGCAATAATAACTAATGACAAAATGGAACAATTATAACAATATACTGTAATAAAAGCTATGTGTATGTAGTCTTTCTCTCTCTCTCAAAATATCTTACTGTATGTAATATTTTTGGACTGTGATTGACTGCAGGTAGCTGAAACCTTGGAAAGTGAAACAGTGAATAAGCAGGGAATATTGTAATTAGATTATGGTGGGAAGCACTTCTGTGTATCTCTCTCGGGGTGACAGAATGGTTTAGAAAAGGGCAATAAGCTGCAGAATCAGATTGCTCTGAGTTTGAATTCTAGCTGTGCCAATTTATAGTTATGTCACTGTGAGTTATCTGCTTATTTCCTTATGTATAAAAGAGATAATACCCAACTAACAGCATAGCTGTAAAATTAAAGGAGATAATACTTGCATAGGGCCTAACAAATGTTTGGAACTTATTAGATGCTTGATAACTAATGGGTTTCACCCTACCATCTCTGCTTTTAAAAAATAAAGGGAATTTTTGATTTTCTGTCTATACAAGAACAATCTGGGTGGAGAGAGGTTTGATCTCTTCACTTTTCTCTACCTAACTGGAAAGCTTTTAACTTACATTTCTTTTTCATTGCTTTTGAGTCTCCATGCCAATTTCAAGCATAGATTTCAGGTACTATTGGGCTCAGTGGTGGAAAGAGGGAGAAGCTGGTCTTCCTTTGGGGCATCTAAAGAAAGACCTTTAGATAGGATAATGTTCTAAAAGTAGGAATTGCTTTTAGAAATTAGATCTCCTTTCCACTTGAATTTGTGAATCATTAGAGCTTAAATAGTCCTTATGGTTTTTCTATTTTTAGATCATTTCCATTTATTTTTAGAGGATTCAATGAAAAGATGATGGTTTTGGTGCCCTGGAGTCAGCTTTTTTCTTTATCTTTTCTTCCAATAAACAATTAGTGAATACCTACTGAATACCAGGCGCTGAGTAATGAGCAAGTAGTGAGCAAAACAGACAAGGGCAGTGCCCCCACAGACCTTATAACTTGGGCAATGGGGGCCGGCAGTGATTAAATAATTACATGGATAAATGTATAATGCTAAACTCTGAGAAGAAATGAAACAGAAATTCTAGGAAACTCTGAGCACTGTACTAATCTACATGAAAAGGAAATTCTAGGAATCTCTAAGCCCTGTACCAGTCTAGGTGGTGACTCATAAAACTTTCTGGAGGAGGGGGGGCATTTGAATTGATTCGGATTTGTGAGTGAAAGGTGCTAATGAGGCAAAAGGAGTTGGGGTTGGTCTACGCACACTGGGAGAAGGGGATGACTTATGAGTGCCGCCTGAAGCTTGCAGGGACATGATTTGACCTTGGAACACGAAAGAGACCAAGAAATAAGGCTAAAGAGGTTGGAGACCAGATTTTGTAGAGCCTGGTGTGCCATGGGAAGACATTGGTTTTTGTGGGAGACTTTTGAAGGATTTTAAGAGGACTGATGTGATTAGATTTGCATTTTGAGAAAGTTTTTTTGGCTGTCCTATGGAAGATAGATTGGAGGGCCTAAGAATGGAAGCTAGGAGAACAGTTAGGGTAGATCAGGTGAGAGTCGATGGAAGCTTCATTTGGGGACTTGGCTATATGACTGAGGAGAAAGGAATGGAGTCCAGAGAGATTTAAGAAGTAAACTAAATAGCATTAGGTGATGGATTGACTATGAGGATGGGGCCTGGCTTGTAATCTTAGTCTTTAATCAGTAAAGCTCTGAGAACCATGCACATGCTGATGACCATTGTAAAAATCACCTGCAACCTCAGAGATGTTCAAGGTGATCAAAGGGCCCACGAGAACACTAGGCTGGGTGTGAGGAGAATACTTTTCTTTGCAGTCTTCACAAATCATTGAACTTTTCTAGATCTGAATTTTGCCATCTGCAAAACAAATGGGTTGTATTAAATGAGCTCCACACATGAACTGCATACAGCTCTCTATTCTTAAGGAGCAAATCAATCTTAGATTTTCTATATTAATACTTTACATTTGCAGAACAATTACTGTGCGTGTGTATGTGTGTGTGTGGGGGGGAGGTGCTTTCATATTAATGATCACATAGATTTTCATAACAGTCTTGTGAACTCTTAAGGTTTTCTCTCCTGTGGCCAAATGAAGAGACTGAGATCCAGGAAGATTCAAAAGTTTGTCTAAGATTATAAATTGTTGGCAAAATTAGAGACCTTAAGTCTGAGTGTGGTGGGTCACAACTGTAATCCTAGTACTTTGAGAGGCCGAGACTGGAGGATTGCTTAAAGCCAGGAGTTGAAGACCAACCTAGGCAGCAAAGCAAGATGACTCCATCTCTAAAAAATACTCAAAAACATAGAGTCCTTAAGTCTCCTAATTTTTTCTGACCCCCTTTTATTAGCTCTTTCTTTCTTCTATTGTATATTTATATGGCTTTGTATTCTGTTTATCCCCCTTCCATTCCATTATTTTTAAGTATTCCATCCAAGAAAGCAGAGTGAGGCAGTGTAACTTCCTTTCAGTACTTCTGATATTTGGTTTGAAACTATACGCTCACTTGAAGCTTGGACTTCTTTGTGATTATTCTTGCCACTCCTGACCCAATTACTAAGAATAAATAATAATTTGGGCAAATTTCAAGTGTTCATATAGAGAAAATATAAGCAGATACAGAGGTCATGAAAGACTGGCCTGATTAGGAAGAAGTCTATTATTATGATGTCTTTCAACTTTTGCTTCCAAAACCAGGCAGTCACCATTTTATAAGTGGGTTTGGTTCTAAAACAGTCTTATAAATGGTGTTGAATATTGGAACTGATCATTTTTGAACCCTATTTGACATGTTCTATATCTCACAAAGATTCAGCTCAAGAGAAAAATCCAGCCCAATGAATAGCTGTTATTTGGGGGCAGTCTTTCCTTCCTGGTTAACTGGGCTGGACACTTATCCAGAAGGTCATTTGGTCTCCATTCAACAAACAAATATCCAGCCAGTTCTGATTGTTCACCTACTGTGTCAGTTTGTTCTTGCACTGCTATAAAGAAATACTTGAGGCTGGGTAATTTATAAAGCAAAGTGGTTTAATTGGCTTATGTTCTGCAGGCTATACAGCAAATATAGTACTGGCATCTGTTTGGCTTCTGGTGAGATCTCAGGGATCTTTTACTCATGTTGGAAGGTGAAATAGGAGTAGACATGTAACACGACAAGAGAGTAAGCAAGAGAGAGAGGGTGGGGAGGTCCCAGGCAAATCTGAAACCCAGCAAGGAAGGCATTAAATCTTCAAGCTCCAACACAATCCTTGACTCCATCTCCCACATCCTGGTGTGAGGGGTGAGCGCCCAAGGCCTTGGGCAGCCCTACTCCTGTGGCTTTTCTGGATGCAGCCCATGTGGCTGCTCTCATGGGATGGAGTTGAGTGCTTATGGTTTTCCAGGCAGAGGGTGCAAGCTGCCGGTGAATCTACCTTTCTGAGGTCCCGAGGGCAGTGGCTCCTTTCTCACAGCTCCACTAGGCAGTGCCTTGGTGGGGACTCTGTGTGGGGGCTCCAACCCCAGATTTCTCCTTAGCATTGCCCTAGTAGAGCTTCACTGTGGGGGCTCTGCACCTGCAGCTGGCTTCTGTCTGCTCACCCAGACTTTCTCATACATCCTCTGAAGTCCAGGCAGAGGTTGTCAAACCTCCTTTACTCTTGCATTCTGTGCACTTATAGGCTTAATACCACCTGGAAACCACCAAGGCTTATGACAGGTTACCATCTCCAAAGTTGCAGCCTGACCTGTATCAGGGGCCCTTTGAGCTGAGTCTGGAACTGGAGCAGCTGGGATTTGGGAAGCAGTGTCCTGAAGCGGCTCAGGGCAGTGATGCCCTGGGCCTGGCCCCTGAAACCATTCTTTCCTCCCAGGCCTCTAGGCTTGCAATAGGAGGGGCTGCTTTGGAGATTTATGAAAAAGCCTTTAGGGCCTTTTCCCCATTGTCTGGGATATTAGCACTTGGCTCTCTTTTAGTTTTGCAAATCTCTCTATCAAGTGGTTGCTCTGTAGCCTGCTTGGATTCTTTCTCTATCACAGGGCCATGCTGCAAATTTTCCAAACTTTTATGTGCTCTGTTTCCCTTTTAAATATAAGTTCAAACTTTAAACCATTTCTTTGCTCCCACATCTGATTGTAGGTTGTTAGAAATAGGCCACTTCTTGAATGCTTTGCTACTTACAAATTTCTTCCATTAGATACCCTATGTCATCACTCTTAAGTTCAAACTTCCACAGATTTCTAGGGCATGAACATAATATACCCAAGCTGTTTGTTAAGGCATAACATAGGTGATCTTTAACTGCAGTTCCCAATAAATTCCTCATTTCCATCTGAGACCTTGTCAGCCTGACCTTCACTGTCCATATTTATTTTTCTTTTCTTTTCTTTTTCCTTTCCTCCCTTTCCCTTTCCCTTTCCCTTCTCTCTCTTTCTTTCTTTCTTTCTCTTTCTTTCTCTCTCTCTTTCTCTTTCTTTCTTTCTTTCTTTCTTTCTTTCTTTCTTTCTTTCTTTCTCTCTCTCTCTCTCTCTCTCTCTCTCTTTCTTTCTTTCTTTCTTTCTTTCTTTCTTTCTTTCTTTCTTTCTTTCTTTCTCTCTTTCTTTCTTTCCTGATGGAGTCCCTCTCTGTCACCCAGGGTGGAAGGCAAGTGGCACGATCTCAGCTCAGTGCAACCTCCACCTCCTGGGTTCAAGTGATTCTCCTGCCTCAGCCTCCCAAGTGGCTGGAATTACAAGTGTGCACCACCATGCCTGGCTAATTTTTGTATTTTTAGTAGAGACAGGGTTCCACCATGTTGGCCAAGCTGGTCTCGAACCCCTGACCTCAAGTGATCTGCCCACCTTGGCCTCCCAAAATGCTGAGATTACAGGTGTGAGCCACTGTGCCCAGTCTACTGTCCATATTTCTATCAGTATTTTGGTCACAACCAATTAACAAGTCTATAAGAAGTTCCAAACTTTCCGTCATCTTCCTGTCTTCTTCTTAACCCTAGACACTTGTCCCAGCTCTGCCCATTACCCAGTTCCAAAGTCACTTCCACATTTTCAGGTATCTCTATAGCAACACTGCACTCCTTGGTACCAATTTTCCTACCATGTTCCCATTTCTTACCTTTTTTCTTCTGGAACCTTCTAATTTTCTACACAGAGGATACTGCTTCACTAGTATAAACTAGAAAAACAGAAAGAAAGCCCACAATAGCCTGGAAATCCTCAACACTCCATAGAGGTAAAAGCCTGAAAAGTCCATTGGCCAAAAAGAATCTTTGGCCTGTGTCTCACTATCCACTGCTGCATAACAACCCCAAAACTCAGTGCTCTAAAACAACAACAAATTTGTTACATCTTATGAATTCATGGGTCACAAATTTGGTGCAGGTTTCTCCTAATCAATTATTCTGTTCCATGTGGTGTTGACTGAGGTCACTCAGTGGTATTCAGTTAATGGCTCATTTGGCCGGGAAGATTCAAGATGTCTTCAATCACATGTATGGTACTCTGGTGAGGATGGCTGGAAAGATGACTGGAGAAAGAGACCCAACCTCTCAATGGAAGATGTGTCAAATTTGTAGCCATGGTTAATCCACCACACTTTAAATTTCATAATTATTTTATTTCTTTGGTCCCAGCACTAAGTCTGAATACACCATTTACCTAAGGAGCTAGTATTGTTCTAGCTCTTCCAACTTTCCTTGCCTGGCTTGTCCATGGTTGGGACCCATTGGTAAGGAGTGCTTTGCCTTATTACTGGCCTCTAAGGCCCAGGAATCTTGACCCTCTGAGTGTATCATTATCCTTTGGATGTTCTTGTTGCTTCCTTGAAGGATCCTGCCCTGAATAGGCTCTTGATCTCCTGGAAGAGTGTGATGTATTTTTAAGAAATTTAATCTTGGCCGGGCGCGGTGGCTCATGCCTGTAATACCAGCACTTTCAGAGGCCGAGGTGGGTGGATCATGAGGTCAGGAGTTTGAGACCAGCCTGGCCAATGTAGTGAAACTCTGTCTCTACTAAAAATACAAAAATTAGTCAGGTATGGTGGCAAGCAGCTGTAGCCCCAGCCACTGGGGAGGCTGAGGCAGGAGAATTGCTTGAACCCAGGAGGTGGAGGTTGCAGTGAGCTGAGATCATGCCACTGCACTCCAGCCTGAGCAACAGAGTGAGACTCCATCTAAAAAAAAAAAAAGAAATTTAATCTTAATAAATCTCTTACATATATATTAGCGAATCCCTCTTTGGTAGGTTTTCAGGCTGTGTGGCAAAATAAACACAAATCTAGGAAGTGTGTTGGGTGAATCATACTTGGGCACAAAGTTCCATGCATACTGATCTTACTTTAGTTCTTCAAACATACCAGGCTCTTTCCCACTTTCCAAGAACTTGTGTATGCCTTTTCTCCTGTCGGAAACAGCTTGTCTTTCCTTCCGCTGGGCTAACATCCATTTAACCTAGGAACTGCAGCTTTGATGTCATTCATCCACAAAGGCTTGTACTTAATCCCTTTTCTAAATTAGCCTCCTCATTTTTGGTCTTCTAGGCCCTGTTCTCTTCCTTTGTAGTATGCATCATAATTTATAATTAGATATTTATTTTCATGTTTATTTCTTTGTCATTTGTCTCCCCCATGATATGTATGCTTCTTGAGGGTAGAGATTATCTGTTACATTCACTGTTATATTGGCTTAACAAATATTTGCTAAATGAATGTGTGAATGTGTGTGTGTGTGTGTGTGTGTGTGTATGAGAGAGTATCATATGGATAGGCAGGCTGTATATCAAGTTGTGCTTCTGTCATCACTTCCCAGACTTGTTTCTGTTTTTTGTAAGAGTTCTCCTGTCTCTATTATTCTAAACATTTAAAGTCATTTTTAAGAGGCAGTCTCATGGTGAGTGATGGCATCAGAATGTGTGACTCTAGAGAAGGAGGTCACATTTGTAGGAAAAGATCAGCCAGGAAATGACCTTTAGACTCTAGAGAAGGAGGTCACATTTGTAGGAAAAGATCAGCCAGGAAATGACCTTTAGTCAGGACCTATTTCCTCAAAATGTTGAACATGGAATTGGAGGAAAGACAAAAAAGAAGCTGGAGTAATGATTGATAGTTTTTCCTGAATAACTTTTCTCTCTTTTTATAGTATTAGGATTTTCACCTTTGCATGTATTGTTTGAAATAATGAATACATTTCCCATTCTCCCTTGCTGCTAAGTATGACCACATGTCTATATTCTGGCCAATGGGATGTAAGCAGAGGGATTATGTAACTTTTTTTTTTAAACTATTATTTTGTCTGTCCTGTTTCTTATAATCCAAATGATGCCATCTTGGACCACGAAGACAAAGAGTAGAACCTCAGGGTAGAGGAGCAGTGAATTGGAAGGAATTTGTGTTGTTAAAGACTTCGTGAGGAGAGCTACCTTATTAGCATGGTCTGCATATCTCCAGACTTTTATAGGAGGGTAAAATAAAATTCCACCTTTTTAAAGTGTTTTTAAACAGGTTTTCTGTCCATCTCTGGCAAAGCTAATATTAATGGGTATGAAATTATGTCTCATATCAGATTATGTGAGTTCGGTCCCCAACAATATCAGAGAAACAAAAGATAAGACAATACCAATGGTAAGACAGAGAGTGTATCACTGACCATGGGCTCCAGGATATTTCTTAACATATTTCCAAAGGTAGATTTTTTATGGGGGAAAATAAATCCACATTTCAGGCTCTCCTTTCTTGACTGTTAAAAAGGATTGGGAAAATTATTCCATGCCTAGAGGACTTTCTGATTTCACCAGCAACTTCTGCTATGTCTTAAAGCACAAATTGATTTCTTTATTACTGTTAGAAAGTTCACCTGCCAGATTATACTGATTTCCTGAAGTCATTTTGGACAAAGGAAAGGTCACATTGTTTTTTAGTAAAGACATGTTTTTTCTCCTGTATCACTTGCCTGGTTTTCTTTTTTTTTTTTCAGCCTTTCTTTTGTGATGTCTTAAATGAGACATTTCCCCAAGATGTTTAAAGCAACAATACTTAACCGTTGTACAACCCTTTTATCTCTAGAGCCTTTTGCAATGGGTACTGAATGAAGACAGAAAACTTCTTGCAAAGGATCACTGGTGACTACAAGTGAGTATGGGGAGAGTTTTGAGTTCATGAACTATTAGATACAATTTTAAAAGTAGAAAAAAACATTATCAAGAGTGGTTGACACAAGCTGTCATGCTTGGTGCTAATGAAAATAATTCTGGACCCTGAAGAATCTGGTCTAGTAGGGTCTCACATAGATATACCTAAAATTATTCAGCATAGAAAGAGGCATCTCTATCATAACTACTCTTATTTGGGTTCTTTCCATTCACTCTTCCCTCCTTTCTCTGCCTTTCCGCATTTCTTAACCCCATCTTTACAGATATTTCACCTTTACCTTATCGAGATACCATCTCCCATGGTCTTGGGTTGGATTTCCCTGGAAGTGGACTTTGAGACAAGGACTTGAGTGCAAGGAGTATATTTGAGAAGTGATCTGGTTAGAACTAGTAGGGGAATAGGGGAAGGGAGACAAGAAAGGAAAAACGAGCAGGTTATGAGTGTGAGCAACTGGGGCTCAACCCCACTGGGGACCTCTGGGAGACAGTGAAGAACATGGCTCAGAGTTCTCCCACCTGAAGGAGAGGGTGCTGGATTATTTATTATAAATAAAGTTAAAGGGAAAAGAAGTATGTTTGAGGACAACTGATTTTTAAAAGTAAGTCTCATAGAACTATTTGACTTCCGGAATTATGTGCATGTATAACAAGAAACAATCTATAGGGATTACTAAGAATTTTATTGATTTGCGTATGTCAAATAGAAAAATATAACAATTTTAACATTAAAACGGGCTTTTCTCTACTCCACCTTTCTAGTATTTATTATTTTTAATTTGACTTTGGGGCTCAAGGGGTACTTTTGAGCACTCACTAAGTGTGTGGCATTATGCTAGACCGTCAGAGGTTGGAAGATAGGAGAACTTTAGTCCTAGCCTTCTAAAATTTATAACAGAACAAGGAGAAAAGTCATATGTTGGAAATTACAAAGATTAATTCTATAATTTATTAGAAGTGAATTGAAAATTAAATTTAAGGTTTATACAAGCCAGTGTAAGGCAGTGTCATTCAGGATATATGTAGTAACGCTAAAGGAAGGATAAATAAGGTAAATAGCACTGTAAAGTAAGTAAGTGCAGGAAAAAGTGAATTTAGTACTTGATCTGAAGGACCTGGCTCACAGAAAAGGAAGAGGGAGGGAAGAGCAGAGAGGTGGAATGGCATGAGCAATACCATAGTGATGATGGAGTAGGTGTTAAGTTGCAGAGGGAGACTGATGGAATTGATCAGGTGGGAGCAAGTGATGAAGGGCCAGGTAAGAACAGGTGATGGGGCGGGTGCAGTGGCTCACGCCTGTACTTCCAGCACTTTGGGAGGCCGAGGCAAGTGGATCACGAGATCAGGAGTTCGAGACTATCCTGGCTAACATGGTGAAACCCCGTCTCTACTAAAAATACAAAAAATTAGCCGGACATGGTGGCACGCGCCTGTAGTCCCAGCTACTCAGGAGGCTGAAGCAGGAGAATCACTTGAACCTGGGAAGCAGAGGTTGCAGTGAGCTGAGATTGCACCACTGCACTCCAGCCTGGGCGACAGAGTGAGACTCCGTCTGAAAAAAAAAAAAAAAAAAAAAAAAGAACAGGTGATGGAGGACCCTGACAGCCAGGCAGAAGTCTGGAAACTAGGTGGAATTCAGAAATAGGAAAAAGAAAGGTTGAAATGATTAAAAAAAATTCTGCCTAATACTACATTGTTTATTTTTAGTGGAGGTATCATTACATAAAATAAGATGGACAATTCTAAGTGTACAGTTTGATGAATTTTAACACATGTACACCCATGTAACCATCACCCACATATGGAATATTTTCATCACCCAAGAAGGGCCCCTTATGAAGTTTCCCAGTCAATAATTGCCCTGTCCTTACCTCTTAACCACTGTTGAGGCATTATTGAACTGTTTTTGAACTTCATATAAATTGAATCATACAGCATGTATTCTTTTATGATTGGCTTCTTTCACTCAGCTTAAATTTTTTGAGAGAAGTAATTTGTTCCTTTTTATTGTTGAGTGATATTCTATTGAAGGAATATACTACAATTTGTTTATCCAGTCTCCTATTAATGAAAATGTGGGTTGTTTCCAGTTGTGGACTATTATGAATAACAAGTCTGTGAGCATTTTTGCACACGTCTTTTGGTGAACACGTGCACTCGGTTCTCTTGGGCATATACTTAGGATTGAGGTCATTGGTTCATAGGGTAGGCACAGGTTTAGATTTAGTAATTACTGCCAAATAGTTCTCCAAAATGGTTCCGTCAATTTAGACTCCCACCAACAATGGGGGAGAGCTGTGTTTGCTCCACAGCCTTGTCAATAGTCGGTATTGTCATTTTTTTCAATTTTTGCCATTCTGGTGGCTGGGAAGTGGAAATGACTTGTTAAAAAGAAAGATTAATTATATACTAAGTAAAGGACGGATTTGGTGGGAAGGGATACCAGACACAAATAAAGCAGTTGCAAGGCTGTTGTCCCAACGCCAATGAGAGGACTCAAGACCCTAGCCTGGGGGAGTATAGAAGCTGTGGGGAGAAAGCGTTTAAACTGAGTGACTTTATAGAGCTTGACAGAGGCTCAGAGCTCATTTCTCAGGATGTCTCTTCTGTCTAGAAAAATCTTTGCATTTCAGTTACTTGCTGTTAACTGTAGCCAGAAGAGTGGGATCACCTTTATTAAATCTGCCTGAGAGATATATTATTGTATTGTGGACACTGTAAATATTTGGAGAAATTTACTAAGAGAGCCTGGAGAGGGTTTCAGAAGTGAGAGGGTTTGCCATGGATTTAATGAATTTCCATGTGAGGATTTATTTATTTATTTATTTTGAGATGGCGTTTCACTCTGTCACCCAGGCTGGAGTGCAATGGTGCAATCTCAGCTCACTGCAACCTCTGCCTCCCGGGTTCAAGCGATTCTCCTGCCTCAGCCTCCGGAGTAGCTGGGATTATGGGCGCCCACCACCACATCCGGCTAATTTTTTGTATTTTTAGTACGAATGATGTTTTGTCATGTTGGCCAGGCTGGTCTCAAGCACCTGATCTCAGGAGATCCACCCACTTCGGCCTCCCAAAGTGCCAGTCCACACATGAGGATTTTTAATGTACTTTTCTGTTTGCTCCTTGCCTTGAGGACCTGATGTTAGGATTTCTTCTTTTCTCCCTTATTCCACTGCCCTCCTTCTTTCTTTCCTTCCGTTAATCCATCAGTGAATAAACATTTGCTGAGGGCCTGCCCTGTGCTAGGTCCTGGCTGGGTAACACAGTAGATCCAAAAATTAATTCGACATGTTTCAGTCTTCCAGAAGTTCAGTGCACTCAGTAAAGGATTTGAAAAATATACAAAAAGCTTACAATACCAGGTAACGCTGTATAAATCCCCACTGTCCTGTGTCTGTGAGTGTGTGACCAGCGCTCTTCCACACTACCGCTTAGGACTGTTCAATGGAAAGAGGGAGTAGCTAGGTTTGAAATGGAGGGTGAGTAGCGGGGAAGGTGTCTTGTTTGAGGTGGCAGCTAGGTTAAGCCAAAGATGGATAAGATTTCAATAGCAGAGATGAGGGAAAGGTATGATAATAAGAAGCAGCCTGAGTAAAGGTGTGGAGAGGCAAAATGTAGGGCACAGTGAGGGAATTACAAATAGAATTTGGCCAGACCACAGGGTGTATGGAAAGGAGTATATCAAGTAGGAAGGCAGGACGGACTGTGGGCCAGAATATGAGCCAGGTTACAAATTTTGTCTATTTTATGGGCAATAGGGAACCACTAAAGTTTTTTGGTGAAAGCAATGGAATCGGAGCTGCCTTTCACAAAGATGACTCTGGCAGTGATGAGCTGCAAGACTGAAGACACAATAATGTTTGAGGAGGCTATTATAATAGTCCAGGGAAGAATTAATGAGGGCATGTATTAGGTTGGCTGGGATAGAAAGGAGGGGATAGGTAACATGAGCAAAAATTTTTAAAAAATAGGGAGTTCAGAGGCGAAAGGGATGGCAGAACAGAAACAACTGTTTTCCCTTTTCTTTCACACTGCTGTATTTTGAACGTGAGCCAGACTTTGTGTGAAGTAGGTGTGGGTGCTGATCAGGATTGCATTCCTGATAGCTGAGCTGTGGGTAAGAGGTCAAATGGACAGAACCCAGAGTGGAACATTCTGCTGTGCTCAACATGGAATTCCTTAGGAAACAAAACCCAACCAAAGTCAAAAGCCCTGCTCCTCAACTCCACACTTTTCCTGCTGCTGCTCCATCTCTCTTGTGCCTGCTTTTCAACATCAAACTTCTAGAAAAACTTGCACATTCTCAATGCCATTATCTTTTCATTTCTTATCTACTCAGCTCCCTCCAATCTGGCTCTTAACTCCTTCACTGCAAGAAAATTGTGCTCATTATGTTACCAGGGCCTTCCATGTTGCTAGAGTTAATGGTTATTCTTCTAGTCTCAGCTTACCTGCAGTATCAGGTGTGTCCAACCCCGTCAGCCACTCCCCCTCTTTAGAATGCTCTCCTTTCCTGGATTCTGTGACCTGCTTCTTGTATTTTTCTCATTACCTCATTGACTACTCATGCTCAGTCTTCTTTTCAAGCACATCCTCCTCTACTAGGCCACTACATATTGGAGATGTTAGACCTTCTTTTGTTTTTACTCTATGCTCTTTCCTTAAGTGACCCCCTAGATACTCATAACTTCTGTTTTTATCTATATGCTAATGGTGCGTACATTTCTAGCTCCAGTCTAGATGCCTCTCTGCTGAGCAGCAGACCTGTAAACCCAACTGTCTGTTTAACATGTTCACTTGACAGTCCCCAAAGTAGCTCAAACTCAGCACGTGCAAAACTGAATTCATGATCTCTTCCCTCCAACACTTCCTCTGCGGTAAGTGGCACCACAGGCCATCCATGTATGCACTCCAGAAGGTGGAAAAACAGTCTCAACCACCACCTCTCTCTTAATTCTTCATATCAAATCCATTAATTTCTTATTGATTTTACTTGTTAAAATATTTCTTAAACTCATTCATTTCTTCACCCAAGTCCTAGTTACCAACAACTCCCACGCTGACCTCTATCATGAACTTAACCTGAATCTGAGCCCAAGCTGCCCTCTACTTCAATGCATCTTCCACTCAGAGCCAGTGTGAACTTAAATAGGCTTAAATAGGATAATGTTATTGTCTTCTTAAGCAACTTGAATGGTTTTCCATTGCTCATAGAACAAAAGACATAGTGTTCATCTGGCCTTGTAGGCCCTACAAGGGCTGGTCATTCCTGTCCTCTTTGGCCTAACCCCTCCCCGCTTTTCTCCATTCCCTTCTTTAGGCTGCAGCCACTCAGATCTTCTCTCTGTTCCTTCTTCCCCACAAAACCCACTCTTCCAACAGGACTTCCGCAGCTTCAGATTGCCCAGAATTATCCCCTCTCACCACTTCTCTGCCCAGTTAACTTCTACTCATGGTTTGAATCTCAGAATACATACCACTTGCTCAGGGAAGTCTTCCTTGATGCCCTAATTTAGATCATACTAGACCTCCTACCCCCACTTGTTATATAATATGTTCCTAGCCCTGGATCCCTTTCCTTGACAGCACTTTGCACAGTTTATAATGAGCCACCTATTACTTTGATCATTTGATTAAGATTTGTCTAACCCACCAGACCATAAATGCTATGAGGGCAGGACAGTTTTTACTCACCTTTATCTGGCTGACATAATTGGTAGTGTCTGGAGCATAGTAAGTGTTCAATAAATACGTGCTGAATAAATAAATTAGCAAATGAGTTGAGTTAAGCTGTATTATACTGTGTCTCATGGAGGGGTATTGGAGAAGCCTTCAGTGCACACAGTGGCTTTGCCATCAGCAATGCCAGCTAAGTATGTTAATAAATATTATAATCAGAGGTTGAAAATTGGTGATCCTGGGCCATATACAACCTGGTAGAAATTTTTAGTTTGGTCTGCACAATGTTTTGGGAAAAATTCGAACTGTATGCAAAGATTTCAAAATGCGGAGATTTCATTGTAAAATCTGATTTTCTCTTTTTTCCTGAAAAATAAAGCTCTTGCATCACTGGGCCCAGTGGATTTCCTTCATTTCCTTGTAGCAATCATCGAATGGAGTTGAAAAGAGGCTGCCCCATTGTTATGAGACATTAGCTCTTCAACTCGCTATTGTCACCAACTAGCCTCCCTCACTCATTTAATTACCAGCCTGGCCTGTAGGGGCATATCCCTCATCAAGTTTGCTTTTTTTGGTCTAAGTCTCCTTTATTAGAAATGGTTGGAGCCAGTTAATTGGGTAGCCTGAAAAACCCCTGAATTGTTGCCATGCAAAAACGCAATTTCTTTTTCTTAATTCTTAGGAGGTTTTCTTAGAAATGTTGAATGAAAGTGAAAAGCTCAACAGACGTACCTTGACTCAGACCCTTATCTAACCCTTTCATTTTAGAGACGAAAGAGCTGAGGGCCAGAGTGGGTAATGACTTGCTCAGGCTCACAGAGCGACTTCTCTGTCTTATGACTGGTGTGCTTAGAAATACCAAAGAAAATATTTAGGGAAATGTATTCCTTTATAAATCTTCCATTTTAATTTTTTATCTTCTTAAATCTAGAAGAATTAATTGAAACACAGGAATTGATCTTTCAAGTCTCAAGTTAATCTCGCTAATTTTTTCCTTGAATTGTTTGGGAAACTTAGTGTTGGTTGCGTACAAGTGGCAGTGTGGCAATAGTAGTAGTGAAACTGCCTTTGCAAAAATTATAACTGAGACAGTGAAAGAGATCTGACCTAACTGGCTCCATCTTGCTTCTAACCTCCAGAGCTGTACTTGTTCATTCCTGGGTGTAGGCGGAACTTTGGGAGGAACTTAGTTTATGGTTTAGCTTTGAAAAAGGAAGATAACAGCCCTTCCCCAAACAAACCCCCTTCCTGCCTGAGGACAGTCTGACTTTGTAGGACTAACAAATTAGCTACAAGATTAGAAATTACAGTTTAGGGGCCATGCAGCCTCTGGCTGCAAGTCTCCGAACCTCCCCAAATTGTTCCTGGGGATAACATCATTTTGTAAAAACTAAGATCGCTGCGTGAGATATTTTGCAGACTCTGCACTCGATGGATCAGCTGACGCCACCTGGACCTTTTATCTGGCTCAATGAGTTCTGCCACTCCACCCCGGAACAAAAAAACTCAAGAAAAACAGCAAGAAAAACTCACTTTGACTCCCCTATGATTCCACCTCCAACCTGACCAATCAGCACTCCCAACTTCTTGAGCCCCTACCCACCAAATTATCCTTAAAAACTCTGATCCCGGAATGCTCAGGAAGACTGATTTGAGTAATAAGAAAACTCCAGTTTCCCACACAGCTGGTTCTGCGTGAATTACTCTTTCTTCATTGCAATTCCCCTGTCTTGATAAATCAGCTCTCTCTAGGCAACTGGCAAGGTGAACCCATCAGGCAGTTACAGTAGTAGTAATAGTAGCAGTAGTAGTAACAAAACCCAGTATGTGAAAATGTGAATTGATAATCCTGGGCTAATAGTTTCCTTCTATAAAAGTTGCTGATTTTTTTTTTCTTTGTGGGTTTTTCTTTTTTGAGCCTGTGAATTTTGATTCCAGTTTTATATTTAGCTTTTTAAAAAACTGAGGTAAAATACATATACACAGTGATAAAACTTGTGACTGTAGCCATTTTAAAGTGTACAATTCAGAAAATGGAAACCCCACATTCATATCCCTGTTTCTGCCTACCCCCAGCTCCTGGCAACCACAAATACGCTTTCTGTCTCCATGTATTTGCCTATTTTAGGCATTTCATATAGATACAATCGAACAATACGTGACCCTTTGTGTCTGACTTATTTCACTTAGCATAATGTTTTCAAGGTTCATCCATGTTGTAGCATATATCAGTGCTTCGTTACATTTTATAAGTGAATAATATTCTACTGTATGGATAAGCTACATTTTGTTTATCCATTCATCCATTGATGAACATTTAGATTGTTTCCCCCTTTTTGCTATTGTAAATAAAGTTGCTATGAACACTCATGTACAAGTTTTTTTTTTAATTCCAATTTATGAAGTTTGTATTTCAGGAACTCATCTATCATTTCTGAAATACTGCTTGTCTATTGTGAATAAAGGCAAAAAAAGGAGTCGGCAGGTCAACCAGGTGTCAATTTCTATTGATTTCTCTTCTGTATCTCTGCATCTGGCTTAAAATTGCAGACATTTACAGTCAAGAAATATCAGTTCATTTTCAGTAGGCATCTATCTGGAAAGTACAAGGTGCTTTAAACAAATTACAAAGAAGAAATCAAACTAACCAAGTGATGTGGCCATGATAAGCTATCAAATCTTATGGGGGAAAGTATGGATCTTATTCAGGAAGGTATCGACAAAAGAAGAGCTTAGCTCTGAGTCAAGGTACATCTGTTGAGCTTTTCACTTTCATTCAACAAACATGTATTGAGTGCCCACAAGGCTGATCTTATGCACAAAGGGAGATTAGAGTCTAGTGAGGAAATGTAGATATTAAGTAAATACACACGTGTAATTACAAATAGTCCTTGAAGAAAGTGTGTAAGGAGTATGACAGTACATAATAGGGCTACCTGCTGTCTTCTGGGGGCTATGACAAAGCCTTGCTGAGAAAGTGACTTTTGAGCTATGTGAGAGTTAACAAGGTGGGCAAACAAGTTTTGAGTACCTAATATGTGCTAGTTACTGCCATAAATGTTTTGACTTCAAGGATGAATAAGAAGTGGCCTCTGCTCAGAAGAAATTTGGTTTTCTAGAGAATGGTTAGGAAACCCCCTCCTGAATCATTTATTATCAAGAAGAGCTTAGCTCTGAGTCAAGGTACATCTGTTGAGCTTTTCACTTTCATTCAACAAACATGCATTGAGTGCCCACAAGGCTGATCTTATGCACAAAGGGAGATTAGAGTCTAGTGAGGAAATGTAGATATTAAGTAAATACACACGTGTAATTATCTTAATGAATGACAAAGAAAGGGCTCCTGGAACCCCTTCATTTTCCTGGGAGTTTCCAGGGGAGCTCTCTCAGAGAAAGGCTCAGTATAGGCAGAGTAATTTCGATAGGAATGTTTTCAAATTATTCAATTTTAATTCAGATCTAAAGTTTGATAGATTCATTGACAAGCAAAGGATCTAAGTTGAAGTAGTGAAATCAACTTCCTTCAGGAAGTAAATAGTTGATTAGTTGATTTCAGCACATTTTCTTGGACAATTGTCAGTCTGGTACTTTTCACAGTGAAGTGCATACCCTTATTCAGCAACATGCTCCTCAAAATCCCAAGAATGATTATTCAAGCTTCAGGATACTGTGCAATAATGTATAATGCACCAATAAGCTTTGGGCTGGACCTGCAAAAAAGTTCTGACGAATAAGGACACTTGCCTTTGTAATAAAGCCTTATGCTTCCTAGTGTCACAGTTCTGATGAGCAGGATAATGAGAAATGATGATAACAACGAAAAACAACAGGTTGTTTGGTCAACAATGGGGTGGTGCCAATTGGAATGTCAGATAATGCCAATCTGCATTGTTTAAAATAGATCTGGGTGGAAATATACCATTCTCATGGAATGATGCCCTTCTTTGCAGATCAATTTCTAAATAATTTTTACATTTGTCAATGCCTGCTTTGAATTCCAAATCTTGCCCTGCTACTTAAGTGTTAGGACCTCCTTTCATAGGAGTGTTGTTACATGGCGCAGAGTATTGCTGTCTTGGGGCCAAATATTGTATTATTTTGGATATAGGGATGCATTTTAAATTTTAGAAGGGTATCTTCTGTAATGGTCACTCAAATACAGTGCCGAGATCACTTGATATGGGAAAAATATCTTCTAGATGAAGAAGTTTAAGTGATTAGTTGATTTATAAAAGTTTTCACAGTGAGATTCCTCTAACTGACAAGTCTTCAAATACATTTTAAATATTGTGAACCCTGGATATCTGAGAGAGGTTTCAGTTAATTTAGAAAGTTTATTCTGTCAAGGTTGAGGACATGCACCTATGACACAGCCTCAGGAGGTCCTGATGACATGTACCAAAGGTGGTCAGAGCACAGTTTGGTTTTGTACATTTTAGGAAAACATGAGACATCAATCAACATATGAAAGATGAACATTGGTTGGGTCTGGAAAGGCAAAGGTGGGATGACTCGAAGCAGGTAGGGGGCTTCTAGGTCATAGGTAGATAAGAGAGAAATGGTTGCATTCTTTTGAGTTTCTGATTAGCCTCTCCAAAGGAGGCAATCAGATATGCATTTATCTCAGTGAGCAAAGGGGTGACTTTGAATAGAATAGAAGGCAGGTTTGCCCTAAGCAGTTCCCAGCTTGACTTTTCCCTTTAGATTTGAGGCCCCAATATTTATATTCCTTTCACATTTCCCCCTTTTCTTATTTTTTTCTTTTTTTTAAAATTACACTTTAAGTTCTAGGGTACATGTGCACAACGTGCAGGTTTGTTACATATGTATGAATGTGCCACGTTGGTGTGCTGCACCCATTAACTCGTCATTTACATTAGGTATATCTCCTAAAGTTATCCCTCCCTGCCTCCCACCCACTCCACGACAGGCCCTGGTGTGTGATGTTCCCCTTCCTGTGTCCAAGTGTTCTCATTGTTCAGTTCCCACCTATGACTGAGAACAAGCAGTGTTTGGTTTTTTGTCCTTGCGATAGTTTGCTGAGAATGGTGGTTTCCAGCTTCATCCATGTCCCTACAAAGGACATGAATTCCAGCTTCAGTTGGCAGGGCTTTTATGAAAGCACAGCTTAGTTTTCAGTGACTCCAAATTAGATGGGAAAAAAAGAAGGAAAAAAAGAGAAAACATTATTTTGAAGACTTGTAGCCAAGAAAAATTAGAATTTGGTCCAAACTGTTGAAAATAATAAAAATAAAAAACATTAGGCAAGACTACAGTCTAACAACAGGTGTACTATACTTTTTGAAACATAATTTTTCTCTCTCCACTTTCCCATTTTCTTTTTGACGCCTACTGTTCTAGATTTAAAAATAAATTTTTCCATAGGTTATTGGGGTTCAGGTGGTGTTTGGTTACATGAGTAAGTTCTTTAGTGGTGACTTGTGAGATTTTGGTGCAACCATCATCATAATAGTATACACTGCACCCTATTTGTAGTCTTTTAACCCTCACTCCCTTCCCACCCTTCCCCTAAAGTCCCCAAAGTCCATTGTATCATTCTTATGGCTTTGCGTTCTCATAGCTTAGCTCCCACATATCAGTGAGAACATACGATGTTTGGTTTTCCATTCCTGAGTTACTTCAGTTAGAATAATAGTCTCCAATCTCATTCAGGTTGCTGTGAATGCTGTTAATTCACTTCCATTTATGGCTGTGTAGTATTCCATTGTGTGTGTGTGTGTGTATGTGTGTGTATATATATATATATCGTGTGTGTGTGTGTCTGTGTGTGTGTGTGTGTGTATATATATGTGTGTGTATATATATATGTGTATATATATATATATAAAACAGTTTCTGTATCCACTCGTTGATTGATGGGCATTTGGGTTGGTTCCATGATTTTGCAATTGTGAATTCAAGTATATTTATCATATAAATGACTTCTTTTCTTCTGGGTAGATACCCAGTAGTGGGATTGTTGGATCAAATGGTAGTCCCACTTTTAGTTCTTTAAGGAATCGCCACAGTTTTCCATAGTGGCTGTACTGGTTTACATTCCCACCAGCAGTATAGAAGTGCTGCCTGATCACTGCATCCATGCCAACATCTACTGTTTTTTTATTTTTTTATTATGGCCATTCTTACAGGAGTAATGTTATTGCATTGTGGTTTTGAGATGCATTTCCCTGATCATTAATGATGTTGATAATTTTTTCATGTTTGTTGGCCATTTGTGTATCTTCTTTTGCGGATTATCTATTCATGTCCTTATCCCACTTTTTGATGGGATTGTTTGTTTTTTTCTTGCTGATTTGCTTGAGTTCGTTGTAGGTTCTGGATATTAGTCCTTTGCCAGATATATTGATTGTGAAGATTTTTCTCCCACTCTGTGTGTTGTCTGTTTACTCTGTTTCTTTGGTCATGCAAAAGCTCTTTAGTTTAATTAAGTCCCAACTATTTATCTTTGTTTTTATTGCTTTTGCTTTTGGGTTCTTGGTCATGAAATCTTTGCCTAAGCCGATGTCTAGAAGGGATTTTCCAATGTTATATTCTAGAATTCTTATAGTTTCAGGTCTTAGATTTAAGTCTTTAATCCATCTTGAGTTGATTTTTGCATAAGGTGAGGGATTAGAGTCCAGTTACATTCTCCTACATGTGACTAGCCAATTATCCCAGCACCATTTGTTGAATAGGGTGTCCTTTCCCCACTTTATGTTTTTGTTTGCCTTGTCAAAGACCAGTTGGCTGTAAGTATTTGGGTTTATTTCTGGGTTCTCTATTCTGCTTCATTGGTCTATTTACCTATTTTTTATACCAGTATCATGCTGTTTTGGTGACTATGGCCATATAGTATAGTATGAAATCAGGTAGTGATGCCTCCAGATTTGTTCTTTTTGCTTAGTCTTGCTTTGGCTATGCAGACTCTTTTTTGGTTCCACATGAATTGTAGAATTGTTTTTTCTAATTCTGTGAAGAATGATGGTGGTATTTTGATGGGGATTGCACTGAATTTGTAGATTGCTTTTGGCAGTATGGTCATTTTCCCAATATTGATTCCACCCATTCATGAGCATGGGGTGTGTTTCCATTTGTTTGTGTCATCTATGATTTCTTTTAGCAGTGTTTTGTAGTTTTCCTTGTAGAGGTCTTTCACCTCCTTGGTTAGATATATTCCTAAGTATTTTATTATTATTATTATTTTTTGCAGCTATTGTAAAAAGGGTTGAGTTCTTGATTTGATTCTCCGCTTGTTCACTGTTGGTGTATAGAAGAGCTACTGACTTGTGTACATTAATCTTGTATCTGGAAACTTTGCTGAGTTCTTTCATCAGTTCTAGGAGCTTTCTGGAGGAATCTTTAGGGTTTTCAAGGTAAACGATTATGTTGTCAGTGAACAGTGACAGTTTGACTTCCTCTTTTTACCAATTTGGATGCCCTTCATTTCCTTCTCTTGTCTGATTGCTCTGGCTAGGATTTCCAGTACTATGTTGAAGAGGAGTGGTAAGAGTGAGCATCCTTGTTTTGTTCCAGTTCTCAGAGGGAGTGTTTTCAACTTTTCCCACTCAATATTATGTTGGCTGTGGGTTTGTCATAGATGGTTTTTGTTACATTGAGGTATGTCTCTTGTATTCTGATTTTGCTGAGAGTTTTAATCATAAAGCAACGTTTGATCTTGTCAAATACCTTTTCTGCATCTACTGAGATGATCATGTGATTTTTGTTCTTAATTCTGTTTATGTGGTGTATCACATTTATTGACTTGCATATGTTAAAGCATCACTGCATCCCTGGTATGAAATGCACTTGATCATGGTGGATTATCTTTTTGATATGTTGTTGGATTCTGTTAGCTAGTATTTTGTTAAGGATTTTAGCATCTATGTTCATCAGGGATATCAATCTGTAGTTTTCTTTTTTGGTTATGTCCTTTCCTGGTTTTGGTGTTAGGGTGATGTTGGCTTCATAGAATGAATTAGGGAGGGTATTGCGTTTCTCTATCTTGGGGAATAGTGTCAAAACGATTGGCAGCAATTATTCTTTGAATATCTGGTAGAATTCTGCTGTGAATCTGTCTGGCTCTGCACTTTTTTTGTTGGTAATTTTAAAATTACCATTTCAGCCTCACTGCTTGTTATTGGTCTGTTCAGTGTATGTAATACTTCCTGATTTAAGCTAGGAGGGTTGTATTTTTCCAGGAATTCATCCCTCTCTTCTAGGTTTTCTAGTTTATGTGCATAAAGGTGTTCATAGCTGCCTTGAATGATCTTTTGTATTTC
Source organism: Macaca mulatta (assembly GCF_049350105.2). NCBI lineage: Eukaryota > Metazoa > Chordata > Mammalia > Primates > Cercopithecidae > Macaca > Macaca mulatta. Next base: position 42,018,055 of record NC_133426.1, read on the forward strand.
TGTGGTGTCAGTTGTAATATCTTTTGTTTTGTTTCTTATTGAGGTTATCTGGATTTTCTCTCCTCTTTTCTTGGTTAATCCTGCTAATGGTCTATCTATTTATCTTTACAAAGAACCAGCTTTTTGTTTCATTTATCTTTTGTGTTTTTTGTTGTTTCAATTTCATTTGTTTCTGCTCTGATGTTGGTTATTTCCTTTCTTCTGCTGGGTTTGGGTTTGGGTTTGGTTTGTTCTTGTTTCTCTAATTCCTTGAGGTGTGACCTTAGAATGTCAGTTTGTGCTTTTTCAGTCTTTTTGATGTAGGCATTTAGGGCTATAAACTTTCCTCTTAACACCACCTTTGCTGTATCCTAGAGGTTTTGATAGGTTGTGTCATTATTTTCATTCAGTTCTAAGAAGTTTTAAATTTCCATCTTCATTTTGTTTTTGACCCAGTGCTCATTCAGGAGCAGGTTATTTAATTTCCATGTATTTGCATGGTTTTGAAGGTTCTTTTTGGAGTTGATTTCCAGTTTTATTCCACTGTGGTCTGAGAGAGTGCTTGATATAATTTCAATTTTCTTAACTTTGTTGAGGTTCATTTTATGGCCTATCATATGGCCTGTCTTGGAGAAAGCTTCATGCACTGTTGAATAGAATGTGTATTCTGCAGTTGTTGGATGAAATGTTCTGTATATATCTGTTAAGTCCATTAGTTCCAAAGTGTAGTTTAAATCCATTGTTTCTTTGTTGACTTTCTGTCTTGATGACATGTCTAGTGCTGTCAGTGGAGTACTGAAGTCTCACACTATTATTGTGTTGCTGTCTATCTCATTTCTTAGGTCTATTAGTAATTGTTTTATAAATTTGGGAGCTCCAGTGTTAGATGCATTTATGTTTAGGATTGTGATATTTTCCTGTTGGACAAGGCCTTTTACCATTATATAATATTCCTCTTTGTCTCTTTAACTGCTATTGCTTTAAAGTTTGTTTTGTCTGATATAAGAATAGCTACTCCTGCTCGCTTTTGGTGTCCATTTGCATGAAATGTCTTTTTCCACCTCTTTATTTTAAGTTTATATGAGTCCTTAAGTGTTAGGTGAGTCTCCTGAAGGCAGCAGATAGTTGGTTGGTGAGTTCTTATCCATTCTGAGGTTCTGTATCTTTTAAGTGGAGCATTTAGGCCATTTACATTCATTGTTAGTATTGAAATGCGAGGTACTGTGACATTCATCATGCTCTTTGTTGCCTGTGTACTTGGGTTTTTTGTTATTTGTTTTGGTTTTTAACTTGTATTTTTATTTTATAGGTCCTGTGTGATTTATGCTTTAAAGAGGTTCTATTTTGATGTGTTTCCAGAATTTGTTTCAAGATTTAGAGCTCCTTTTAGCAGTTCTTGTAGTGGTGGCTTGGTAATGGAGAATTCTCTCAGCATTTGTTTGTCTGAAAACAACTGTATGTGTCCTTCATGTATGATGCTTAGTTTCACTGGGTACAAAATTCTTGGCTGATAATTGTTTTGCTTGAGGAGGCTGAAAATAGGGCCCCAATTCCTTCTAGCTTGTAGGGTTTCTGCTGAGAAATCTGCTGCTAATCTGATAGGTTTTCCTTTATTGGTTACCTGGTGCTTTTGTCTCACAGCTTTTAAGATTCTTTCCTTCATCTTAACTTTAGATTATTTCATGATGATGTGCCTAGGTCATCATCTTTTTGCAATGAATTTTCCAGGTATTCTTTGTGTTTCTTGTATTTGTATGTCTAGGTCTTTAGCAAGGTCGGGAAGTTTTCCTCAATTATTCCCCCAAATATGTTTTCCAAAATTTTAGGTTTCTCTTCTTCCTCAGGAACACTGATTATTCTTAGGTTTAGTCATCTGACATAATCCCAGACTTTTGGAGGCTTTGCTCATATTTTCTTATTCTTTTTTCTTTGTCTTTGTTTGATTGGGTTAATTTGAAGACCTTGTCTTCGAGCTCTGAATTTCTTTCTTCTACTTGATCGATTCTATTGCTGAGACTTTCCAGAGCATTTTGCATTTCTATAAGTATGTTCAGTGTTTCCTAAAGTTTTGATTGATTTTACTCTATGCTATCTATTTCTTTGAGTATTTCTCCCTTTGCTTCTTATATCATTTTTTTGATTTCCTTGCACTGGGCTTGACCTTTCTCTGGTGCCTCCCATATTAGTTTAATAACTAGCCTCCTGAATTCTTTTTCAGGTACATCAGGGATTTCTTCTTGGTTTGGATCAATTGCTGGTGAGCTAGTGTAATTTTTGGGGAGTGTTAAAGAGCCTTGTTTTGTCATATTACCAGAGTTGGTTTTCTGGTTCCTTCTCATTTGTGTAGGCTCTGTTAGAGGGAAGGTATAGGACTGAAGGCTCTTGTTCAAATTGTTTTGTCCCATGGGGTGTTCCCTTGATGCAGTATTCTTCCCCTTTTCCTATGGATGGGGCCTCCTGAGAACCTAGCTGTAGTGATTGTTATTTCTTTTGAGTCTAGCCACCCAACAAGCCTATCAGGCTCCAGGCTGGTACTGGGGATTGTCTGCACAGAGTCTGGTGATGTGAATTGTCTATGGGTCTCTTAGCCATGGATATCAGCATCTGTTCCGGTGGAGGTGGCAGGGGGGTAAAATGGACTCTGTAAGTATTTTTAGTTTTGGTGGTTTAATGCTCTATTTTTGTGCTGGTTGGCCTTCTGTCGGAAGGTGGCACTTTCCAGAGGGCATCAACTGTGGTAGTATAGAGAGGAACTTGTGGTAGGTGGGGCCCTAGAACTCCCAAGAGTATATGCCCTTTGTCTTCAGCTACTGGGGTGGGTAGGGAAGGACCATCAGGTGGGGGTGGGGCTAGGTGTGTCTGAGCTCAGACTCTCCTTGGGTGGGTCTTGGTGCAGCTGCTGTTGGGGATGGGGGTGAGGTTCCCAGGTCAATGGAGTTGTGAACCTAGGAGGATTATGGCTGCCTCTATTGAGTCATGGCAGGTTGTCAGGGAAGTGGGGGAAAGCCTGTAGTCACAGGCCTCACCCAGCTCCCACGCAATCTGAAGGGCCAGTCTCACTCCCACTGTGCCCCTGCTAACAGCAGCAAGTCTGTTTCTAGGCAGTGGGTAAGCAGGGCTGAGAACTTGCTCCAGGCTATCTGCCTCCCAGCTGTGAAAGAAAACGGTTTTAGATCTTCCCACACCTGTGGAGTCTGCATGCCGGACTTAAGCCCTCCTCCAAGTTCTGGCCAGGAGGCTTCATGACCAGTTCAAATTGTTACAAAGTTCAGCTGTAGACTTCCTTCTCCCTGTGGCATTTTCCCCATGCCTCTGGCCATCCTCCCAAAGGATCCCTGGGATGCCAGGCAGGAATGGCCTGCTTGGGGCCATTACGTGTCTCAGTTTCTGTCTCTAGAGGTCTATGACCTCTGAGAGGGTTCAGAGTGCCAGGTGATTAGCCCTTATATGTGTTTCCTGGATGAGCTATTTTTTTAAAAAGTAATTTTTGTTGGGAATTTCCCTGTAGGGCTGCTGCATGTCACAGGTGGGTCAGACCCCCAGACACTCCCATGAGGCCCCTGGTCATCCAGGGGTGCCTTTTGGCTGGGAGGAGCAAAATGCCCTTTGTCTTCGGAGCTGAGAAAACTCAGTCTCTCATTTACCTATGAAAACAACAGTTCAGTTCCTCACGCAGATGCACACAGACAAGCCAAACTGAGATGAATTTGGGGAGAAAAAGCAATAGGGAAGACCCCTTAGAATGTATCTCCGAACTAGAATTAGGATCCTTAAACAACTTCCTAGGAGAAAAGAAATAAAACAACAGCCAAGACTACTTCCTGTAAACTGTGCTCAGTCACCCCTAAGTTTGTAGCTCTCGTCTGCCATTACACACACCAAACTCAAATCCTCTCACAGTACAAGGTAATCTCTGGTATCCTTAAGGAGGTCAGGTTATGCAATACAGGAAAACAGAGCTTTAGACCTAAGAAGAATCTGCCCAGGACTCTTGAAACTCCAAAGAAAACAGAACTCCCCAAAAGGGGTGAGTGGCACCTTTGTTCTGATTTATTTAAAGGGGTTCAAATCATTAGAAGCCTTCTCTAGATTTTTTGGTGCTGAAGATGGCAAAGGGGGAAGGCGGTATAGGGTGGAAGAAAAGTACATGAAAGAACATTTGTTGGTTTTTAAGACAGGAAGCAAATACAGAAACTAAGTGCATTTTTTCCCCTCTTTTGCAGCTGCAAGGAGTTTTAGCCAAATTAGAGAGGATTTGTTACTCATAATTTGGAATTCTCACTCGGATTTGACCAAGTCAGGTAGAGTTAGTCAAATCTGATGGAAGAAAGACGGGAACAAACAACAAAAAAACCCCCAACAGTATGATCACCGAGCGCTCTAATGGTAAGGGGAAATTAAGACCAGCTGGTTGTTAAACTTTAGCCAAGACAAAACCCCAATTCTGCTCCTTACCTCGGGATGGGTCTCAGTCTAAAGGCTGCTTTCTACCATCCTAGAAGCAGGAAAAAAACCCCTCAAACTCGTCCTCCCTGACGGGAGCAAGCTCAAACTCCATAAAGGAATTACCTGCCTTCCATCATTATGGCAGTTGAAAAACTTGCCTTTCTTGTTGGAAGCAAGTAAAAGTCCAAAAAAAAAAAAGGGAGTTGTACAGCAAAATAAAATTTTGATTTCAACCAAATTTTGGGAGATCAGGGATTTTCTGGAGTAAGTGCTCCCAGACCTCAGCAAATTGTCCTATTGGTTTGAGCCATAAAGTTAGCTTATGCGGGTACTCAGCACTGATAGCAGATTTGTCAAAGGTCAGGGGCACCTCCACTCAGAATCCCCCCGTGGTTACCAAAATGTGAAACCCGAATATCTGAGACAGGTCTCAGTTAATTTAGAAAGTGTATTTTGTCAAGGTTGAGGACGTGCACCTGTGACACAGCCTCAGAAGGTCCTGATGACATGTCCAAAGTGGTCAGAGCACAGTTTTGTTTCACACATTTTAGGGAGACATGAGACATCAGTCAACATATGTAAGATGAACATCAGTTCAGTCTGGAAGGGCGGGACAACTCTAAGCAAACGGGGGAACAACTCAAAGTGGGGAGGGAGCTTCCTGGCCATAGGTAGACAAGAGACAAATGGTTGCATTCTTTTGAGCTTCTGATTAGCCTCTCCAAAGGAGACAATTAGATATGCATTTATAACAAAATGGGAGACAGGTTTTTCCCAGTTCCCAGCTTAACTTTTTCCTTTAGCATAGTGATTTTGGGGCCCCAAGATTTATTTTCCTTTCACAATATGATTAGGTTAATAGTGATTTGTCTTATAACCTTTCAGGAACTCCTTTACTGAAAATGAGGATATTGTGAATAAATTATCATTTACATACCCCCATTGTGGAATGTGATCATAATTTTAGCAAAGGGCTTGCTGATTACTGGACTGAGAATCACCAAAGAAGTGAGGTAGCATGTGTGGAAGGGTTTGGAAGGCCTCTGCAAAGAGCAGGGAGAAGGGTGGGGAAAGATAAGGCAAAAGCACACAGAAATGAAAAAGAGTATACAGTAGGTCCCTTGTACCTGAAGGTTCCATGTCAGCAGATTCAACCCACTGCAGATCAAAAGTATTTGAAAAAAATAATGAGAAATAAAAATAAAATCCTAAGACCCCCAACTGACTGAACAGACCTCCTCTTGGCTAAGGGGAACCCCAGAGAAACCTGAAAAGTGGAGTTCCTGGCCATGAAAGGATAAGAAGTAAGACATGCCTCAATAGGCCTTTTTCTTATTAATTTTTAACCCGAATTCTTTCCTAAGAAGTAAGCAGAAATCAGTAGTGAAAAATCAGAAATGGACGACTCATTCCTTTCTCATCCTTAGCCAAGTATCTGGGGCGGTGACCAGACTCTCCTTCCCGTTTGTGGTTTCAACACAGCAACTGACCGGCATTCCTTCCTGATAAGAGGCCACCAGTCATGGAGTGGTTCTGGCCGGTCTACATAGGATGTACAGTGAGGGTTTTCACATCCTCTGCTTCACCTTTTGACATCAGAAGGCTAAGAACTCCACCCTCTGATCATGCTAACACACCATTTTTTGTACATGTGACCCATGAAGAGGCATGAAACTCAACTGGATATATGCGTGCTTCTTTCATAAATATTCATAAATCCTCCTATAGCTTATTAAATGTGTATACTTACACAACCCATCCAGCACAAATTCCTGTCTTACCCTTCCCTCCTTCAAAGTACTTGCTCTCAGCTTTCGCTGGAAGCTATGCATCCCAGCCTGTGGGATGGCCAGCCTGTAGGCTGCAACCCTCTATGAGAAATACAGTTCTCCTTTCCAAATTTATAAACCTTGTGCTTCTTCAGTTGACAATAACAATACAATAATAAAAAATAATCCAAATAAAAATATAGTATAACAATTATTTACATAGCATTTATATTGTATTAAGTGTTATAAGTAATCTAGAGATAATTCAAACTATATGGGAGGATGTGTGTAAGTTATATGCAAATATTGCACCATTTTATATAGAAGACTTGAGCATCCACAGATTTTGGTATTCTCTTGGAGTGCTGGAACCAATCCCCTGTGGATATGGAGGGATGGGCAACTATATTATGAAGTGTGGGTATGACTGAGAACCAAATGACATTGCCTTAGTATCACTGGTCAGTTGCCTGAAGAGTTTTGGGCCCCTCAAGCTGAGCCAGTGGGAAGACCCATTTTCTGGGGCCTATGCCTGTTAAAACTGCTCTTTCCGACTAGATGGTTCTAGTAGAATCTTAGTGGCCCCAGCCTGTTTGGAAATGCCTGGAACTTTTTCAACAAAAGCAGAGACTCTTCCTTGATGGTGGAGAAGCACAAAGGGGAACCAGGAAAAAGCACACATCTTGCTCAAGAAGACTTTAGAGAAACAAAAACTGTAGAGAAAAAGTAAATGAACACTATAGAATCAAAACAAAAACAAAATCACTATTTATGAAGAAAAACTGGAAGGAAATAACAGTTGATATGGTGATGGGATTTGAGCTATCCTTTCTTTATTCCAAATTTTCTGTGATGTGATTATATTGTAAGTTTTTCATTCTAAGAGAAAGTAATTCCGGCAGTTAGCTGTGTGTGTGTGTGTGTGTGTGTGTGTGTGTGTGTGTGTGTGTGTAATGGGGTAGGGAGTGGTGATCAAGCCCTGGACTTGTAGTCAGGGGCTATAGGTTAAACTTTAGCTCTGTTACCAGCTGCTCACTTCTGAGCTAGTTATTTAACCCCTCTCTGCCTTGGTTTCCTTATGTTGAAAGCTGAAATAACATAAATTCCTGTTCCTGTGTTTAACAATACTGAGACCAGGCATATGTTCCTGTTCCCATGTTAAAAAATACTGAGAGCAAACAAAAATAACTTAAGCTACTTGCTCTAGGAAATAATAGTTCCTAGAAGATAAGACTGTTAACTAACTAGAATAACTCACCTACGAAGACTAACAGCTTACTCATAAAGACTTGTTCAAGTCTTTTGCTGTGCCCACTGATCCAAAGCTAGTATGTCATAAACTCGGCCCAATCCTAGTTTTGCACCTTGTAAAACCCACCTTAAAATCACCCAGCTCAGGTCCTAAAATTGTATAAAGATACTTCCAACTTACCCCTTCTGAGACACTACTAAGACTGTCAAGATGGTGTTCTTCCTTACCGCAGTGAGTCTGATCAGGATACCCCTCTACTGCTTTGCATGGTACTGTAACAGGTTCTCCTGGCAGGTTTTTTGAAGACTTGACAATATGTAAAAGAGGATGGTTGGACTCTACACTCTCAGAAGTCCCTTGTGTTTCTCACTTTCTCAGATTCATGTTGGTGACATTTTCTTCTTCTTGGCTGTCTTTCTGACATGGATTCAGTCACTTTTACAAACTGTTTTTTCAGGCTTTATTGTTTTTCTTTTTCCTTCCTTAATTTGAAAGTGCAATCTAAGCTGGGCATTTCAGAGGAACAGCCACTGGTAGGTTCTAGCTGCAATTAAGAAGCTGAAGGATGGATAGTAGTGATGGTTGTGCAACAATGTGAATGTATTTAATGCTACAGAACTGTACAATTAAAATGGCAAAAATGAAAATTTTTATGTTATGCATATTTTACCATAATTTTTTTCTTATTAATATAGTACTTATTTGTCTTTTCTCTGTCAATCTGTGGATGCTCAAGTCAAACCCTGAGCCAACCATGTTCCCCAGGCTACTTGAGGAGGTATAGGAAAAGGAACACACAGGGCCGACCAGACATGGGAGAAAGAACTATGGGAGGTGGAGATGGCTCCTTCACATGGCAAAGAGGATGAGAAAGGCCACCACCAAGCAAAAGCGCCCCATGGCCTCCCAGAGGGCAAAGCCCAGAATGGCGTAGGAGAAGAGCTGTTGCTTCAGAGAAGGGTTCCCGGCATAACCAATGATGAGGCTCCCAAACACAGTCCCAATCCCAGCCCCAGAGCCAGGCACCCCAACTGTGGCAGCCCTAGCTCCAATGAACTTGGCTGTTGTGTTGTTGTCCCTTGAAATGGTGCTGGTTTGGAAGCTGTGGCTAGAGACAAGTGAGGTAAGGGGACGTGAGACTACCAAGCTGCTGAGGCTCTCATCTGTCAGTATCTCTGGTTGTTACTGCAGATAGAGCATGGCTCAGCAGCTGTGAGGTGCTCTTGACCAGCAAGGGAGAGGAGATGAACTTGGAGCAGGCGAACATTTTCAGGGGACGAGGGGCTGTGGCAGGAGAGCTGCTCCCGCTGCGGAGGAGACAGTACCAGAATTTTTTTTAAAAGAAGAAGCTAAAGGCAATTTCCTCTTTCCAATATTTATACTGGCACCATAGGATGCCAGCAAAGGGCTGCTGGAAACTGTTCCTCTTCTAGGTTGAAAGACATATACACGAAATATACAGGTCTAGAGCTTGTTAGAGTAAGGAGGTGCTCAGTGTCCAGCCTTCTCCTCCTCCTTCTCCTCTTCCTCCTCCTTCTCCTCCTCTTCCTCCTCCTTCTCCTCCTCTTCCTTTCTCCTTCTTCTTCTCCAGGGAAGAGTAGAAGAGGCAACACTTTCCTTCCTATTCCTATTTAGCTGGATTTCAAACCTAACAGTATAAAGACAGAGTGGGTAAATACCTGGAACCTGGTTCAGGAATATCTTGGTTCAGTATACCCTTCTATTCTGATCCAATGTTTGCACTGGTGGATTGGGGTACAATGACAGGAAGGGTAACGTTATGGTTAGACCAACGTTAAGTTTAGGGAGAAGGTGGATGTAACTTGAGGAGAGGCAAATGTGGTCAGAAATGGCAGACACAAGCAGTATATCTGAGTATCAATTTTTCTTTGGCAGTGAAAGCATAAGGAATACACAGGTTATTTTATGTATGTATAAGCTCGATAAATCTGGCATTTCTAGCTCTCACCAAAAGATCCATCCAGTGTCAGCTATATAATTTGTGGGGCCCAGTGCAAAATGAAAATGCAAGTTCCTTTGTTCAAAAAGCAGTGAAAAAATGCTGTTAAAGATACTTAAAATATAAAGCTTTTCCCTTTCGTCCATGGTCTCGCTCTTTGGACTTCCATGGTGTTTTTTATCTGCTATTTAATGTAGTTCCAAATGAAGAAAAATTAAAAATTTAAATTACTAGCATGCATTTTACCATTCAGTTTTGTACTGTGCAATGACAGTTTTAAATGCAAATATAAGAGTGCTTAAGTCATATGTAGAATAATCAAATACGCGATTTGTCTTCTGTAGTTTGTATGTGTGTATGTGTTTCATTCTTTTCAGAACAGTGGGAATGCTGCAGAAAAGGAACCATTTTTATTCTACTTCTTGATGCACACACATTCTACCAACACTCTCTACCTTCAGCTTACTGATGAATAAGGAAGAGTTGAAAGGAAAGGAAAAGGTTTGCAAAGACAGGGCAACCCTTTTCCTTTCCTTCTATGTTATCATTTTCTGTGGAAGTGGTTGGTTAACATGGAGGAGTAATATGAGTAAGAAAGTATATGATAGAGTTCCTTGGTCATTCGTGTTTCTGAGAATGTCCCTGCTTTCTTTCTGCGTTCAGAGCAAATTCTAGTTTGTATGGAAAACATGATCTCTCAGGACTGTCAGCAATCACACTTATTTACTCATGGATGTAACACACTTACCTTGTACTTGCTGTGGGTCTCAGTGAACTCTCATGCATTGCGGGCCCATTGGAATTCTGTGCTTATGGAGAATGACAAAAGCTATATCTGAATGGGGTGGCAAGAAATGGTGGACACACATACAGTGTGTATCTCCTCTGCTCATGCTCCATTGAAATCCCATTGGACATCTACAAAACATAACCTCAAAGATAAAATGATTAAGAATTTCAAGATGGTGGTAGCTGAGTATTAAACCAAGCCTGTGGTCTTTCTGACTGTGGGGCTTGGTGGGACTGCACAGGTTTTGTGTTCATGAAGTGGGCCCTGGACCCATCAGAGTATGATATTACATCTGAAAAAAATACTAATGTGACTCCAAAAATATCCATGAAAATCAACCTTGTTTTTACTGAAATTTTCTTGAGATTACTGAGGAGAGGGTGTCAAAGTACACCACCAGGTAAAATTTCCCACAAATCCTTTTAAGTTTCTCTCTCACCAAAGAGAGCTCTTTGAGGCAGCTGTTATGTTGGCAGTCTCTGGCCCCTGGAGTTCCAGGCATTAGGATGAATGTGGGGGAAGATGGCCTGGATTGGTTTATAGCTGGCCCCCCTTATTGACCATAAGCACTTGCTTCCCTAAAGAAGCCAGCTGTCTAAGGAGAACCAGTTGGGATGGATTGAAGGATTTATTTCACTTTACTTTATCAGAATGGTTAGTCCATGGACATATAAGGTAACTGAATTAATTTTTGTAAGTTTTGAGATAAAAGGGTGGGGTGAGAAGGAAAACAAATTAATAACTCTTTAGTACATGATGCACACGGGAGTTCATTAGTGGCTCAAAGTGAGTGCCTCCACTGGGATTTGAAACCGGCTCTCTCTGCCTCTAAAGCTGGGCTCTTCCCACTTGATTGTGCTGGGTACCACAAAAGGGAAGGCAACTCTTGAGCACCCACTGTATGCCAGCCATGTGGAAGATGTTTTATGTGACAACTATGTGATGGAGGTATTGTGAGTTCCCATTTTCCTGATGAGGAGACTGAGGCTTGGTGAGGCTAAGCACCTTGTCCAAGGTCACAGAGCAAGTAAGTGACAATGCCAACACCCTTGTCATTTCTGAGCCCAAAATTCAGGTTTCCTCAGTTTGCACGAGGCTAGGGAAGAACCTAGCTCTCCTAGCTTCCCCTTCATTGGTCTGTTCAGAATATCAGGCTGCTTCCATCATTAAGTCATTTTTGGCTGATTGATTGATAGACTCTAAAGGGCTGTACTTTGTTTGTTCAGGGATATAGGACTTGATGTGGAGGAAGGAAGAGGGATTCCACCAATCACCGCTTTGATTTAATTTTTCAATGGTCAAGCCCCTTCTCCAGGGCCTGTTAATTTTCTCCACTTTGGTCCTTCCCAGAACAGTTTCTAGGGTTAGTGGGGCATGGGGGAGGGGTGGGGTAAGGGTGGTCAGGAATGAAGAAAGCAGAGGACCATATTTATAATTCCTTTCATTTTTGTCCTGCCCCAAGCCCTGTTGGGATATTTCTTCAAACATGTTTAGTGACCCACCACAGGGATTTGCTGAGTTAGTTCAGTGGAAAGAGTTTGAACTTACATGAGATTTTAATTTTGGCTTCTGACACTTTAACCCAGGTAGGTTAGAATTGCAGTGCTTGTAGCCAAAGGCTATCAAAAAACTTCTGGAACAAAAATCAGTTACTTTTTTTCAGAATAAATTGTGAGATAAAAACAATGTATCACTTCTGGTTTTCAAATATAATTTGTAGCTAATGTACAATGATCTGTAAATGTTTTGTGGGAGGTCTACCTTTCTTTCTTCATGTCTGGAGGAATGAATGAAGTGAGGGTGAGGAGATCTGTGAGGTGGCATCATTCCTGGACCTCATCCTCTGAGATTTGTCTGAGAATTTTGTGTTTTGTATTGGTGGGTGACTCTCAACTGACTAGATTGGGCAGTTTCTCCCAAATAACATCCCACTGAAAGAAAAGGTAGTCATGGTGGTAGGGGCAAAGGAGAGAGGGAAAATCAACCCTGAATGTTCTCTTCTAGACTCTTGGGCCTCTGAAGCATAAGGGCAGGAAAGAACTTCTGTGCAACGTAAGAAGGCTTGGTCTCTCAGGTTCTTTGGGTTTATGGATCCCCAGTGACCATTCTGTGCTGTCTGAATTCCTGGGCATAGCCAGTGGCCTGCTGACTTTTAAATATGAGCACCTGTGAAATCTGCCTACAGGCTTTCTCTGGCTGCTGGTGCAAGCCAAAAATGCCAGAGAGTTAATTCCCCATGCTCTCCTTCTCCTCAGTAGCCCTCCACAATGACTGAAGTGAGTTGGTGGAGAAATTCCCCAGCTTCCTAGTCCCTTGGCAGGGGAAACTTCGAGATGTGTCCTATCTAGTCTCATAGAGTTCTCTAACAGGATTGGGCTCCATTTATTGACTGCCTTTCCTTCCCTGACTCATCCTCCCCTCTCCTTTACTGGTGTTTTCTGGGATCACCTCCCAAATAAACTTAAAGTCTTGTCCTGCTTCTGTGGGAGCCTAGCATAAAACAGACCCTGTGTAGCCAAAATGGCTTTCCTCTAAAGTGACAAGAAAGCTGCAGACACTACCCCATCTGCTGGGGGCAGTATGGGAATGCTTCTTTATTGTTGAGCAGCTTAGAGAAAGCCAGTTGAATGGTATTGCCTACATTTTCTTCTAGGGTTTTTATAGTTTTGTTTTTTATACATTTAAGTATTTAATCCATCTTGAGTTAATTTTTGTATAAGGTGTGAGGAAGGGGTCCTGTTTCAATTTTCTGCCTATGGATAGCCATTTCTGCATATGAATAGCCCAAAAGCAATTGCAACAAAATCAAAAATTGACAAATGGGATCTAATTAAACTAAACAGCTTCTGCACAGCAAAAGGGACTATCATCAGAATGAATAAGCAACCTGTGGAGTAGAAGAAAATTTTTGTAACCTGTCCATCTAACAAAGGTCTAATGTCCAGAATCTACAAGGAACTCAGACAAATTTACAAGAAAGAAACCAAACAACCCCATTAAAAAGTGGGCAAAGGACATGAACAGACACTTCTCAAAAGAAAACATTCATGTAGCCAACAAACATATGAAAATAAGCTCAACATCACTGATCACTAGAGAAATGCAAATCAAAACCACAATGAAATACCATCTCATGCCAGTCAGATGGTGATTATTAAAAAGTCAAGAAACAACAGATGCTGGCCAGGTTGTGGAGAAATAAGAATGCTTTTACACTATTTGTGGGAATGTAAATTACTTCAACTATTGTGGAAGACAGTGTGGCAATTCCTCAAATACATAGAACCAGAAATACGATTTGACCCAGCAATCCCATCACTGGGTATATACCCAAAGGAATATAAATCATCCTATTACAAAGATACATGCACATGTATGTTCACAGAAGCACTCTTCACAATAGCAGACATGGAATCAACCCAAATGCCCATTAGTGATAGACTGGATGAAGAAAATGTGGTAAATGTACACCATGGAATACTATGCAGCCATAAAAAGGAACGGTATCATGTCCTTTGCAGGGACATGGATAGAGCTGGAAGTCGTTATCCTCAGCAAACTAACACAGGAACAGAAAATCAAACACTGCATATTCTCACGTATAACTGGGAGCTGAACAATGAGAACACAGGGACACAGGGAGGGGAACAACACACCCCACCTGTCAGGGGGTGAGGTGAGGGGAGGGAGAGCATTAGGAAAAATAGCTAATGCATGCTGGGCTTAACACCTAGGTGATGGGTTGAAAGGCACGGCAAACCACCATGGCACACGTTTACCCTATCTAACAAACCTGCACATCCTGCACACGTACCCTAGAACTAAAAATTAAAATTAAAATTAAAAAAAAGAAAAAGCCAGTTGAATGAATGACTCACAGCTGGAGGGTATCTTGGTGCTCCAGGTGTGATAGAGCACTTGGGGTCTCAGCGCAGCCACAAGGAAATCAGCTCTCTTCAGCAGGGAGCTCTGGCAGGGCTATTTTCTGTCTGGGTTGGCCAAGTAAAAGGCAGAGCTGTTTGGAGTCTAGGGGAGTCCTGGGGTGCCTGAAGTTCTGTGACCTTTCAGTGGTGCTTTCAATTTTAGCCCGAGGTCTTATGAGAGATACAAAGACAGCAGGTCTCAGCTATACCTTCTAGTAGCTTATAATCCCAAGGGGTAGGATGAGGCAGGTGTTCAAACACTTCCTATCCACGGTGGAAGGGAACAGGAGAAACAAGACTTTTCTGTAATGAGTGTTGACAATCATGGATTTCGTTAAGCATCTGAGCTGTTAACTTGAGGCAATTGGAAATAAACGGGGACACAAATTGCTTTCACTGTATGGCGCTGTTATAGGAAAAGCAACTTATCAATCATAGAAAATAATGAAGCCACAAAGGTTCATATCTAGAAGACCCACATAAAATTGCTGATAATGACCGAGTGGCAGAAATGTAGATTGAGAAATATATCTTTGAATATAATATTCAAAAGGAGCTAATTTATTTTAGATGAGTAGGTCAAAGAAAGCTGCATTATTTTTAATTATTGTATTATTCATAGCAATATTTTGAATTTGTCTAGCACCTTTCTTTTGAGGAGCTTGAGGCATTTCACATATATTATCTCATTTATCTTTTATAACATCCCAGTAGAAATATGTATTATTAACTCTCTATTGCCATTGGACTACATTTTTGCAAATTCTCTTTCCTGGGAATGAATGAAGCTGCATCATTACAGAAGCAGATGCTGGCTGGAAGTCACCTACAACTTGCTACTGAATGCAAGTTAATTATAATAGCTAAATATTCTGATTTTTCTTTGGGAAGCCATTTTGCCTCTCTCCACCTCAGTTTATAGGAAAACGAAGGAGCCTAGTTAATGAGAATAGTTATGAAATCAGCCCATAACCTTTGAAAAGAAAAAACCCTCATGCATAGTAGAAAAATGTCATGCAGAGTTAATTATTACATATGGAATTTGCTAGTTATAGCTAAATATTGATATAACGTTTCAATAGAAAAAAGGTTATATAATGAACTTTTTCTGCCACCCAGTTTTAAGTGGGGAAAACTCTACTTAACAGAAAGTGCCTGGTTTTGGTCCTAACTGAAAGGTAAATTTCTTTGTCAAGTTAGGGAACACTCTGTCCAATCATTACTGAATAATAGTGTTTAAATCCCATTTCTGCTGTGCCCAAGAGGAAAATTTAGATACGGTTTTTCTCATTAACTTGAAACACTACAAAGTTCATCCATGACTTCTTCTCTATAAATTACTCTCTAGTAAGGTTTGCCAGAAAAATTAAAAAAAAATTCTTTTTCCAAGTCATAACTAAGGAGTAGCAGGAGGTCTGTGAGCCGCTTTGTAGAACTCTGGGAGCCATTGTCATCTCTGGGCTTGAGGATATGGATGCTAAAAATGGGCCACCTATGTTGTCTGGGGAGGAGGATTGTCCCTTCCTTTCCCCATGGTCTGCATGGCTTTCTGGCTTCAATCTGTGTTGAGGCCTTCAAGATATGGGTAAACACCTCATTAAACATACGAAAAAGAGGCTCTCGTTCAAACATTGTCAATAATCTGGGTCAAGAGAAGTCTTTTAACCCTGAAATATTGTCAAGTTTTACAGTCTGAATTTAGGGTAATCCTTTTAAGAATTTAATTTTTGTATTTCTACTCTGCAGAAAGTTCCATAGGATTTACAAATCCCCCTTCTGTTGGAAAGGCATGCCAAGAGAACAGAAATGGTCACCCTGTGAAATACAGCAGAGGAAGCTCTGCTCCCCCAGGGAAGCTCACAATTGCTCCATAGCCTGTTTGAACTGGATGAGGTCCTTTTGCTGATTTCAGCTCAGTTTCTTCCATGTCTGACTAATAGAGGTGCCCCACTTCCAATCTCCTGCCAGGGTTCATCCTGTACTTGGTCAGAAAATTCTCCAGCGGTCATACTAGACTTCTTGGTAGGCTTTAAATAGATAACTTTATAAGCATTATATTTTCTTTTCAGTAACGTCATAGTCTTCTATAAGAATGATTAAGCAAATCTGGCTTCTTTTAGTTCTTTTGATTCAGCAGAGCTGTCTCCTGTTTATAAATCCCTTTCTGTAATCAAATCCTTCTGGCCATTCCTTGTAGCCTCTAGACTCCAAATAGCTACCAAAACTGTAAATAAAGGGCTGCTGGATACTTAAAAAATCCCTTTCTGCTGTCAAGAAACATGTGCTTTATACAAACCATGAAAATGGAGAGTAAGAAGTAGGTGAAGTAGAAAGTAAGAGGGATAGATATGTCAGTGCTTGGAACATAGTAGGAATGCTCCAAATATGTAGTGATTGCAACCAAAATTAAAAATAGAGTCTTCCACATTGGTCAGGCGTTTTTTTAGTCCCTTGCTGTCAGAAGTGGGGGTTATAATATACTTAGAATGGTGGCAAATGGATCAGAAGTTCTAGTGACAATTTGTCAGCTGGTATGTTTTGGCAGCTTAAGTTTTCACGTGCGGTAAGAATTTTATTTATTTATTTATTTATTATTTCTTTAGTTTTCACAACATCCCTGACAGCCCCAAGAGCTGCTTGGGTGCACATTGTGTACAGTGTGTGGCACACATTGCAGTGGGATCATGGGCAAGATATAGGACACAGGTATTATCCACCTGAAAGAGACACAGTATCATTTAATGGGATGGATTCACATTGTGAATCCTCATACCATTTTATTAGTATAATTATTTTTGAATAATGGAAAAAAGTAGGGGAGGCAGCAAGTCATTTGGAAATTATAAGCATTATCACTTGTTTACAGGTCTAAGAATTGTGACAGAAGTAAGCATGTAGTGCTATGCAAACACAGAAAAGGGGAACTTGGTCCAGCCTAAAGATTTAGAGAAGGCTTCCTGGAGGATAAGATAGTCTAAGCTAGGTCTTGAAGGATGCACTGGAGTTAGCCACGCTCAGAAAGAGGGTGAGAGCAACATGGACAAGAAATTGAACATGAATAAACACACAAAGGTTTTCGCACGAGGAAATCCTGGTCTTTCAGTTTTACTAAAGAGTGGGAGGTGAGGTTGGAGACCAGTCACAGAAGGCCTTAATTTATTCATTTACTTACTCACTCATTATTCAACAAATATTTGCTGAGTTTCTGCAAGGTGGCAGGCAGTGTTCTAGGAATTTTGGCTACAGAAATGAACAAGATAGACAAGGCCTGGTTCACAAGGAACTTACATTCTGGTGTCGGGAGGGGCTTGTAGATTTCATGAAGTAACTAGGTCTTTATGCAACAGAATAGGCATCAGAGAACCACTGAAGAGTTTTAAGCAGCGAAATGACATGGTCAGATCTGTGTTTTAGACAGATTGCTTTAGTCTAGATAGATATAAGTGTGACTCTAGTACTTGGTGACTGTAATCGGAGTAGTTAAACCAATGCTGCCAGGAAAATTTTTGATGATTTGCCTATTTCAGAACAAAGGACATTTGGGTTTACATAAGAAAGAATTTATTGATACTAAAACGTTGAAATACGGAAGGGCTTATCATTCGAACTCAAGAAGTATTCAAGAAGAGAATGTCTATACTTTCTCTATGAAGAAACAATGAACAAAATGTCTTGAATGGGTCAATTGTTCTCTTAAGTTAAGCAAGAAGGTTGAAAGGTTTAACAGATGCCCTTTTGGAGTTTCTTACGGCTTTATTACTTTATGATTTATGAAGTGAAAATAACTACAGTATAAACTGTGTACTTAAAACTGGGAGTAAGGATGTGATCAAAGTTCTGGGGGCCTGGTCAGGGTAGGAGGTTTAATTTTTTTTTTTTTCCAATTTTACAGAGAAGTCATTTATAGAGAACTTATCACAGAGTAGCTGGAACTTGGAAGCCTGTGATATATTATATGATTTTTAGTTATCTCCTCTTCCTCATTATCCTTTTCCTCCTTTTTCAATCCCACTGTTTTCATTTGTCCTAGAGAGTTGAGATTCCTTTTTACCATATTATTGTGTATGTTTTAGTTGAGTGAGTTTATTAGAAATGCCTACTAAATGGACTTCATTTTTATTTACTGTGGATGACTATAACATTGTTCCCAATAATGCAAGCTTGCCTTCCCTATAAGAAAATTATGTATCCTCACCTGTTTCCATGTAAACTTGCCATGGCTACTTGAAGAGGACTATATTTCCCTATCCTATTGTCAGTCTTGACTGTGTGACTTGCTTTGGCTAATGAAATATGAGCATAAGCTTTATGTGCATTTGCCAACTCTCTTATTCATTGTTAAGGTCCCAGATAGGACCCAGGATGAAGGAGCAGACCCTAAAATGAAAACAGAGAGCTGGTGTCAACCCGTGGCAGACAAAAATTTCTAAGTAAGAAATCCCCTTTGTTGTTGTAAGCTACTAAGATTTTGAGATTATTTCTTACTGCAACACAATGTAGCAAAAACTGCCTGATTCATATAATCAATAGATGTTACATTCTATTACAATGAAAGATAGTGGCAATGAAAATACCTTTACTTTTAGATTTCCAAAGCTTGCACTAAACAACGTTTATGCAATGAAAGTTCAGTTTCTTACAACATCAAAATTAGACCATTCCTTGGTATTCACTTGTTGAACCTTAAACTACGGTCCTCATTGGCATAAAAAAGCCTGCCCTACTGAAGGATTTGAGGTTGTTAACTGGTACTGTGTTTTAATAAAAAAACGAACACTGAATTCTGTTGGAATGTGAGCTAGTGGTCCATAGTACTAATCTGAATTTCCCGTCACGTTTAGAACTGAAGTAGGGGTTGCAAAATGTTGTTTCAGTTCCGTATGTAACCCAAGACCAAGACATTCACTTGATTTAATAGTCTTCTGGCTTCTAAATCTTTTGACTTGTGAATGTGTCTACTTGTTGAAGCTGAAGATGTTTGACTGAGTTTTATTTTGTTTCTTTGTTTTAGCTAACTGAACTCCCTACTTTCATAGTGTGGCACTATTAGGACACTCTGGTGGGACTTTGTGTCTGCTTCTTCCTGTGCTGGCTTTCTGAAAGGGCCACTTTTTCACTTTGATCAGCTTCTCCTGTTTTCTCTTCTACCTGATGGTGCTTTAAACCCACTTGGTTTCTTTTTATTATCTTTTTTTTTTTTTTTTTTTTTTTTGAGACGGAGTCTTGCTCTGTAGCCCGGGCTGGAGTGCAGTGGCCGGATCTCAGCTCACTGCAAGCTCCGCCTCCCGGGTTTGCGCCATTCTCCTGCCTCAGCCTCCTGAGTAGCTGGGACTACAGGCGCCCGCCACCTCGCCCGGCTAGTTTTTTGTATTTTTAGTAGAGACGGGGTTTCACCATGTTAGCCAGGATGGTCTCGATCTCCTGACCTCGTGATCCGCCCATCTCGGCCTCCCAAAGTGCTGGGATTACAGGCTTGAGCCACCGCGCCCAGCCTCTTTTTATTATCTTATGAGCTATCTATGCTGAACAAGCATTAGAGATTCTTTGATGAGAGCAAATATACACAAAGGTAAAACCTTCTCTTTTTATCCTATTAAAAATTGTGAATGAATATCGAACTGTCTCAATGAATGAGTGATATGATTGTCCTCAGGGGTTTGAGTGGTGTAACAGAATTGGCTGCCAGGGTAAAGAACACATTTGTGAGGATAGGAACCCTATCCTTACCTTCATCCTAATTCAGTGTATCCAAGCGGACCCTATCATAGGCCACAAACCTTGCAGTCTACTCACTACTATTAGTTATAAGAGACAGAAGTTGACTTCAAGCTATATATATATATGTGTGTGTGTGTGTGTATGTATATATGTGTTTATATGTACACATACACACATACATATCACATATATATGTACACATACATTATATAATATATAAAATGACTGCTTGCTATGTATATATTGTGGGAGAAAAACTTTTCCTTTACCAACTTATGTTCAAGTCGTGGGGGCCTGTGAATTATTTGACAACAAATACAATATGAGGAAAGTTTATTCCACATGCATGTGGGGACACTCAATAAAAGTTGGCATGCTGAACAGCCAGTGTTAAGGATTTATATACCGGCTTAACAAAAAAGGGGTTGTAGGGCTTCAATGGGAAGTTATGGAAGGCTCTATTGGGCTTATTTATCCCAATGCTAACCGACAGTCTCCTTCCAGGTGGAACTCCCATCCCTAGTCCCCCATCCCCCTGGGACAGGGGAAAGGAATTTGCGGCAGCTGAATTCATACCTCCTGGTGCTAAGGGTAAGTAATCTCCAGAACAGGAAACTCCCTTAGGGTTAATGGCAGCTGTATTTTCAGGAGGCTCTGCCTAAGTTTAGATAAGGCTTCTTTCTGTGGCTGCTGTTTGTTCAGAGGTTTTCAGTTTAAAGTAATCTTCATGCCACTCTGTTGATCCCTTCTCTCTCTCTCTCTCTCTCTCACACACACACACACACCTATTTAAAATCTATTTAAAACATCTCTTTAAAATCAGAGGTAGAATAACCTGAGGGCACAGGGACTGAAAAGAGGTCATCAGGGTTTACCCTATCTTCCTTTCCATCTTTCTGTCAGGCTCCCTTCATGTGGGAGGTTTAGTGGCTGACCGCGACCAGCCCCAAGTTCATATCCTACCAGCTAGGCAGCTCCAGCAAAGAGAGCACCTTCCCATCATTGCTCTGGCAGCAACACTCCAGAGAGGATGCCACTTTACCTGATTGATTTCATGTGACCATTTTTGACTCAACTGTGATCAAATGGAAGGGGTCCTCTGGGGTGCATGCTGTCTTATAGGCATGAGACCACATGGAATGGGTATTCCACAGAGTTCTGTTTCGAGAAGAGAGGGGACTCCAGGCAGGAAAAAACACACGTTCTCCCTCTACTGTTCTGCCTGTCTCCTTTGCCCTTGAATCTCTACCTCTATTTTAAGGAACTCTAGTAAAATAACTAAATGTTTCTAAGGGAAATGGCATAAAATCAGTGAGATGGAATAACATCTGAAATCATGTTTAATGATTTGTTTTCCCCAAACCTAGTGATTCTTGTGTAAGTCTGAATCTTCTCTCTTGAGTTTTGTGCTGAGCTTTTGATTTTGATTTGATGCGGAGACATAAAATAAGCCACTTCACTTTTCTACCTGATAATTACACACCCTTAAATTAAGACAGTGATAACTTCACAGAGGTGTATGAGGTCTAATTAATGAAGGCCTGTAAAGTTCTTAAAGATCCTTGAATCGAAAGCACTTTACGAAAGTACAAAATGGTAATATTATGGGTGAAGCTCATGACAATAAGCTTCAGAGTTTTTGGTTGTATTGTATCATTTGAAATATACAAGCTGGAACTAGGAAACCCATTTAGTATACAGAGAACATGTTGTATCATGATATATGAGTCCGTTCTCACACTGCTATAAAGAATACCACCTGAGACTGGGTAATTTATGAAGAAAAGAGGTTTAATTGACTCACAGTTCTGCATGGTGGGGAGGCCTCAGGAAACTTACATTCATGGTAGAAGGTAAAGGGGAGGCAAGGCATGTCTTTTTTTTTTTTTTTAACTGAGAAAAATCATGGTTTAACTAAAGCACTGAAAACAGCCCATAGGAGACTCAACAAATTGCTGTTGGTTAGTGTGACTAAATTTGTAGATAGAAAAATTCTATAGGCACAGTGTGTTTGGATTTTAGCAAGTCACTGGTCAAAGCATGTGAGAAAGAATGAAGGATAACAATGAAACAGTAGTAGAGAATGGATGGGTTCAAAAGTGATAGGTGGACCATATCCGTACTGTTGACTAGTGGGTTGACACAAATCCGAACCACTAACATTGCTTTGTGGTCACATCCCATACATACTTCTGCATTGTTCCAATTAGCAGAGTACTAATCTTAGATGTATAAGTTGGATTTGCATTATGAATCTTATAAGATTACAAGATTCATAATGCATCCATAAGATTACAAGATTAATAATGCAAATCCAACTTATAGGTAGAGATTATTCTGTTCTTTTTTTAAAAAATACTATAAGTTCTGGGATACATGTGCAGAACGTGCAGGTTTGTTACATAGGTATACATGTGCCATAGTGGTTTGCTGTACCCATCAACTTGTCATCTACATTAGGTATTTGTCCTAATGCTATCCCTCCACTAGCCCCCCCACCCTCCAACAGGCCCCAGTGTATGATGTTCCCCTCCCTGTGTCCATGTGTTCTCGTTGTTCAACTCCCACTTATGAGTGAGAATATGCAGTGTTTGGTTTTCTGTTCCTGTGTTAGTTTGCGGAGTATGATGGTTTCCAGCTTCATCTATGTCCCTGCAAAGGACATGAACTCATTGGCAAGGCATGTCTTACATGGTGACAGCAGTGAGAGAGCAAGAGAGCATGAGGAAGTACCACACTTTTAAACCATCAAGATCTCGTGAGAACTACCTCACTATCACAAGAACAGCACAGGGGAAAGCACCTCCATGATCCAATCACCTCCCACCAGTTCTCTCCCTTGACACGTGGGGATTACAATTCAAGATGAGATTTGGGTGGGGACACAGCCAAACCATATCATTCCAGCCCCAGCCCCTCCCAAATCTCATGTCCTCACATTTCAAAACACAATCATGCCTTCCTAACAGTCCCCCAAAATCTTCACTAATTCCAGCATTCACCCAAAAGTCCAAGTCTAAAGTCTCAGCTGAGACAATGCAAGTCCCTCCACCTGTGAACCTGTAAAATAAAAAATAATTTAGTTACTTTCAAGACATAATGAGGGTACAGGCACTGGGTAGATGTTCCCATTTCAATGGGAGAAATTGGCCAAAACAAAGGGTTTACACCGTCCCATGCAAGTCCAAAACCCAGCAGGGCAGCCATTAAATCTTAAAACTCCAAAATGATCTCCTTTGACTCCATGTCTCACATCCAGGGCATGCTGATGCAAGGGGTGGGCTCCCGTGGTCTTTGGCAGCTCCAGCCCTGTGCCTTTGTGGGTACAGCTCCCACAGCTGCTTTCACAGGCTGGTGTTGAGTGCCTGTGGCTTTTCCAGGTGCTCGATGAAAGCTGTCAGTGGATCTACAATTCTGGGGTCTGGAGGACGGTGGCCCTCTCTCAGAATTCCACTAGGCAGTACCCCAGTGGGGACTCTGTGTGGGGGCTCCAACCCTACATTTACCCTCTGCATTGCCATAGTAGAGGTTCTCCATGTGGGTTGTGCCCCTGCAGCAGACTTCTGCCTGAACATCCAGATGTTTCCATATATCCTCTGAAATCTAGGCAGAAGTTACTAAAGCTCAACTCTTGTCTTCTGTGCACCCGAAGACTCAACACCACACGGAAGCTGCCAAGGCTTAGGAATTGCACCCTCTGAAGCAACAGCCCAAGCTGCCTGTACGTTGGCACCTTTTAGCCAAGGCTGGAGCTGGAGTGTCTGGGACACAGGACACCAAGTTCTGAGGTTGCACAGAGCATCAGGGCCCTGGACCTGGCCCATGAAACCATTTTTCCTTCCTGGGGCCTCTGGGACTTGTGATGGGAGGGGCTGCCTTGAAGCTCTCTGACATGCCCCTGGAGACATTTTCCCCATTGTCTTGGCTATTAACATTTGGCTCCTCATTAGTTATGAAAATTTCTGCAGCCAGCTTGTATTTCTCCCCAGAAAATATGTTTTTCTTTTATACCTCATGGTCAGGCTGCAAATTTTCCAAACTTTTATGCTCTACTTCCCTTTAAAATATAAGTTCCAATTTCCAATCATCTGTCAATGCATGTAACTGTATGCTTTCAGGAAAAGCCAGATCACCTCTTGAATGCTTTGCTGCTTAGAAATTTCTTCTGCCAGATTCCCTAAATCATCTCTCCCAAGTTCAAAGTTCCACACATCTCTAGGGCAGTGGCAAAATGCTGCCAGTCTCTTTGCTAAAGCATGAATAGCATGAATGACCTTTGCTCCAGTTCCCAATAAGTTCCTTATCTTCATCTGAGAACACCTCAGCCTGGACTTCATTGTCCATATTACTATCAGCATTTTGGTCAAAAACCATTCAACAAGTCTCTAGGGAGTTCCAAACCTTCCCACATCTTCTTGTCTTCTTTTGAGTCCTCCATGCTCTTCCAACCTTTGTCTGTTACCCAGTTCCAAAATCACTTTCACATTTTTGGGTTATCTTTATAGCAGTGACCCAAACTCCCGGTACCAATTATCTATATCAGTCTATTTTCACACTGCTATAAAGATACTACCTGAGACTGGGTAGTTTTTAAACAAAAGAGGTTTAATTGACTCACAGTTCTGGCTGTCTGGGGAGGCCTCAGGAAACTTACAATCATAGTGGAAGTCAAAGGGGAAGCAGGCACCTTCTTCACAAGGTGGCAGGAGAGAGAGAAGAGAGATCAGATGAGGAAGTGCCACACTTTAAAACCACCAGCTCTTGTGAGAACTCACTCACTATCACGAGAACAGCATGGGGGAAACCACTCCCCATGATCCAATCACCTCCCACCAGGTCCCTCCCTGGACACCTGGGGATTATAATTCAAAATAAGATTTAGGTGGGGATGCAGAGCAAAACCACATCATATGGTTTGATTTGTATCAGTCTCCAAATAGTCGTGAAGTTCTCTTTGACAGGTGAACAACTGAGGTGGGCTACCTAATTTAACTGAAAATTAACATTGGCAGCTGTTCCTGCTAAAAAGATAATCTGTCTTTCAAATTGAGTAGAGCAGTGCTGACCCCTTTCCAGCTTCTTTCCCATAATTGTGGACAAATGACAGTTTCCCTCCTGCAAACTCTAAACTCAGAGACATGCCGGGCCCTTTGTTCTAGGTCATGTCAAATGGGATCCACAGCTGCCCTCTATAGTAACAGCCACTGATAGCAGTCCTTGCCTCTGTTTAACGCTGTTTTCACCATGGTACTCACTGAATGAGATAGATCAACACTGGCCTCTTATTTAGTCTTAATACCATCGAAAATCCTTCTGAAAATCTTTACTCCCAATGTAAAAAATTCTATTCACTCATGTTTGGAGTGCATGAATTCAGTTATATTTTTGGATTTTGGGAATTTTGGAAAATACCTAGGATAGTTACCCCGAAAGCAGACACTGAGATGGAGACTTGCATGCAGGAGGTTTATTGAGGGGGGTGAGTGATGAGGGAATCAGCATTAGATGGAGGGAGATGCTGGGCTACAATGTAGTTGTAACAGTGGCCTCAGTGATGCCATTGGGAGCTCTGGAGTTAGGCTGGCCCCTCAGAGATGTCTCACATTAAGGAAAATGGGACAAACTAAAGGAAGTTGGATCCCTATATTGACTAGTGATTGCTTGAGGGTTGTCCCCAGGGAAGGGGAGTAACTTTGGATGGGACTGTTCTTTTCTGCAGAGAGCAAGACCTAAAGAGGCACTCAGCTGTGTGCCATCAGCAGCCACTGCTCCCAGCAGTTAGGATAACATGTGCCTTGTCCTATAGAGAGATACGGGTGGTGCACTGAAGGCCATTACAATCCCAGAAAATACAGTGATGCCAAGATCTATTTCCCCTACACCTTTTTACCCAGAATAAACTCTGGTGACATTTTGACACATTTGAGTCCTGTCTTTCATCTATGTATATATTTAAAGATTACTCGAGTAGTATATGAGTGTAATCTCCTAAGAATTAGAACATCACAAATAAAGTTCCTTGGACTACCTCCTCTATCCTTGTTCCATCCCTGCAGCTCTGGTAGAACCAAAACTAGCATAAGGCAAGTGAGGCACTTGTCTCAGGTGCAAAATTTAAGAAAGCACCAAAACATTCAAGAATCAAGATACATGGTATCTGGGGAGGTCATTATGTTGGTTGAGATAAGCCAGGCACAGAAAGACAAATATCGCATGTCCTCACTCATATGTGGGAACTAAAAAAAGTGGATCTCATGCAGATGGAGAGTAGATTGGTGGTTACCAGAGGCAGGGGTGGGGGGATGAAAAGAAATTGATTAATGAGTACAAATACACAGTTTCACAGAAGGAATAAGACCTAGTGTTCAAAAGATCAGTAGGGTGTCTATAGTTTACAATAATTTACTGTTCATTTCCAAATAGCTAGAAGAGAATGATTTGAATGTTTCTAGCATCAGCAAAGGATGAATTTTTAAGGGGATGAATATCCCAAGTACACTGATTTGATCTTTACAATTGATATGAATGTATTCAGTTATCACATGTACCCTGAAGGTATGTACATCTACTATGCATCAATAAAAAATAAAAAAAGTTACATAGTATTTAATATAATATTTTAAAAAATCAAAATTGGTACAAAAATTCCTCAATGAACAAAATATCAAAATGTTAAATACAGGGTCAGCAGCTGTGCAGTGTCGAGTCACACTGGAGCTTGAGGCAAAATGAAAAATCAGCCATAGTGATATTGTCTTTATTTAACGTTTTGATATTTTGTCATACATGTTTTCATTAATTTTGATTTTAGAAATAATAATGCATTAACATATTATCTGTCTTTATAACCGAATATTTTGGCACCCTGTTAACTTTTGTGCCTGAGTTGAGTGCCTCACTTGCCTCACTCTGATCCCAACCCAGAGATGTCGCTGCTCAGGGCATATACTTCTGACCATTCTGTGCTTCTTTGCATAGATGTACACATAGTCATCAGAATCCTGTTGACTTTATTTCTAAGACAGATTTCCCAGTCCTTCTACATCTCTGCATCCCACCACTACCATCTCAGACCAAGTTACAATATTCTCTCACTGGAGATAATTGCATTAGCCTCCTAACATTTAAATTTTAATGAAATTCAAATTAATGAGTTTCTGTTATCTAAGTCATTGCAATACCCACACACCCAACATCGTCTAGAACTTCCCCTGTTATCTTCTAATATTTTTATAGTTTTGCATTTTGTATCTAGGTTTATGGTCTATTTTCAGTTAACTTTTGTGAATCTTTTTAAAAAGCACTGTTCTCCTAACTTTTTTACTCAACCATGAATTTTTGAGATCTCACTCTCTCCCCCGACCCCCTGTGGATATATATGTATAGTTTCACATATGTCACCACTCTATTGTTTTCTATCACATGTATATGTCACTTTCTGCTGACATGGTATATTAAGTGATAGGCATTTGGATTTTTTGCTTTTTTTTTTTTTTTTTGAGACAGAGTCTCGCTCTGTCACCCAAGCTGGAGTGCAGTGGTGCGATCTCGGCTCACTGCAAGCTCCGCTTCCTGGGTTCACGCCATTCTCCTGCCTCAGCCTCCCGAGTAGCTGGGATTACAGGCACCTGCCACCACGCCCGGCTAATTTTTTGTATTTTTTTTAGTAGAGACGGGATTTCACCGTGTTGGCCAGGATGGTCTCGATCTCCTGACCTCGTGATCTGCCCGCCTTGGCCTCCCAAAGTGTTGGGATTACAGGCATGAGCCACCGCGCCCAGCCAATTTTTTCCTTTTTCTGACAGTACAAGCAATGCTGCATCCTTGTCTACATCTTCTTGTGCATGTGTACAGGTGTTTCTCTAAGAGAGATGCGTGGAAGTGAAACTGCTGCTTCAGAGTGGATGCGCATTTTCAGTTTGAATAGATCCTGGCAGAGTACTGTCCAAAATGACTGAGCCAACTTGCTACCACAAGCAGAGGATGAGAGTATGTATCTGTTTCCCCACAACCCAGTCAACATTTGATGTTGTCTAACTTTGCCAATCTTAAGGTTGAAAAAAATGGTATCTCATAAGAATTATTTTCGCCTAATTATCAGTGAGAATGAACATATTTTTACATGTGTATTGATTTTTAAAATATTTTATCTGCTGTTAAATGATCATTTTCTCTTTTGGCCATTTTTTTCTATTGGTATGTTTTTCTTCTGGTGAATTTGAAGGAGTTCTTTACACTGCATATCAATATTCGACTGTTATATTTATTGCAAATACTTTCCCCCAGTCTCTTTGTTGTATTTTAAAGTTGTTTATGGTATGTTTTGCCATACACAAGTTTCCAATTCACCTGTAGGCAAATACATTGATTTTATTCCCCTTATTGTTTCTGGGTTTTTTTTTTGAGACCAAGTCTCGCTCTTGTCCCCCAGGCTGGAGTGCAGTGCAGTGGCAAGGTCTCGGCTCACTTGGCTCACTGCAACCTCCGCCTTCTGGGTTCAAGCGATTCTCCTGCCTCAGCCCCCTGAGTAGCTGGGATTACAGGTGCCTGCTGCCTGGCTAGTTTTGGTATTTTTAGTAGAGACGGGGGTTTCACCATGTTGGCCAGGCTGGTCTCCAACTCCTGACCTCAGGTGATCCACCCGCCTCGGCCTCCCAAATTGTTGGGATTACAGGCGTGAGCCACTCTGCTTTGCCTGTTTCTGTTTTTTAGGTCTTGCTTAAGAGAACTTTTCTTACCTCTAGATTACAAAGTTATCACACTACATTTCCTTATAATAATTTTAAATATATATTTGCTTGTTGATTGATTTGTAGGTCTTTTGTTGACTTGGAATCTGTACTTCTGTATGATGTGAAGAATATAATTTTATTTTTTAAAATAATGAATTTCTAATTATTTGCTTATACTCTACACATCAACTTGTTTCTGTATGGAGTTTATCTTTGTGGGCTGTATCTTGGTGGGTATGAGGAGATAAGCATGGTATCTACAGAGTCTGATCTATTCCTTTCTGCAAACTATAAATACTTAGATTCTTAGTAGTCATTGGCTAATGAAAAAGATTCTACATCACTAAATGGTCAGGATGGGACCATCCACCGTATCAGTGCAGGCTACCCAATGCCAGCCAAATGTCCCTAGATCTAGATTGGAGAAAATATTCCTCAAAGTTCCTTAAGGAAGACAATGTAGTATATTGTTTTTGCAATCACACAGAGCTGGGTCTGAATCTCAACTCTGCCATCTCCATCTGTGTGGCCCAGGGCAAGTTTGCTCATCTCTAAGACTCAGTTTCCTTATCCCTAAAAAGGAAATAATAATTCTTGTTTTGTGGGCTCATTGTGAAGATCTGAGACAATACAAAGTACCTGGCACATGTTTAGTGTTCAGTCATGTTAACCATTGTTACTTCTGGCTATGCTAATGACTTCTGCAAAGATGTGACTATTGGGGGCATGGGGTGCACAGAGGAGAGGTAAAAACTGAGAAATGGCAACCATTCTTGAAGACCTGAGCGGGGAGATGTGTGAGGTTGTTGGTATCCCCAGAAAAGCCCAGGAGAGACATTGGAGCCAGCACCAAAACTGTCTAGTATTTGTGCTAGGCCAGCAGAAAAGCCCCCAGGGATCTAGACTCTCGCCTTGTTAAACAAAACCGTGAGTCATGACCTCGGGAAAGAGTGTGGAAACCCAGAGAAGCAATGTTTGAACAGATGGTCTATTGTTTGAGAGCAAATAAACTAGGGATATCTTCAGACAGGGGTAGAACAAGTTATCACGTGGCAATGACTTAATAGGTTCCAATAGAAAGCTGGCTAGGGCCAAAGCTAGAGTAACAAAGAGGAACTCAAAGGGATGCTGAAGCAGAGCGTACCTGGAGCATCACTGAATTGTATTATAATATATTATAATATAATTCAAAGATTATAACTATGTAACAGTTACAATGTTATTGCTATATAGTCATAATATTATAAGCCTCATTGGTTGGCACTGGGAAGCCCTGCACCATTCTTAAGGTAGGGCACAGTGGTTCTCATCTTGCTGGGGAGCTTGGGCTAAAGCAGTTCAGATGTGGTAGATGAAGACAAAGAGAAAGGAATGGGTTCTGAAGAACGTGGTCATAGAGCAAGCCTTGGTTACCTGTTGGGAGCAGAGCTGTATAGACCCTTTGTACTCAAGGCAGAGTCCATAAACCAGTAGCATAGGCCTCATCTGGAAGCTTATTAGAAATATAGACCCTTGGGTTCCACCCCAGACCCACTGAATTAGAATCTGTGTTTTATCAAATCCCCAGGTGATTTGAATACATTCTAAAGTTTGGAGAAGTGCACATCTAGGCCTGGGATAAAATAGGCTCTAGTGGAAGGAGACTTTCCTGGAAGATTTGTTTATTCACTTCTCTCAAAGTCAAAATGTTCAGCATAAAACATTTTTTAACCCAAGGATTTCAAATAATTCTATTCCGAATGTGTTGCATCTACTACCTGGGTCAGGTAAAAAATACTTTATTTTGGCATAATTATCAATACCCAAATAATAAAACCATTTTCTTACTTTAGATAAGATAGAAATACTACTTCAATTTTTCCACAGGGCAAAAGGCTTATCAGTATTAACAAGTACTATACTATCTTTAATTCTTTTCTTTGTCTCCAGTGAGAATCATGCTTAATTATTGAACTGCTGAGTAAGAAAAAACAATGCCTATTAGATATTAACTGAGATAATTAAATCTACTCAATTGAAGAATTTTGCTCAACTGGGATCACCTCAAACATTAAACAGCCTTTAGAGTTTTATCTTGGTGATTCCAGGGGAAAGTGCGCAGGTAAAAATTCATTTTGTTCCACTTGTCACACTTTTGAGTAAAATCAAAACATTACTTAGCTCATTACCTTCTAAGAAAGCATTTCCCTGTAGTCCCTGGACCAGCATTATCAGTATCACCTGGGAACTTGTCAGAGATGCACATTCTCTGGCGCCACCCACGACATACTGAACCAGGGTCTCTGGGGGTGGGGCTCAGCAATCTATATGTTTAACAAACCTTCCAGGTGATTCTCATTCATGCTAAAGTTTGAGAATCCGTGTTCTAAGTCATGTGGTCCAGGAGATTAAAAAGTCAAGTGCATAAACAATGGAAAGAATGTGGAAGTTGATCCAGAAGCTGTGGGTTCCAGTCCCATCTGTGAAACTTTGTTGTGTGACCTTGGATAAAGCATCACGCTACTCTGGGCTTCAATTTCCTCATTTTTAAAATGGAAGAGTTGGAATCGATGATACTCAAGGTTCCTTAGGTTTCTAAGAGATTAGATGTGGCTACTGGAACAGAGTGAGTTTTCACTCAGGCACTTTCTCCTGGAATGACCAAAATAAAAAGAAAAATCTAGGAAGATCTTTAATGTTAAGTAAAAGGTAGATTTTGAGGTGACCCCAATTGAGAAAATTTCTTTTGAGTAAATTTAATGATTTCCCATTCATGTATCCGATGTCTGTTAGTGATAGATCATATTGCTAGTTATCTATCATATGGATATGTTTTGCTACAAGTTAAGCATGATACCTGATTCCTTGTATGGTAAACACTTATACATTCTAACTTGAGAGAACTTATTTTCCTTCTGGAAATATTTCAGCTTTCACCTTGGAATTATACTAAATATATCCCCATGGATATATAGTAGTCAGTGTAGTCAAGCCTATTTAATTTTTTTAGCACTTGATTATGTGGTGTTCTTGCACATGAGTGATTAGAAGTACCTAACTCTATGGTGATACTGTCAACGAGAAGAGGCTGCATTCTGGTATCAGAAAAAAGAGTGATGTCCTGCTGCACTGGCTTCCTTGCTGTCCCTTGAGTTCCTTCCCTAAGCAGACTTCCGTCTTAGAACCTTTGCATTTTCTATCCCATCTGCCTGGGAAACAGGTCGACACAGGTGTCATTGTGCCTAATTAAAATTGGCATTTGAAGATTGCTCAGTGGAAGAGTTTTATTTATATGTATGCTCTGATTATCTTGAAGTCACAAGCAAAGCCATAAAGTTATTATTTGTGCACAACCTTCTTATGTAAATAGACTTTCTCTGTATAGAAGTCAAAATACAGAAATAGATGAAATATAGAATTAAAGTGAAGGCCACATCTTTCTACTATTAAATTCAATAATGGTGATTTAGTTTTAGCAAAGCAACATAATCCATCATATTAAATTATGATGGATTAATGCTGATCATCTGAATTTATTGGCTCTGTAATTTTGTTTGCATTTAATTTATTAATTAGTTGTATAGTTGCATAAATAGTGATAAGCATGAGGAGCTTATTTTTAGTGTGTGACTATTTAAGTAATATTATGATAGAAATAATGAGACAACACTGGAGTCTGCAAGCATAAGTCAAATTGGAAAAATACATTTTAGGTGATTACGTGATGATTGTCACAATAAAATTCTTCGTAAGAGAGTAAACAAGGGGGAACGTGTGATAGGCTTAAGTATTTCAGACCAAAGTTAAAAAACAAGAAAAGCCTTGGCAGTACATTTAGCCAGTAATAAAGAGAACTACAGAAAAAAAAAAAAAAAAAAACTAGTGAAACTCAAAAAAAAAAATTATGCTTCTTGGCTAAGGAATTATTAAACATTTAGAGCCAGGAAAGAAGTTTATATTAATTTTCCAGACACTTTCTACTTTCCATTCCTCCATTCCATTAGACACGCCCCGAAGAGAAAAAAAACAGAGACCTGAAGATGAAATTAAATAGCATGGAAAATATTGAGAGACTTTTTTCCCTAAAACAAAGCTAGATGTATTTGTGCCTTTTTGGCGTTGCAGGAAGCGGCTTTCATAAAGGGACATTTGAAAAGTTGGTGCCATTGTATCTGGTGTCTGTGAGACAAAACAAAAACACAAACACAAAGCACCTCTAAACTTAGACTTCATTTAAAAAGGGAGATTTGGAAGGAATTTTGAAAATTTCCAGAGTTTCCTCATGATTTCACTCCCCTCAAATCTCTGACAGAATGAACAAGCTTTCTAAAACACAGTTAAAATCACTGAACAGTTAGTTAAATTAGCTGTTTGGCATTATGGAGAAAGAAATCGCAGTAGGTAGGATTCTAAGATTCCCGCCCTACCTGGTGTACCTGTGCTTTCTCCCAGTTATTCCTCAAACACTAACCTAGGTGACACTGTGAAGGGATTTTGCAGATGCCATTAAAGTCCCAAATCATCTAACTTTAGGATTATCTGGATATGCTTTGCCTAATCATGTGAACCCTTTAGAAGCAGAGAGTTTTCTTCCACTGATCACAGAAAAGAATCTTAGAGAGACATTTTGGCTAGCCCGGAAGAAAGCAAACACCCTAGTGAATTGCCTTTGGGCAGCTTCTGGAAGCTGAGAGTAGTCCCCAGTTAACAACAGGACAATGGGGACCTCAGTCTGACAATCACAAGGAACTGAATTCTGCCAAATACCCGTGAACTTGGAAGAGGACTCCAATCCTGAGAAAAGAAGCACAGCCCTGGCTGACCTTTTGATGCCAGCCCAGTGAGAATGCTGAGCAGAGAATTCAGGCACTCTGTGCCCAGACTAACACCTACAGAACTGTGACATAATAA
This sequence comes from Macaca mulatta, assembly GCF_049350105.2. Classification (NCBI taxonomy): domain Eukaryota; kingdom Metazoa; phylum Chordata; class Mammalia; order Primates; family Cercopithecidae; genus Macaca; species Macaca mulatta. The sequence continues at coordinate 42,051,514 of NC_133426.1, forward strand.
ATGTGTGTTGTTTTAAGTCAGTAAGTTTGTGGTAATTTATGTAGCAATAGAAAACAAATGCAGAAATACAGAAATTTCTCTTTTCAACCAATTGTAATCATATAGAAACTGTCAATGTTGCCTGTTGGAGCAAGGAAGGGTAGAACTAAAAATGGCTATTTCTATTTATTCCATTGCCTTAAATGTAATTAAGTTAGGACTATGTCCTAAAAGTCTTCAGAATGTCAAAGAATACAGAATAAATAATCAAAACCCAACAACAACAAGGGAAACACAGCGTATAACATGAGGTGCTGAGTTCTTTCCACTACAGCCATGGACAACCAGCTGTGAGTCTTGACTTAGTCTTGAGGAACCTGTGATATGATGTATAGAATTACAGGTATATGCTCATTTCAAAACGCCCACAGGGATAAAGCTCATTACATAATAGGAAGTCAGTTTTCAATGACAAAAACTGTGATAAATCAACACTATAAACTCTGCATACGAGGCAGACACTGGGCACCATGAAGGCAAAATTGTTGGCATATTCTCCTTGGTGGCAAAAAATACCTCTGAGGAATTAAAAGTCTAAGGGTGTCTCTTCTCTTGCAGATTTATTCAGGCTGTCTACACCAGGAGCTGGCAAAGTTTTTCTGGAAAGGAGCAGATTTGAGGCTTTGCAGGCTGTTACAGTCTCTGTTGCAACCACTCAACTCTGCTGCTGTGGTGTGAAATCAGCCATAGACAATATACAAATTAATGAGCACAGCTATATTCCATAAAACTTTATTTACAAACATAGGTGGAGGGCTGAATTTGGTTCAAGGGCTGTGGTTTGCTAACCCTGATCCAGACAGATGAGGAGGGTCTGAATTCGTGGTGGCACCTGGGGGAATAGAAAGGAGAGTACAAATCTGAGAGGTATTGTGGAAACCTAGATCACAGGACCTGACAACTAATGGGCTTTGAGGGGAAAGAGAAGATTGAGAAGATGACTTCTTGACTTCAGACTTTCTAGTCTTGGAGGACATAGCACCATTATCTGAGTTGGGAACAAAGGTGGAAGAGATGGTGTGTGTGTGTGTGTGTGTACATGTGTTGGGAGAGCTGTGGGGAAAATGAATTGAGTGTTGAAGTAATGAATTTGAGATGTCTTAAGAATATTTATGTGGAAAGGTTTAGGAGGCAGTTAGAAGTCGAGAGAGAGACAGAGACAGAGAGAGAGAGAGAGAGAGAGAGAGATTTGTTGGGCAACTTGGGAGTTATCTCCATGCAGGTCGTATGTCTTGAAGTCATGGATGTAGGTGAACTCATACATAGAAGACTTGTAGAATGTGAGCTAATATATAGAAAAGTGCTCTTTAAACTGTGAGGCATTATACAAATGTAAAATATTCCTATTATTAAATGTGGCAAACAGAAACATAAAAGGCAGTAACAACCGTTTTATGTCTCAGAATCCCTACTAGCTCCCAATTATTGTGTTTTCATCCTGTGACGGCCTTTGAACAACTCTTTTTTTTCCTCCCTCTGCGTACATCCTGACATTATAATGCATTAAACATTATTTGTGTGATGGCATAATGCCTTTTTTCTTCCCCCAACACATACTCTCAAACCTCTTTTGGTAGACACAAATTTCTAAGAAGGCTGAGACAAAGACAGAGATGCCACTTTGATATTAGGGTCTGATGCTTGGAGTTTTATATACATGAGGAATGAGGCAGCAGGTGTAGGGGTATCAATGTTTAATCACTTAGATAGGACAAGAGAAACAGAATACAGGGGTGGAGTAGACTTAAGAGAAATTATCAAGTTAGAATCGAGGTGACCTGAACCCTTGAAAAGTCTTTTCCATGGGGAATTGCTCTTTTTCCTAATTTCTTTTTCTTTTTTTTTTTTTTTTGAGACGGAGTCTGGCTCTGTTGCCCAGGCTGGAGTGCAGTGGCCGGATCTCAGCTCACTGCAAGCCCCGCCTCCCGGGTTCACGCCATTCTCCTGCCTCAGCCTCCCGAGTAGCTGGGAGTACAGGCGCCCGCCACCTCGCCTGGCTAATTTTTTTTGTATTTTAGTAGAGACGGGGTTTCACCGTGTTAGCCAGTATGGTCTCGATCTTCTGACCTCGTGATCTGCCCGTCTCGGCCTCCCAAAGTGCTGGGATTACAGGCTTGAGCCACCGCGCCTGGCCTCTTTTTCCTAATTTCAAGGAGAGTAGTGCTATCTCTTAAGTAGGCTTGACCTGAATTTCCAGGTGTTTTAGTTATCTATTTCTGCTGAACAAAAGATTCCCAAACATAGTAGCTTAAAACAACAACTATGTTGTTATATTTCATGATTTTGTGGATATGAAATTTGGGTACAGTTTGGCTACATGATTCTTCTGTTCCTTGCAGTGTCAACGGAGGTCACTTGCTAGTATTTATCTGGTGGACTGATAGGTCTGAGATGGCTTCATTTACATGTTGTCCTAGTCTGTTCAGGCTACTATAACAAAATACCATTAACTGGGTGGCTTAGAAACTACAGAAATGTATTGCTCTTGGTTCTTGAGCCTGGGAAGTCCAAGATCAAGGTGCTGGCAGATTTGGTGTCTGGTGAGGGCTAACTCTATTGTTTACTGATGGCACCTTCTCTCTATGTCCTCACATGGTAGAAGGGGCTATTTTTCTGGGGTCTCCTTTATAATGGCACCAATCCCATTCATGAGGGCAGAGCTTTCATGGCCTAATAACCTCCCAGAGGCTCTACTTTCTAATACTATCACATTGGGTATTAAGTTTCTGTGTATCAATTTTGGGGAGGACACAAACATTCAGACCGTAACACATGTCCAGCACCTTGATCAAATGGCTGGAAGACTGGGCTCACCTGAGACTGGAGAACAGAGTACCTATACATGGCCTCCCCAACATGGTGGCCTCAAGATAGTCAGATTTGGTGTGTAGTAACTCAAGGTCTAGGAGCGAGTGATCCAGAAAACAAAGTACATGTTGCAAGCCCTTGTATGACCTAGCCTTGAAGCCGCATTGTGTTACTTTTGCTATATTCTATTGGTGGAAGTGGTCATGAATCTGCCTAGACTCAAGGGGAATGAGCGGTCATAAACCATACCTATTTATGGGAGGAGTGTCAAATAATTTGTGGTTATGTTTTAAGACCACCACAGAAGCCGTCTGGCAGAAGGACATGCCTCCTTGATGATAGCTCAGATGATACAAATGCTAGGAAGCCCTGTCCTCCCCAGACCTAGCATTTCTTGGAGTGATGGAGACTGTGACATTCCACATGGGTTATAAATTGATGGGATGCGTTCTCTTACCCATAAAGAGCAGCTCCTGAGGCCAGAACTTGGAGGCAGGTAGTTTCTTTAGGGAAGTGATCCCAGGGAAAAGAAACAGAGAACTGGAAAGAGTGAATCAGGGAAGGAAGGAGAGTCACTCCAAGGATGCATTGTTGAATTGGTCACTGCTGTGGGCTACTGGGGCTTAGACCAGTTGAGAGCATCTGAGGAGCTGTGTGGTTGTACCTCTGAATTGTCTTTCTGGGGAACAAAAGATAAACTCACCAATTCTTCTCCCCCATTAGTCAGGGGCTTCCCCATGGGAGGTTGGCTTCCTCTTACTTCCAGCTCTACTATGCATGAGTCATTTTATATTTTATTTTATTTTTGATTTAGGGGGTATGTGTGCAGGTTTGTTACATGGGTATATTGTGTGATGCTGAGGGCTTCTAATGATGCCATCGCCCAAGTAGTGAAGGTAGTGCTCAATAAGTGGTTTTTCAACCATTGTGCTTTTCTCTTTCCTCCCTTTTGAATCTTCAGTGTTTATTTTTCTCATCTTTGTGTCCACGTGTACCCAATGTTTAGCTCCCACTTATAAGTGAGAGCAGCCATGCATAAGTCTTGAGGATAGCCCATACTGTAGCATCAGAGGATCCTGGGTCAGAGAGCCAAACACACAGTGAGCTAAACTGAGGTGCTGTCAAGTTACGTGTGCATAAAGCGGGTAGCCATGGCAATGGATAAGGTAAAAGGTGGGCTGGGAGTATGTGAGATGGTCACAGAGGTATCTGATGTTCATGCACACACATTTGAACTTCCCAACTAAGTCGAGGATACAGGCTTTGAAGCAAGGAGGTTATGCAACATTAATAGATGCAATCTAGCTTGTCTCTGTTTTTTCCCTTCTCCTGGATTTTCTGCTGTGCTTGTGGCTACCAGAGATACTCTCCCCATGTGGGTCCTATCTGAGTTGGGAAAATAGCCACATTCTTGATATAAAACTCTCCTTTTCTCCTCAAGATTCACGTGAGCATTCTGGAAGTATTTACATTAATAATCACTGTACTTCTAATTAGGAAAAGCTTTGCAAAGATCAGACTTTCTTGGTTTGTGAGGAGGAGAAATCATAATCAATGACCAGTCCAGGTGTCCCCAAACCATGTCCCTGCCCCCAGCTCTCTAGTGAACAGGAAAACCCATTCTTCACAGTGCAGATTAATAACCATTCTCCACTCTTTAGTTTCTAAAGGGGAGTTGAAACTGAGTGGCTGGTGATGTTTATCATTTTATCCGCTTGCTGGTATCAGAGGACATACTAGTGGTTGGAAATGAAAGGAGTGAGGAGATCAGTGTAGTCCCAGAGGCCAATTTCAAGGCTCCTGGTGAGGGAGATGATAAGCTCACCCCATTCTAAGTGAACCTACGTGTGAAATCCATATTTTTATATAATAGAAAGATGGTTCATCTCTTTACAAAAGGCATCTGCAGGGGACTAATCTGCCTATTGAGCTCCCCTGGGCCTTTTATTTGTGGTTTCATTTATTGAAAGCAAAGGCCTGCCTGGCATGCTGTAACGGTTCTCAAAATGATTCTAGAGTGTGGATATGTTGTTTCAATGAAAGCGTTTATGAAAGTTCAATATGAGACTCAGAGGGAAAAGGGCTGCTCAGTTTCACTTTGGGGTTAGGGGCCTGTAATTGTAGATTCTTCTCTCTCTCTTCATCCCTCACCTTTCTTGACCCTTAAGGGATAGCAACATATTTTCTACAGCTCCTAAAATCACAGTTTGGAGGTCTCTGGGACGCAGTATAAGTTAGGAACGGGTCCTGCTGAAAGTGAGAAAAATCTGACGACAGTGGCTTAAAGAAGCAGGGAGTTATTTTTCTTTGCTTATCAAGAAATCTGGAAGTGGGTGACTGCTTTTGTTTCAGCAACTTAGGCCTTTTCTCTATTTCTGCTATACTTAGTCTATTGACTTGTTGTCTTACGGTTGCAAAATAACTGCAGCATCCCTAGGGGTGACACCTGAGTTCAAGGCAAAAAGAGAGTTGAAAAGGATTTTTTTTTTCCTCTTCTGAGGTTCTGTATTTTTCTTGGGAAGGAGGGGAAATTACACATTACCAGAAGACTGTCCTTTAGATCTCATTGGACAGAAATAAGTCACAGGCCCATGGCAGACCAATACAGGCTAAAGGATATGAGAAGACCACTTAGTCCAATAATGATTTATTTGCTGGGGCTGGCAGACGGGCTCTTCTTTTTTGAAATCACAGATTTTCCACCTGTGGTTTTCTTTTTTTTAAAAAAAACAAATCAGGATTTTATGAGCAGGGAAGTAGGAGATGGGGAAGGATAGAGGGATGGGCAATTGGATAGGCAACAAACTGTGTATGGCAGAGCCAATGAGCCAGAAAACCTGATTATGAATTCTAACTTGGCCACTTAACTTATTGTGAAACACTGGACAAGCCACTTGACATGGCCTGGCTGCAGTGACTTTATGTATGAATTGAGAAAAGTGGAGGACAACGTGAGTGCCAAGTTTCCTTCTCGTGCCAACATTCAATGATTCTGTGCAATTCTAATAACTTCCTGAATGTTCATGGCTAAACCAAAACTGGTTTGTAATTGAAACAGATGCCCTAATGGTGCTGTTCTGTTTCCAAGAACTGGCTGCTTGCACTTTCATGCAGTAAATTATGTGTTGCAGATTTCAAAGAAATTCTACCTCCCCACTGTTGGTTTTTACCTTTGAAGAAAAAATCAGCTCTCCATTTCCTCCTCTTCCCACATAGTAAAATTCTGTATTTGAATAGTACAGCTTTCTTCCATCTAATTCTTATTTAGTTTTTCTTAATAAAACAAGACAAAACAACCCTGCTGTTTGGCATAAAGCTCCTTCTAAATAACAGGAAATTATTATTAGCCCTCTGATTGATTGTCCAATATTAAATGAAAGTAGTTGTCTTTTACAATATACAATTGCAATTAGTGTTTGGCTGTATGGTGTATACAGTCTTCACCAATTGCTAACAAAGGTAAAAAGTGAAGGTTCCAATCAGGTGAGGTACCTGTGGTTACTCATTGCCTGGCTTTTGCTAATTACTCAGTAAATGTTTTTCGAATCAGTGAATTATAAGACGTAAATAAGCCAGAGTAGACTAGGGCAGAATTAATTCCTCAGAGTTAGATTTTCATAGTTTTAATATCCCTGATGTCATTAAGGAGGGCATGGGAAAAGACCTTACTTAAGATATTTGATTGATAGCTTATATTATTTGTACATTAGTGGATGTACAAAAGGATGTCAGAAAGAGTGCGGCATGCCAGTTCATTCATTGACTATTAATTGAGTGCCCTCTTGGTGCCAAGTACTCTTCTAGGTAGTGCCATACTCCAGTGAACAAGAGAGACAATGGTTCCTGTTTCCCTGGAGCTCGCACTGCAATGGAGGACACGGACAATAAACAAGTATGCAAAAAGTATTTCAAATAAGTTCTACGAAGAAAATTAAATGGGGTAATGTGATAGTGAGTGGGTGGACAGAGAGCATTAGCTGGGGCAGTCATAGAAAGCTTCTCTGAGGCTACTGTTATGACACTTGAGCTGAGACCAGAAGGGAGCTAGTCATGTGACAATCTGGTAGAACAGTGTTCTAGGCAGATAGAACAGTAAGTACAAATGCCCTTAAGTGGAAATAAGCATGGTACATTTGAAGACAAATAAGAAAGCCAGTGTGGTGCAAGTTCAATAAACAAGTAGGGGGCAGTAGAAGGAGATTAGGTGGGAGAGGTGACCTGTGTAGAACCTTATAGAACAAGGACATCATTATTCTAACTGCAATGGAAATGTATTTCAGATTTTAAGCTTAGGGAGGACATGATCTGCTTTAAATTTTTATAAGATCTTCCATTTGCTGGGTGGAGAATGGATTGGAAGCAGTAAAAGCAGAAACAAGGATATCAGTTTGAGGATCACTGCAGTAGTTCCAGTGCATGAAGAAGAGGCCTTCTGAGCAGAGAGATGGGGAAAAGTGGTTGAATTTCATACCTATTTTGAAAGCAGGGGGATAGGACTTGCTAATGAATCATGTATGGTGGCTAATGAGGGAGGGAAATTCAGAGGGAGGGCCTCTGGATTTTAGGCCAAAGCGACTGGGAGGAAGGAGGTGACTGTTTTCTGATAATGGGAAGGTGGGGGTGGGCGATGGGGAGAAGCAGTTGGGGTGGAAATAGTGGCCAGAGTCAGAAGTTCTGATTCGGGAATATTAAATCTGAGCTACTTTGCAGACATCTGCACCTCAAAGGTCTTTGAAGCAGAGGCTTCATAAAGGAGTCTTCTTAGGATTGCAGTGGTTAAAGACAGAGGAAAAAGGAGTAATCCTTTCCAACGCCTCAATAACAGAATCTCAACAATGCTGTGCTTTTTGCAAACTCTCTTCTTAAGGAGACAGAGATAACTCTTCCAATGTAATCTCCCAGATCAAGAAAATAATTGAGAACACACATGCTTAAAACCTTTAATATGGACCTCCCTAATCCCCTCTTCACCTTTTTGATCAGCCCAAGCAGTTACATCAGCAGAAAATCTAAGCGAACAGAGGTAACGCTGTAGAGAAATGAATTGTGGGGAAGTCTGCTAGGATTACCAAGATGAATGCAAAAGAACACAACGGTCCTCAAATAAGCAGAAGATAAAATGCCAGAATGATGCAAGGGAAAATAATCATCTGGGGTTATGTTTTCATTTTAATAAAGTGGAAATATGTAGGCAGAAAATCATTTAAAAGTTTTTCACTTGGTGAAGCTGTTCAAATAGAAGCTACACCCTTTTAATTATAAATTGAACAGAAAGGATTTCTGGTGTCTCTGAATTTGGGATCTGAGTTATGCTGTTGATGTGGTAGGAGATGTGAGTGGCAGAGTGGACCAGGTTTGAGCTCTTACAGGCCCCTATAAGTTGTCTTAAGGTGGTATTAAGCAAGGTGAATTTGAGAATAAAGTCTACCTATGATATTCTGGTCATAGGAAAACAGGAGGTTTTCTTAGAATCTCTTAGTCTTTTGGTGCGTTGCTAGGAATTCTGTTACTGTACACTTTGTTTAAGGCAAATAGATTGCTTCTCTCTTTTCTTGCCCTCCTCGTGGCTAGATTCTCGCTTAGTGCACCCTTGAGTAGGGGCTATCCACTGGGTTACTTGCTCGGGCTTTTAGCTCTCTCTTCCTCCTTCCTCTGGCAGGTGAAGGGTTGCAGTGTAGGCAGGTATTCAGCCTGGCAGTTGCTTGACTTTGATGGACATACCTAGAAGGGTCTTGAAAATTTTTGCAGAGTCTCACATCCATGTGACTATACAGGTTTTTCTGTGTAGTAGTGTTTTTAAAATTATATTGGTGGTGTTGACCAAGATATTTGACCATTACTTTTAAGGGCAAAAATGCAATTACTTTTGCACCAACCTAATATTAAAAAGTAAAATAAGACAAATAGAATAAAAATATTTTGCATAGTAGACATTAAGTATTGTTTTGTGAAACTCCTTTTACAGATATACTTGTATATCCTGGGTCAGGATGTATTAAAGAAAATAAGCTTGAGGAACACAGCTGTAGAGAGTAGGGGCTGAGAATTTGGTCTAAGCAGGTAGGAGGCTCAGAGGGAAGAATCTCAGCTCCAGTAATTACCAGACACATGATTGTGGGTGAGTTTCATAACCTCTTCAGTTCTCAGATTCCTCATATGTAGAGTGAGGATAAGGATGAATCCTGCGTCATAGGGTTATGTTTGTTGAGAGGGTTGAAGCCTTGACTACAATGCCGGATGCGCAATGTGTCCAGTAAATGGCAACTATTATGATTATTTGTGAAAATTGTTTTTTCGTCTGTTGTGGGTATGTGGGGCAGGAGAGTTGTGATTAAAATGAGTCATATGGGTCAGTTTCCAGTGTGGAACATGGGTGTGGTCTCACTGAGTCCTCCTTAAACTCTAATATTTACTACTGGTAGTATGTCTGGAAGGACATCTGATACTTTATTTCAAAACACTTGTTTGAAAACCAAGACTCCCTCAATAGGCACGTAATTCTTAGGATTTTCAGACTAGTGTAAATTGTAATTTGCTCTCCCTTCTCCTTTTGGAAAAGTATAAGATCGGGAGTAATGGATGCAGCAATGGGATATGGTTGCACCCTCCTCAAAGCCTCCTGGGATGGGAAGCACAAGACTGTGCTCCTCTTGTTCTCTGTGGGGTCTCTTCATTTGTTGAAGTCAGGCTTCTGTCTCTAGGAATTAATTCCTTTCCTTTAGGCTGTGCTTTTGGTAAATTCATCCACACTGCTGTTCTGGTGACTTAATATGATTAATAGTAATTTATTTAGGGGTAGCCTTTTTATTATCATAGCTTCATTTAATTTTTTAAACAGCTTTATTAAGGCATAATTTATATGCCATAGGTTCCCCCATTTTAAGTGTACAATTCAATGATTCTTAGTGAGTTTATGAAGTTGAGCAGCTATCACCACAATCCAGTTTTAGAACACTTCTATCTCCTCAAAAGAGAAATCCCTCATGCTTATCTGCAACTCTTTCTTTTACCCCCAGCCTCAGGCAGTGACTAATCTACTATCTATTTTTGCAGATTTGCCTTTTCTAGACATTTCATACAAATGGAATCATACAATATGTAATCTTTTGGTTCTGGCTTCTTTCACTTAGCATAATATTTTTGAAGTTCATCCATATTCTAGCATATATTAGTACTTAATTCTTTTTGATTGCCTGACAATATGCTACTGTATGGATTTACATTTGTTTCTTCTTTCCCAGTTGATAGATATTTGATTGTTTCTACTTTTTGACTTTTATGAATAATGGTGCTATGAATACCCACATACAAGTCTTCATGTGGACATAAGGTTTTATTTCTCTTGGGTAGATATCTAGGAGTGGAGTTGATGGATCGTCTGCTAAAATTATGTTCAAATTTTGAGGAAATCACCAAATAGTCTTCCGAAGTGGTTGGACCACTTTACATTCTCACCAACAAAGTATGAGGGTTTTAGTTTCTGTATATCCTTGACAATGCTTATTGTTTTCTCTCTTTTTGATGATAGCAATTCTAGTGGGAGTGAAGTGGCAGTTCATTGTGGTTATGATTTGAATTTCACTAATAAACAATGAGATTGAGCGTCTTTTCATGTATTTATTATTCATTTAGGTATTTTCTTTGGTGAAGCATCTATTCAAATCTTTAGCCAAAATTTTAACAGGGTTGTTTGTCTTCTTACTGTTGAATTGGAAGAGTTCTTTATATATTTATTAGATATATGATTTGTAAATATTTGTTTTCATTATTTGGCTCATCTTTAAATTTTTGTAAAGGTGCTTTTTGAAGAGCAAAGTTTTTAAATTTTGGTAAAGTTCAATTTATTAAGTATTTTTAAATGGATTTTGCTTTTGACATAGTGTCTAAAAACTCTGTCTGACTCAAGGTCGCAAAGGTTTTCTTAGGAAAGTTTTATACTTTTAGCTTTTAAATTTAGATTTACAATGCGCTGAGTTATTTTCTTTTTGTGAATAGTGTGAGGAAAGTGTTTAAATTTTTTTGCATGCACCGTTTGTTAAAAATTGTCTCTGTTGTTTGTTGAAAAAGATTGTTGTTTCTGTATCATATAGAACTGACACCTTTGTAAACAATCAATTAACCATAAATGTAACGGTTTATTTCTAGCATCTCAATTCTGTTCCATTGATCTATATGTCTATCCTTATGCTAGTACTGCATTGTCTTCATTACTATAGCTTTATAGTAAGTTTTGAAGTCAGGAAGTACAAGTCCTCTGACTTTGTTCTTGTTTTTCAAGATTATTTTGACTATTCTGGGGCCTTTGCATTTCCATATAAATTTTAAGATAGTCCCTCAGTTTCTGTAAAAATGGCAGCTAGGACTTTGATAGGAATTGTACTGAATTTATACACCAATTTTGGGAAAATCGCTGTCTTAATAATATTGAATCTTCCAATCTGTGAAAATAAAATATCTTACCTTTTATTCATATTTTCTTTAATTTCTTGGCACAGTGTTTTATAGTTTTCAGTGTAAAGCAATAGACTTCTTTCATTGCACTCATTTCTGAGCATTTTATTCTTTTAGGTGCTGTTATGAATAGAACTGTTTCTTAATTTCATTTTCCAATAATTTATAATAAGTACCTAGAAATACAATGGATTTTTTTGTCTATTGCTCTTATATCATACAATTTTGTTGATCTTGTTTATTAGTGTTAATAGGTTTTCAGTGGATATTTTGGGACTTTCCATATACAAGATCATGTCATCTGTGAATAGAAAATGAAATCGTTGAAAATGGAGTAGGGAACTCCAGAAGTCTGCCTTTTCATAAAAGTAGTGAAAAAAGTGGCAAAAACTGTCAGAATCAACTTTTTCAGAAGTTTGAAAATTAACCAAAAGCTTGCAGCAACTCAGAGTGCTTATTCAAGAAAAATGGCTGATTATCGGCAAGAACAGAGCATCGTAGCATTTTAACTCACCCTGGTTTTATCTACCACTCCCCAGCTTAGTTATAGTCTTGGAAATAATATCCTACATTCCAATAGCAGTACTAGATGGGGCAGAAGGACCTCATTTGCAAAGAATTGCCTTTAGTTGATCTGTCTGGTGGCCCTCTGGAATACCTGGTCGAATAGTATGTCTTTATCTTGCCTAGCTCCAAACTCACCCAGTCCTAAGGTCACTACCTGGGGGCATATTTGTTGAAATATTTACAGGCAAATATTTTATTTATTACTGCCTGAGGCAACGGATAATGGTTGAGACAAACAATAGACTTACCAAAAAGCTTGGGAAGAAAGTCTAAGATGTGTAGGGGAATAAGGGCTTTGAACATTTCCAACGTATTTCTGGGAATGTAGAAGACTGCATGCAAGTCCAAGGCTGTGTGCATACTCAGAAAAGACCTGAGAAGGCCTTAAGCTCACCTCTCTGGTCAACCTTGAGGCCCTGCACAAACTAGAAGTAAAGACCAAGGTAGTATTGTAGACTGCCTGTCTGAATGTTGAAGACATGCATCAGCATGCACAGAGAACCCTTCTGCAAACAGTGGGAGAATTTTTGGTTCCAGGCTTGAAGGAAATCTCTGTTCAATTGTTGGCTAATCACCAGGCTGACCAGAGTCCTCAGTGACCAAACATAAGAAAGAGAATAGACTTTACAGAACTATATCAGTAAATTATATCAGTAAAGTTGTTAGAAAAACAACAACAAGCAGTAACATCGACAAGCTCTGGGGATGAGGGAATATCTGATTTCCAGAGTTGCCATATTATGATATTCAAAATATCCAGCTTTCAACAAAAATTTATGAGGCAAGCAAAGAAACAAGAAAATATGGCCCATACAGAGCAGAAAAAAATGACAATCAACAGAAACTGTCCCCGAGGAATCCCAGATGTTGGACTTTGTAGATTAAAACTTTAAAATAGGTATTTGAACATTTTAAATATGTTCAAAGAGCTAATGGAAACCATGTCTAAAAAGCGAAAGTAGGAAAACAATGTATCATCATATAAAGAATAAGAATATAAAGATAGAAATTACAGGCACACCTCATTTGATTGCACTTCACTTTATTGTGCTTTGCAGGTACTGCATTTTTTTACAAATGGAAGGTTTTTGGCAACCCTGCATTGAGCACGTCTATCGGCACCATTTTTCCAACAGCATGTGCTCACTTTGTGTCTCTCTGCCAACATTTTTAAAGCAATAAAGTATTTTTAAATTAAGTTATGTGCATTTTTTAGACATAATGCTATTGCACACAATAAACTACAGTTAGTGTAAACATAACTTTTATATGCACCAGGAAACCAAAAATTAATGTGACTTGCTTTATTATGATATTTGCTTTATTATCATGATCTAGAACTAAACCTGCAATATCCCTGAGGTATGCTTTTATAAAAAAGAACCAAACAAAAATTCTGGAGTTGAAAAGTAAAATGACTGAAATGAAAAATTCACTAATGGGGCTCAACAGCAGATTCGAGCTGGCAGAAGAAAAAATGAGAAAACTTGAAGATAGGTCAGTTGTGATTAGTCAGTCTGAGGAACAGAAAGTAAAAAGAATGAATAAGAATGAACAGAGTCTCAGCGACCTGTGTACTAACATACACATAATGGGAGTCCAAAAGGAGAGGAGAGAAAGAAAGGGAAAGAAAGAATATTTGAAGAAATAATGAAAAATATAAATCTACACATCCAAGAAGCTCCATGAACTCCCAGTAGGATAAACTCGGTAAACTTGGAATAGAAATAGTTTTACTTCTTCTTTCAAACCTGGATGCCTCTTTTTGTTTGTTTCTTGCCTGATTGCACTAGCTAGGACTTCCATTACAATGTTAGATGGAACTGATGAGAGTGAACATCCTTGCCTTATTCCTAGTCTTAGAAAGAAAACATTCAGTCTTTCACCATTAAGTATGATTTTATCTATAGATCTTTCATAGATGATAGGCTGTTGAGAGTTTTTATAATGAATGGATATTAGATATTGTCAAACACTTTTTCTGAATTTGTTGAGATAATCATGTGGTTTTTGTCCTTCATCTTATTAATATATTACATTAATTTTCAGATGTTAAATTAACCTTGCATTCCCGGGATTAAAAGAATCTCTTGGTATGATGTTTAATATTTTTCACATATTTCTGGCATTTTAGCTTACTTAAATTTTATTGACATTTTTGCATCTATATTCAAGAAGTATATTTATCTGTAGTGTTCCTTTCATGTCATGTTTTTATCTGGCATTGGCATCAGGGTAATATTGGTCTCAGAAAATTAATTGGGAAGAGTTTCCTCCTCCCCTATTTTCTGGAAGAATTTATGAAGGATTGATTTAAATTCTCTAAATGTTTGATTGAATTCCTCAGTAAAGCCATCTTAGCCTAGACTTTTCTTTGTGGGAAGATTTAAAATTACTAATTCAATTTCTCATTGTAGGTCTAGTCATATTTTTTATTTCTTCTTGCGTTAGTTCAGGTGATTTGTATCTTTCTAAGGATATGTCCATTTCATTTAAATTGTTGAATTTTCTGGTATACAGTTGTTCATAGTATTCTCGTTTAATCCTTTTAATTTCTATAAGGTCAATAGTGATGTCTCCTCTTTCATGTTTGAATTTGGTGGTTTATGTCTTCTCCTTTTTTCTTGATCAGTTTATCTAAATTTTTGTCAATTTTGTTGATTATTGCAAAGAACCAATTTTTGGTATCATTGACTCTGTCTGTTGTTTTTCTGTTTTCTACTTCATTGATTTTCACTGTGATCTTTATTATTTCTTCTTTTTGCTTGCTTTGGGTTTAGGTTTCTCTTCTTCTTTTACTTATTAAGGTAAAAGGTTAGGCAATTCATTGGAGATCTTTCTTTTTTTAAATATAGGCATTTGAAGATATAAAAGTCTTTCTAAACACTGTTTTCTCTCTCTGTCATAAAGTTTGATATATTGTGATTCTGTTTTCCTTCAGTTCCTTTCTAATTTCCCTTGCAATTTTTTCTATGACCCATTGGTTATTTAGAAGTGTGTTGTTTAATTTCCAAGTATTTATTGACTTCACAAATTTCCTTTTATTGATTTATAATTTGATCCCAATGTGATTGGAGGACATATTTTATATTGTTTTAATCCTTTTATGCTTATTAAGTGTTATTTTGTGACCAAGTGTCTTAATCCATTCTCTGCTGTGACAACAGAATACCTGAGACTGGATAATTTATAAAGAAATGAGGTTTATTTGACTCATAGTTCTGGAGACTGGGAAGTTCAAGATTGGGTGGCTGCATCTGGTTGGCTTCCAGTGAGGGCTATGTGCTGCATCATAACATGGTGGAGAAGCAGAAGGGGAAGCAGCATGTGCAAAGAAACCAAACACGAGAGGCAGCCTTACTTTATAATAACCTTCTGTCATGGTAACTAATACAGTCCCATGAGAGTGAGAACTCACTCCCATGAGAAAGGCATTAACCCCTCTTAGTGACCTACTCATTTCTTAAAGGTGCCAGCTCCCAACATCACCACACTGAGGATCAAGCCTCAACATAAGTTTTGGTGGGGACAAACAATATTCAAGCCATGGCACCTGGCATATGGTCTATCCTCAAGAATATTCCTTGTGCACTTCAAAAGAATGTATATTTTGCTATTGTTGGATGGGGTGTACTATAGATACAGTTGGTTGATAATGTTGTTCAATTCTTCTATGTCTCTACTGATTTTATGTCTAGTTGTTTTATCCATTCTATAGAGTGGACTATAGAAGTCTTCAACTATTGCTGTTTTTTATTTTATTTCTTACTTCAATTCTGTAAGTTTCTGCCTCATGTATTTTGGAGCTCTGTTGTCAGGTATGTGTATACTTTGTAATTGTTATATCTTCCTGATTAACTAATGCTTTATAATTATAAAATGTTCTTCTTTGTCTGTAGCAATATTTTTTATCTTAATTTTGTCTGTTACTAGTACAGAGACTTTATCTCTCTTATGGTTACTATTTTCATAATATAATTTTTGTACTTTTACTTTCAACTTTTACTATTTGTGTCTTTGAATCTATGTGTGTCTCTTATAGACAGCATATAGCTGGGTCTTGTTTTATATCCAGTATAACTGTGTCTGCCTTTTAATTTGGATGTTTAATCCTTTTACATTTTTAATTAAAATTTTTATTGAGATAAGTGTATATTCATATATAGTACTCAGAAATAACCCAGAACAGTCCCTGGTACATTTTGCCTAGTTTTCTCCAACAACAGTAACATTTTGCAAAACTATAGTATAATATTACAATTTGGATATTGTCAGTGGTATAATCTGTAGCTCTTATTTCTATTTCCCCAGCTTCATTTGTAATCGTTTGTGTGTGTGTGTATGTGTGTGTGTGTGTGTGTGTGTGTCTGTGGGTGAGGGGGTTTATTAAGCTCTATGTAATGTTATCACCTGTGTAGGATAGTGTATCCACCACGACAGTCAAGGTACTGAACAGTTCCAACACCACAAGTATCCCTCATGTTTCCCTTTCACAACTATATCCATATCCCTGCCACCCCCACTGCTGCCCCATCCCTAATCCGTGGAAACCGCTAATCTGACCTCTACTTCTAAAATTATTTCATTTCAAAAATGTTATATAAATAGGACTATGCATTATGTAACCCTTTGGGATTAGCCTTTTTTTTTTAAACTCAGAAGTATGTGGAACACTTCATGAATTTGCATGTCATTCTTGCACAGAAGTCATGCTAATCTTCTTTACATCATTGATATTTTAGTGTATGTGCTGCTGAAGTGAGCACAATCATTTGATTTTTAATGTGGTTATTGATATATTTGTATTTAATCTCATATTTTCAATTTGTTTTCTATTTGTGTCATGCCCTTTTGTTCCTCTATTCCTTCTTTACTGCTGTTTTTGTCCTAAATACTTTTTTTTAGTGTATTATTTAAATTCCTTTTTAAATAGTTTTTAATTATATTTTTGGGAATAATTTTTTTAGTTTTTCTTCTGGAGGAAGTACAGTATGCTTCTAAACTAAAAATGATGTATTTCAGGTAATACTAACTTAATTCCAGTGAAATACAGAAATTTTGCTTCAATATAGTTCTATCCCTCCCTCTTTGTGATATTATTATTTATACATATTACTTCTTTGTATGACATATTTCCAACAGGAAAATTTTTATAATTATTCTTTTGTACAATTGTCTTCTAAATAAATTAAGAGAAGAGAGAAACTACCTTTCTAAAGTTTCTTATATTTAAATACATAGTTATTTTTACTCATGCTCTGTATTTTTTGTGTGAATTTGAATTACTGTCTAGTGTTATTTTCTTTCACCCTGAGGAATTTCACTTAGTATTCTTTGTAAGAGAGATCATGTTTATCTGGAAATGTCTTTGTTTTGCCTTCAGTTTTGAATTATAGTTTTGCTAGATATGGGATTCTTGGTTGACAGTTTTTTTTTTCTTTCAATACTTTGAATATGTCATTCCACTGCATTCTGAGCCTCCATTATTTCTGAAGAGAAATCAGTTGCTAATCTATCAAGCTCTCCTTTCCACTTGTCTGTGATTAATTGGTTTTCTCTTTCTACTCTCAAGATTTTCTCTGTCTTTGCCTTTCAACATCTTGGCTATGTGTCTCTGTAAATGTCTTCTAGTTCATCTTACTTGGAATTAATTATGCTTCTTGGGTGTGTGGATTAATGTTTTTAATCCATTTGGGGAAGTTTGGGCCATTATCTCTTCATTTTTTTTTTGCCTCTTTCTCTTTTCTTCTTTTTGAACTCCCAGTACACTTATGTTGGAATACTTAATTGTATCTCATAGGTCTCTCAGCCTCTGCTAATATTTCTTCATTAGTTTTTCTTTCCATTCTTCAGGTTGGACAATTCTTCATATTTTACCTTCAAATTTGCTGATTCTTTCTTTTGCCACTCAAATCTCTTGTTGAGCCCCTTTGTGTATGTTTTATTTCTGTTATCGTTCTTCTTAACTCTAGAATTTAAGAATGGTCATTTAAAAATAATTTCTCTTTGATATTCTGTATTTGATGAGTCATTGTTATATTTTCTTTTTTGTCTTTTACATTTTTATTATTATATAATAATTGTACATATTTATGGGGTACCTGTGATATTTTGATACCAGCATACAATGTGTAATGGTCAAATCAGTGTAACTGGGATATCTCTCACTTCAAACATTTTTATTTTTTCTTGGGAACCATGTTTTCTTTTGATTCTTTAAAGGGGGTTTCCTTTGTATTTTTGGGACATATTAATAACACCTACTTTGAAGTCTTTGTCTGGTAAGTCCATCACCTGGGGTCTTTCAGAGAGTTTCTATTGCCTGCTCTTTTTTGTTATTGTGTATGAGTCACACTGTCCTGTTTTTTTTTTTTTTTTGCATGTCTCATAACTTTTTGTTGAAAGCTGGACAGTTTTGATAATATATTGTAGCAACTCTGGACTCTGATTCCTCTCTCCCCGGGTTTTGTTGTTGTTATTTTTGTTATTTATTTGTTATTTGCTATTATTGTTATTTATTTACTGAAATAACTATATACTGCCTGTCTCTCTGGCAGTGTGCAGCCACTGATGTTTCCACTCAATTAAAACAAATCTTGATCTTATTTTTAAGCCTGTGTCTTTTGGAGTCATGTCTGGGTCAGCATAGCATAGAGGTCAGCCAAAGATTTAAACTCCTTGAGCCAATAAGGCTTTTACCGTATCCTGATGGATCTGTGTATGGTTTGGAAAATGGCATTCAAAGTTTAGGCAGTTTGCAAGTCTGTCAGTCTTTACTTTCTGTGCTTTTAGAGTCTCACATTCATTCAGCGACAAGTAGCTCACTAAGCTCACTAAGACCCTCTTCAGTCTTTCCTGAGCATAAGCACAGCCATGGTACACATGCAGATTTCCAGGCCCACTCTGGCCGTCTTGATCTCTGGATCTTGCTGATAAATTTCTTGCTCTTCTGCTGGTATGATTGCCTACTGGCCCAGCCAGTAGGGCAATTCCAGACTAGTTATGATTTTGGATTTTTCTGATTGTTTATCCCCAAGATTGCTATTGTTTTCAACCATGGGTTTTTCCATCTTCCATTCCATATCACATTAGCCCTTCCAGCCATGGAGCTGCTGGTCCTCAAGGCCTGCCCTGCCCTGGTAGAACTACAGTGGCATGAAGCTGGGTGGAACAGCATGAAACAGTCTTGGACAAAAATAACAATCCCTCTCTATTCTTACCGAGATTCAATCATTTTTCGTGAATAAATGTTTCTCATTTTTTTGTTTTGTTTTTGGTCAATTTCCGGATTCCTGAAATGGTTGTTTTTGACAATTTTATCCAGTTTTATTTTTGCTTTTTGGGATGAGGATTTGGTGAACTCCTTGCTCAGCTATTCTGGAAGTCTTGCCCTAGTAATGGCCGTCTGAGGCTGTGTTTACCATACACAACACCCAAATGGAATGCTTCTTAGAACATAGTGGTTCATATCCAGAGTAGTGTCTGCACATTGTGGGCAGGGCAAGAGTGGAGCAAGTTCCAGTGATATGCCTCCATAATATCTCATCAGCTTTCAAAAGGAGACTTACAAAGAGTTTGAGCATCCTGTATTCAGAGAGAAGATAAGCAATCAATGCCCAAGAATTTGCCATTCCATGTGGCAGTAAATGTGAAGGCTGGTGTGTATGGAGGCTCCACACATCCAATTGAGGAATGGTCTTTAGGATGGGAAATCAAGAAGAGGGGAGCATTTTCCTTCCTAAAACATTAACTGTGGGAAATGAGACGATGGAAACCCACCTGTGAGGGACATTTCCAGTTTAAAAAAATTACTAAGGAATATGTTTCTCATCCTCTTTATATACTTGTATATCTAGAAATACTTCTTTGTCTCTTTGTCCATTGTTCAACTCAGTGGTCTCTCTGGGTCAGGCTGTAAATATATCGATGAAGCTGGACATCCTTCATAGTTGGAAGGAATGATGGCTGGCTCTTGTAGCATCGTGAGAGGTCTCTATGTATCTGTGTGTGTTCAATAGGAAACCCCTTCCCACACAAAGCTTCTCAGAGTACCAGAGCTTCTATATGCAAATGAAGCTCTTTGATGTGTATTTTCAATTAATCACTGACTCTTGCACAGGATAAATGAAGTTATTTTTCCCCGTTACCAGCTTTAATTCATAGGTTATAATGCTAATGAAGGTTGGCTTTTTTTTGATGTTGCTTCTATTTTTATCATTGTCTCTTCCTTATTTTACTAATTACCTGTGCAATGACATGGTATCTAAATTGATCTAAAGGCATCATTCTAAATTTTAAAAACCAACATTAAAAAAAAAGTAATCCCCACAAGTGTCTTATGAATAAGGGTGAGCATTTAATTAATTACTATGCAGAAACCACATGTCAATTGCCGAACAGTTGCCTGAAGGGAGCAGCAACTCACATAACCCCATTTTGGAAAAGTAGATCTGTTTTTATTTTATCTTTCTCAGTTTTAGCTGGTGTTTTAAAGAGATGTGATTTTGCAGCTTTGGGGATCACTCGTCTATTTCAGGAAATTGTCAGAACCAAGAACTGGAGGAATTCAGGAAAAGGGCTCTAGAGCTCTGTTCTAAAAAATATTGTAGAAGCAGAGTCTTTGGTTTTTAATGGCCAAGCTCTGTCCATTTTGTGAGCAAATGTCACAGTAAAAGACAGAAATACAGCTCAGAGAATAGCTTCAGAAGACAAATGGCAGGGGAGGTCCAGGTAGCTATAACTTAGTGCTTTAGTCATCTTTAATGGAAATGGAGCCTCTAGCCAAGCCTAATATATAATGTATCATAAAACATATGTCTGTCAGTCTCCCAGGTACAATAAATAGGGAAAACACAGACCTCAAAGGGAGGCTATGGCATGCCTTGCAGAGGGGCTCAAATTACTTGGCTTGTTGTGGGGGGTTGAAGGCTGTGGGGGACGAATGATGTAATGTATATTTTTAGTTTTTCTAAGAAATGATTGTCTCCAGCCCTGTTCCAGTGGGCTGTGGGAGAGGGAATGGAAAGGGAGGGGCTGGGTTTATAGACCTGCATGAGAAAATTGAGTTGAATACCCGTTTTACAGGTGATTAATCTCTTTCTTTTTTATTTGGAGTGTAGTATAGCAAAGAAGAGATGGGACATATTCAACTTATGGCATTTTCCAGAATGCCCACCAACTTCTTTTCATTTCACTGTTGCTTTTTCCTTGGTGAAACAGCAGCCCAAAGCACCCTAGTAAGGACCAGCTGTCTGATCCTGTGCTGAAGAGCTCTGGTTACCCTCCCTCAGCAGCGGCTCAGCCACCATCTGAATTTCCTGTGGTCCCAGTATGTTCTGCCTCTGAGACGGACAATCCTTCTGGATAGATTCTTATCTTTTTCCACTACTGAGCCTACTTCTTTGAGTACTAGTTCTTCATATGAGCTGCAAAATCTTGGGTGTAACCTCTATGACTCTCAGTTTTCTAATTTGTATAATGGGAAGAATAAGCTATCTCTCTGGGACTCAAATACAGGTCTGCTTATTTCAACTCTAAAGCATGTTCTATGGCTTGCCATATATCCCCATGCTCAAAATGTCATCTCTGCTGTGTTTTTCTAGATTATGTCCTGCCTTTCCCTAGAAAAGCCTGCTGAAGTCCTCTCAAAATGAATTAAACCAGCTCCATTCATTCTGTTTATGCCAGGAATTCTCAATACTTCTTGATCTTTCTATTGTCCTACCTCTCCTGTGTCTCAGCACACAGGTAAGTATGTGCTTAAGCATACGCATGTGCACACACATGTGCACATACACACTCATGCTCATACACAGCCTTACACAGTATCAAGAGAGTGGCTCTTTGTGTGATGTGATTGGAAGTTATATTGAGATCAGATCTGATTTTTTGCCCTGAAATGTGAGGAAACCAGCCCTTTATTCAAATTTGAAAGCCTAATTCTTTTGATTCATGATGATTTTTCCATGCAAGTTCTGCTAGAAATGACTAAATTATCCCCTCATACTTTGCATGCATGGGCATAGGTGAGATCCTTGGAGAACAGGGGTGGGCTGCTGTCAGAGGAGTGGGTGGGTACCTAAGTCCAACCTGACTCACTTGTCAATGCCAGTGTTTCTCAGGATCAGCCCAGTCTACACAGCTGCGTCTGGTTTGTTGATGTTATTGTCACTTATGAGCATTTAAGCATGTTCACACTTGCCCAGTTTCTCAGTGATTTTAAAGCTCTCTTCAGAGCTTGGGCCCTCATTTTTTCCTTTGGCTATCTCTTCTAATACTGTTTATATGGAAATGTATTTGGTAGAATGGCTTTAACTTTTTGACTGTGACACAGTATAAGAAATACATTTTACACACAAGCATGCATACAAATATATAGATGACTGAAACAAGGCTTTTCCAAAACTATACTAACCTTTCCTATATTCCAGGTCAAATGAATCTTGGCTTATTCTATTCTATTCCATTTAAAAATGATGTCCTTGACTACTGTGGCAAAATTATTTACCAAACTGATTTCTTCATCTGTGTATACAGCTAGACTACATTTTCTAGCATCCCTCATGGTTCGAAGTGATCAAGGCACTGAGTTCTCGCTAATAAAATGTGATCAGGAATGACCTGTGCGTCTTTCAGGTATGACTCATAATTCCATGTGGAATCCACCAAGCCTTTTTCCAATTCACTGGCTTGATACAGACAAACATGGTGGATATAGACAGAACATTTGTGTCCCCCCAATTAATATGTTGAAATACTAACCCACTATGTAATGGTATTAAGAGGTGGGGGCTTTTGGGAAGTGGTTAGGCCACAAGAGTGGAGCCCTTTTAAATGAGATTAGTGCACTTACAAAAGAGACCCCAGAGAAATCTCTTCCCTCTTTTAACCATGTGAGGATGCAATGAGAAGTTGGCCATCTGCAACCTAGAAGAGGGCCCTCCCCAGAACCTGAGCATGCTGACACCCTGATGTCTGACTTCCAGTCTCCAGAACTGTGAGAAATAAATGTATAATTTTATAAGCCACCTAGTCTATGGTAATTTGTTATAGTGGCCCAAATTAAGACATGTGGAACTCTTGGAAGCTACCTGTTAAAGATGGCAGTGCCTCAAGATGAAGTGAACCTTAACCCCAGCCCCTGAATATCTGCCTAGAACACACATTTTGAACTTTATGTGAGACACTAATAAGCTTCTATTGTTTTGAATCACTATTCATTTGGTTCTTTATTATACCAGCTAACATGATCCTAACGAATTTACTGTCAATAGATTCATCAATTGACTCTGTTTTTACAACTACACATATCATCTTGGCTATTTTTTGAGAGATAAAAGTTTACATTTATTTGCTGATATTTGTAGAAATTGTGTAAGTATACAAGAGTAATGATTATAATCACATATGAAGGTAGGGTGACCATATAATTTGTTATTCAAGTGCAACCATTTCTAGAGTGAAAGGGATTATTAATCACGGCTCTAGGACTATAGATGGAAAATGACATTGTCCTCAACAAACTGGAACATATGATCAACCATTATAAAGGGTACAGAGTGGGAGGAAGAATGGGGACTTTTTAAATTATATTTTTAAAAGTATTGGTCTATGGTGAATTGGAAACAAAAACAGTTACTTCTTTACCACAGGTAGTTTAAAAGCTGCCTTAAAGACTGAAGAATGGCAAACCATAGATGTGAGACACAGAACTTGGTGAAAATGCTTTCAGGGATGCTCAACAGACTCACTCCCTTGGAGCTGTTGGCCAATCCAAAGTCCAGGCATGGGAGCCAGAGCCTGTAAGAGAGGTCTGGACGGACCTCAGACATGAGCAGAGGAGCTCCATGTCACTCAATCCTGAGGACAGAGCTGGCTCCTCCGTCTTTTTTAGTTTAAAGTTGTCCAAATAGTGACTTTCCTTAGCACCTGCCACCACTCTTTGATCCCTCTGAATCCACCAGACCCACAAGCAGCACTTTGCTACTGAAGAAACCAAAGCACTGTACTAAACAGATCGTTGGAGTACAGTTGTCAGAATATATCTATGACAAGTATTTGGGCCCACATCTGCAGGCCACTGATACTTCACCTAATCATCTTGTGCTCACAGCCCAGCATTTCTAAAAATAGCAACTGTGGGTTGTGATAGTGAGAGGTTAAACTTGATTAGTGTGGAGACTTCTTATTATAGAACTTTGAATGAAGCAAAATCCCCTGCCTGGGATTTAGAACAAGTAAAGGGACTTCCTTAAGAATGGTCAAAGTATACTCTGCCCTTCCCATTACTGATGCTTTCAGGAATTTTTAGGGTTTTGTGGTCCCTGATTATTGTTGCTAAACTCTGGATAAACTCACAGTGTAGAATTAGCCTGAACAGGAGACAGGCTTCCTGGCAAGTTACGAATACCTTCATCCCTGGGGGGAAAATCAATAGAAGAATCCATGGGATTGCCATTCTTCTGTTTTGTCCCTGTAGCCCTTCAGTCTTCCCCTCCCAAAGGCCTGGCATTGCTAAAGTTCCTTTGCTGGGCTTCTTACACAGTGCTGACTTGAGATGAGTGACTTATGTTTTTCATCTGTCACCTTCTTTCCCATCCTGCTAGGGGGGATACTAATAACGCCTGTACTCTGTAAGCCCTAAAACTCCCCAGGCAGTTCCAGTGTGTAGCCAGGGCTGAGAACCACCTTTGGACTCTGCAGGCAGATCGGTGCTTCTCAAGCTCTCTGTCCATATCAATCACCAGGAGATCTTGTTAAAATACAGATTCTGTCTCACTAGATCTGGGATGGTCCCAAGATTCAGCACTTCTAACATACTCCCAGGTGATGTCTTTTGCTGCTGGTCCTCAGACCACATGTTGAGTAGCAAGGAGGCAGGTGATCTGGTGAGACTGCTATTCATTATCAGATGCTGCAGGCTCTCTTCTGGTAGAATTAGAGTCAGGCATCATTTTTCATGCCTCTTATATTTGTTGGGTTATGTAGCTCTATTCCACAAGATAGGCCCCATGAGGATTAGCATCCATCTCCAGACAAGGTGGGATACTTTTACCAGACTCTGATAGTCTGGGAACCTTGATGTTTGGATAATCAGGTTACTTGGGGTCTTATTGCATTTGCGCTCTATAAAAAAATACCACAGACTGGGTAATTTAGAAACAATAGAAATGTATTTCTCACAGTTCTAGAGACTGGGAAGTCCAAGATCAAGGCACTAGCTGGATTGGTGTCTGGCGAGGGCTGCTCTCTGCTTTCAAGATAGTGCCTTCTTTCTGCATCCTCTGGAGGAGATGAATGCTGTGTTCTCACATGGAAGAAGGGACAGAAGTGCAAGAGAGGGCTCTCTTCAACCTCAATCCCTTTTATAAAGGTGCTAATCCCATTTGTGAGGGCTCTGCCCTCATGACCTAATCATCTCCCAAAGGCCACATCTATACCTCTTAATATTGTCGCATTGCGGATTAAGTTTCAAAACATAAGGAGGGGACATCATCACTCAAACTACAGAATCTAGTGATAATTTTTAGATTCTTTGTTCAGGTAGAATTCACTGTTAATGTAGCCATCCTTAAACCTTTCCGAAGTTTTTACTTTGAAAATTTCTCTAACAAATAACCTACCCTACTAAATACTTTACACCATACATTCACAGAAGGAATCATACTATATTGGCACCCAAAGGGTCTTGGAACCCAGCTCACCTACCACTCTGCATTTGAGGAGACTGGAGAAACTGCAGACTCATCCCTAGTATTGAAATATAATTTTCAAAATGTTAAGAACAGGACTTTTACACAAATATAGAATGAATGCTGTCAAAGATTTTATCCATCTCATTAATTAATGAGAGAGTCAACAAGATAGTAAGGTTGTCTCAAAGGACAGATATTTATGTATAGTCAGTCAAAGGAATGATGAAATAAATTTGCCACTAGATACAAAACTGGCAAATGTCTTATGGGACCATAAAACTGTAGCTAGTGGGGTCATCTTCTCTACTGGACAATATACAAATTCACAACTAAATTCAGTGTCTGGGCTCCAATTAGATAGAAATAGCAAAACCAAACATAAGTGCATTCTCCTGTGCAATCAAATAATTCTTGAGTGAGCCTGCTTAAAAAGGCATTGAAGGGACATGCAGTCATTTTCTTGCATTAGTTCCCAGTTTGGGGTATATATATATATTTAACACTAGGCAGAACCTGCACCAGCATCAGGATTCCAGTGCACTTTTAAACTTCCCTGCTCTTGTGTATCAGTAATAACATCATGTTTGGCAGCTGTTTTGAATCATTTCCCCACCGAAACAATGATATCAGTTGACAGTAACATGTGTGATACACTTTCCTGGGCTTGCCTGTGGTTATATGGGGTCTCTAACCCAACCCTTTTTTCTCCTACTAGAGAAAGCGTATGTAAATGTGTGACCTTGTAATTATTATAAGATATATATATATATATATATATATCACTATTACTACTTGTATGATATATATATATATTATATATTTGCTTTTTACTTAAGAAACTGTTCTTAAACTTTGCTACTTAAACTATTATTTAAAAAAAACTTTCTTCACAGCTTACACCATAGCTGACCTCAACATATTAGCATGACATGACATGGCTTCAGGAAAGATAATGTATGAGATGCAAAGCTCGCATGTTTTACAAAATCCCATTCTGCCTTACTTCAATTTGTTTCTGTTTCTTTGTGACTGGCCTTGCCTTGTGCTGTGGAATCTCAAATTCCATGCACTTGGCCTGACAGCAAGAAGTGCTGGAACATATGTTGTTTGAGACACATTGAGTAATCCTTAACCATTTACTGCCCACCCAACAATTACGGCCTTGTGGTCATGGGGACATTTGGCAAGCTTCGCTAATGCCTGATGAACTCTAGTTCATCACATAGCATCTGCCAAGCCTATATTTCAACTATTCAACAGTGATGAGGATGCATTTTTAAAATCATCTGGGTCACATGTCTCAGTGGTTTTCCTCTGCTGAGATGATGTTCAGGCTCATGGTGGCTTCAGGATTATTGTAAGCACCCTTTGTCTGGACATGTCCTGAAACTCGGCAGAGGCCTTCTCTGAACATGTCCTATACCCTGTGACCTTGTCCCTCTGTCTATGACTGATTGATGAGTGAAAGAGAGTAGAAACCCAACTCCATTGAGATTGATGAGGCTCTCTCTCTTGAAAATTTGGACCTTGGAACAGAGGGAGACAGCACTTGGAGAGGTGTTGGCACTGAGTCCTTGCTGAACATAGCTTTTTGTTCATTTGTTTTTAGTTTTCATGCTGTAGTTAAGTACAAAGACCTTTCCAACACATCATCTAAAGATCATTTCACCCACTGCTGGGTTTGGCCAGCATTCTCTTGTCTTTCTCTTCAGCAATGGTGAAGTGGATACCTTTTCACTGAGGAAGACAAATCCGTGGTTTATTGCCTTTGCTAATAACAAAAATGTTGGAAAGCCAGGTGGCAAAGCTATTGCCATTGGCATGTTTCACCTGAACCACATTAAAACAACCAGAATGTCTTTCTCTCTAAGTCACACCAGTTCTTCCCAGGCTAGTACCTACATGATCAGAAGCGCTTGAGTAAATATACTACAGAAATGATCCCTGAAAGTACAGTAGTCCCCCCTTATCTGTGGTTTCCCTTTCTGGGGGTCTTGAACATATCCCTGTGGATAAGGGAGAGACTAGTGTACAGTCTTCAACCACAGCTCTTTAGAAATTCAGTGAATGCCACCTAAGGGCCCTGGAACTGCCTGAGGCTCACCTCATCTGGTAAGCTAACAATTCCTTTGACTCTGAGATATGTTGAGGGTTTCTCTATGAAATTTCCCTCCATCTTTTGTTGTTGTTGTTATTAATTTTGTAAAAGTTGGTTTCAGTTGTTTAAAAGTGAGAACACATTAATAGAGACCGCTACAAAGTAATAGAGTAGATGGAGGCTGGACTGACTTGAGTTAAGGGAACTTTGGTTCTAGCCCTAACTGTGTCACTCATGTGGTGTGACTGTGAATAAGCCATGTGCATTCTCCAAACCTTTGTTTCCTCTACCGTAATAAAAGGGGGTGAACCAGAAGAGCTTTAAGTTGATGCTGTTTTTTCAAGTGACTCCAAAACTGTTTGACATCCTTCCATTGAGACATGGGGCTATGTTTCCTCTTTTTGAATCTAGGTGGGCTTGTGACTGTTTCAACCAATAGAGAGTGGCAGAAGTGATACTGTGTGACTTCTGAGTCTGGGTCCTATAAGGCAATGCAGCTTCTGCCTTGTTTGCTGAGACCCTTGTGCTGCAGCCGTAAGCCACCATGTAAGAAGTTTGGCTACACTATGGTAGCCTTACCGTGATGAAGCCCAAGCCACATCCAGGGGCCACATGTTGGTGTTATAGTTGAGTCTCAGCTAAGCTCTTTGCCAACAGCCATTATCAACTGTTAACTATGTGAATGGCCATCTTGGATGTCCAGTCCAAGCTAGCCTTCAGATGACATCTGCCTACAATCATGTGACAGATCCCATAGTGAGAACAGTCCAGGCAAACCTTTCCAAAATTCTTGGCCAAAATTCTCCTTATAGCTCCATCTGACTCTAATAAAATGGTTGTTTTATAGCAATAAATTTGGAGGTTGTTTATTACACAGCCAGAATCATGGAAACTGTTACCCTCTGGCTTTGACACTACTTTACACCCTTCCTCCCTTCTTCTCTCTGTCCATCCAGCCAGCACTTTTAAAGGTATGACCGTACATGGCACTGGGACCTCAAAGATGAATCAATAACTGTTCATGGCTTTGCAGAGCTTCCAGAGTACATGGGAAGGAGAGGACCAGCATGAATCAAACCAGCTCAAACCACAGGATGTATTACAAAAGAGTAGCATGACAGCATGGGGAGCAAGCACTGGAAACTTTGTATTTGGAATGGTTAAATCTGACTGGTAAGCAAGATTCCTAAGGTCCTGGATCTCATGAGGGGATATTGTAATAGAAGAGACAATCAATAAATTACTAAACAAGGGAATACATTAGCAATGGGGAGGATGGAGTGAGGTGAGTGAGGCTGAAGCATGGGAAGTCAATTGTGAGGCTGAGGTAATGTGCAGGTGAGCAAGGAACAGAAGGGAACAGGATGAGTGAAATGGAAGAAGGCTGGCAGGAAAGCCAAGCAGCATGGGGCACTAGACTGGGCTTGGCAATTGATTGAAGTGTCTGGTCTGGGTTGGCTGCCTCACATCATTTCTAGGCTCATCCACCCTCTTGGTTGGAGGGTGCATTGCCCTTCCAAGGGGCTGTCCTTGGACTCTACTGAAAACCTCCATCTCAAATCCTGCCTTTGTGAAAGATTGTGAAAACGTCGTTCACATGAAGGTGTTAGTGACCAATAGTAAGATTTAATGTGTTATATTTTCCTAGGACATCAGTAGTCTAACATGTTAAACTAAAGGAATGAAACCCTAAGAATCAGAGTGTCTGTAATTGACAAGAGGGGACTGTGTATTACTCAAGTCAGCCTGAGTCAAAAGGGGGTAAATGCAGCAGGGCTGTATGAGGGACCATTCAATCCCTTCCTCTTTATCCCCTAGCTTTCTATGTATCTTCTCTTTCATTCTCTCTGTGGCTCTGCATCATTCTCTCTTTCAGGTTGAATGGCTTTTTTTTCTGCTTCTCTGAACACGTGGGCCAAACACGGGAGCCCCAAATGGTGCCCTTGGCCCTGAAGTTTGCATTGTCTTTCAAGTCCATCACCTGTAGTTAACTACTGACCCAGTTCAGTCCCGCTTCCAAAGAGGGACTGAGCAAGAGACCATAGCCCAGCTTGGATCCAAGTCTTCCCCATTACATTGAGCTGTGAGCCGGCTTGTGGGGCTCCATGGCAAGTCAGGAGCAGGTTGTGTGGCAGAAGGTTGCCTGAGCAGAGCCCTGCATGAGGAGGAGACAGTGGTCACCTCTGTTGCACTAGAGGGAGCTTTTGGTGAAGGGCACCCCAAGATGCATATTCCATCTGATGTATGATTACTCATAAGGCATAATTTGTCCTCAGTATTTATTCTGGAGACTATTGGCAGCTATTGCTAGAAACATTCTTCCCCTAGCTACACTGTTCCAAAAGGAGATGGAAAAGATCAGTGACAGCTGGTGGCTTGTTTCAATTCTTTTAAGTTTTAGATGACTGTAGTTTTCTGTTAATTAGCCTCCCGGAAAGCCCTCCTTTACTTTGTTTCCTGTGATGGAGCAATGGGCATTTCATTCTAGACATGGTGGCACTTTCTCTGCAATTTTGCTTGCCTTGTTTTCCCAGAAATTAAGGTGGATGCATTCCCTGTTGACCCAGTTGCTACAATAAAGAAGAGAGTCTAGTGCTTCTGAGAAAATCCTGCCCACTCAAACCTCAGGGGGCAGGGAGCAAGGCACTAGCCATCATTGAGTTCCTATAGTGTGCCAGGCACTGTGCCAGGAACAGTCCCACCAACCTCCTCCACTGATCTTACAGCAACAATGTGATGCTCAGCAAGGAGAACTCCCATGTGGTGGATGGGTTTGTAACCACAACGACACAGTTTCTTATTTGGATTATTTTTTTTTTCTATACATGGCATCATCATGGTTGTTTTTTGGAACACGGAGTTATAGGGTTATTAGATACCTTGTTTGAAGTAACGCAGCATAACTGTATTAGGAAATAACCTTCCCCTTGAATATTCTGATACTTCTAAGTGGGGATGCTGTGTGTCTATGGAGGCTTTGCTAGGAAGGAAGGATCTTCATTTTTGGAGGATGAAGAAACCACAAGAAGTGGAACCTCAAATGGAAGGTCTAAATTTCCTTTGTTTGAACTTAGATTTTCTTCTAAGAGAGCTTTAACATTTGAAAATCTTGCTTCTTGGAATGGAATAACTCCTTTAATAGGCTTCAAACAGAAAATTGCACAGTAGTGTGCACCTTCTTAGGTTGACTAATCATTGTTTAATGCCTATAAAGGAATTGCTGGCCACTTTTGAACCTTCTAGCATTAATCGCCAGTTTCCTACACTGGAGAACTTCTCAGGAGGAAGGTAAGCAGGTAATATTAATGTTGATATTTAACTCAAAAGCTGTGAATGGCTGGAAATTCTGTAGTCATAAAAGATTGCTGAAATCTATTGAATACATCAATCACACAATATACTTTATTTTCCACAATTATCTTAACTGTAAGCAGTGTTATTCCAGCTTTAGAAAGAAGGGAATTTTAGGTTAAGAAGCTAAGTAACTTTCTCTGGAGAAGCATAAGAGGGTAGAGCTTAATAAAAATAGATTCAAATGCTGACTTATTGCTTGTTAGGTGAAGGATCTTTGCCTCAGTTTTCTCATCTGTAAAATGGTGATCAGAGTCTCATCTGTAAAATCATGATCAGAGTCATCTATTTCACAAGGTTTGAGTGAAGATGAAATAAGTTTCTATATGCTTGGCTCCCGCTCTGACTACTCCACAAGGCCACACAGTTCATAAGAGGCAAACCTTAGACTTGAACCCAGGGCCACTGGATTCACATTGCCTTCCTTGGTGAGATTTTGATTTTAAAATGAGGATAGACTGGTCAAGGAAAAGGTCTGTGGCTCAGAGTCGGCCCCCACATTTAACTGACGGGTGACAACCATCCCTCTTCCCCATACCTACATACACACATGCATAATTCTTTAAGAACATGCGTGTATGGATTTAAGGAGAATTATATTAGGATAGAGCAAGACAAATCATACAATGATGTGCAATGTATACTTATTGACAGATGTTAGTTCTGCTAGGCAATCCTTTTGTTGTTACTTGTATTTATTCATAAATCAACTTTATTGAAGTATAATTTATATACAATAAAATGAACCTATTTTATTTTTGATAAGTTTTGACAAATATATACATCTGTGAAACCACCATGACAATCAAGTGATGAAGCAATCTCATTATACCAGAAAGTTCTCTCATGCCCTTTGTAGTAAATTCCCCCACCCTTGGCCCTAGGTAATCACAAATCTGTTATCCCGATAGTTTCTATCTGTCTGAGTTTCATAGAAAGGAAGTCACATATTTGTACTTTTTTTCTGCTTTCTTTTACTTAACATAGCGTCTGAGCTTCATCCATCTTGTTTTGTTGATGAGTAGTTTATTCCTTTTTATTGCTGTGTAGTATTTCATTGTGTTTATATGCACATGTGTTTCTCCATTCATCCTGGCCAGCAATTATTCAGCAAGGGTTAGAGCCAGATAGTACCACCTTAGACCTGGCCAACTGGAACCCATCTCTGGGTCCTATGCTTCAGATGACCTCACTCTGGCCCTCTTGCAAACACGTTCTTCCTCATGAGTTAGAATGATCGTCAGGCCAAGGGGATGTGACCACCTGGAACCCTTGCCTGGTTACACAGAACCAGAGAATCCCCTGCTTAAATGGTCATGAGTCTGCTTCCAGGGCCTGCATAGGCCGTTCCCCTGGATTAGTCCTCCCAAGGGTAGACAGTGATATACCCCCAAGCCTGAAGCAGGGTGGTCAGCAGTGGAAAAGGGGTGTAAGGGGTTGAGGGAATAGAGAGAGTACACAGATCTTGGATATGCAGGTTGAGCTGCTCATGTTTATGCATGCAAGTTTTCTCATGGGAAGAGAAGACAGAGTCTGCTGTATGCTGGGGGCCCTTATTTCTATTAATTCCCCAGCCCACAAGTGATAGAGGCAGGCATGTAGCCATAGGAGTAGGAGCAGAAGGAAGGAAGAAACTCCAAGGCAGAGATAAAACTATAAAAAGACAGCAAAGCAATTTTAGAGGTCACAGAACAGAGGGTTTTAGAATTAGAAATGATTTTAGATTCCATGTTCTCTCATTCTTTAATTGCACAGATGAGAAAGCTGAAGCCCAGAGAGGTTAAGTAATTTCTATAAGGTCACACAGCTAGTTAGTGACAGAGCTAAGATAAGAAGTGAGGTTTTCTGATCTTAGGCCAGAGTTCTTTCAATACACACAAGAGCAGTGGTCATCAAACTCTTTTGTTTGCATATCCCCTAAAATATTTTTGTTAACCCATGAATCCTCTTCATATATTTTGAGGTTAACTTCTACAATATTTTTAATTAGAAAGTTAAATGGTTGCAAAGGATATAATTTCTAGCATATGGAAAAGATTGTCATTTTAAAATAAAACTGTCATGTCACTCTTGGAAGCAAAATCTAAATGCCATAGTCATCTGTTATCCATCAACATTCCTTTTTTAAACTTTTAAGTTCAGGGATAAATGTGCAGGTTTGTTACATAGGTAAACTTGTCTCATAGGGGTTTGCTGGACAGAGTATTTAATAACCCAGGTATTAAGCCTAGTACCCATTAGTTGTTTTTCTTAATCCTCTCCCTTCTTCCACCCTCTACCCCCAGGTAGGCCCCAGTGTGTGTGGTTCCTCTCTGTGTGTCCATGTATTTTCATCATTGAGCTGCCACTTGAAAGTGAGAACATGCAGTATTTGGTTTTCTATTCCTGCATTAGTTTGCTAAGGAGAAAGGCCTCCAGCTCCATCCATGTCCCTGCAAAGGACATGATCCCATTCTTTTTTATGGCTGCATAGTATTCCATGGTGTATATCTACCATATTTTCTTTATCCAGTCTACCGTTGAAGGGCATTTAGGTTGATTCTATGTCTTTGCTATTGTGAATAGTGCTGCGGTGAACATACACATGCATATGTCTTTATGTTAGAATGATTTATATTCCTTTGGGTATATACCCAGTTGTGGGATTGCTGGATTGAATGGTATTTCTGTTTTTAGCTTTATAAGGAATCACCATACTGCTTTCCACAATTGTGGAACTAATTTACACTCCCACCAACAGTGTATAAGCATTCCTTTTTTCTCCAAAATCTTGCCAGTATCTGTTATTTTTTGACTTTTTAATAATAGTCATTCTGACTGGTGTGAGATAGTATCTCACGATTTTTATTTGCATTTCTCTGGTGGTCAGTGATGTTGAGTTTTCTTACATGTGCATATAGGTCAGATGTATGTTTTGTTTTGAAAAGTATCTGTTCATGTCCTTTGCCCACATGTTAATGGAGTTTTTTTTTTGCTTGTAAATTTGTTTAACTTCCTCATAGATGCTGGATATTAGACCTTCGTCAGTTACATAGTTTGTAAATAAATTCTCCCACTCTGTAGGTTGTCTGTTTACTCTATTGATAGTTTCTTTTGCTGTGTGGAAGCTGTTTAGTTTAATTAAATCCCATTTGTCAAATTATGCTCTTCTTGTAATTGCTTTTGGCATCTTCATCATGAAATTTTTGCCTGTTCCTATGTCCAGAGTGGTATTGCTTAGGTTGTCTTCCTGGGTGTTCATAGTTTGGGGTTTTACACTTAAGTCTTTAGTCCATCTTGAGTTGATTTTTGTATATGGTATAAGGAAGGGGTCCGGTTTCAATCTTCTGCTTGTGGCTGGCCAGTTATCCCAGCACCATTTATTGAATAGAGAGTCCTTTCACCATTGCTTATTTTTGTCTGGTTTATTGAAGATCACATGGTTATAGGTGTGCAGCTTTATTTCTGAGCTTCGTGTTCTGTTCCATTGGTCTATGTGTCTGTTTTTGTACCAGTGCCATGCTGTTGTGGTTACTTAAACCTGTGGTATAGTTTGAAGTCAGCTAGTGTGATGTCTCCAGTTTTGTTCTTTTTGCTTAGAATTATCTTGGCTATTCAGGCTCTTTTTTTTTATTCTATACGAATTTTAAAAGAGTTTTTTCTAGTTCTGTGAAGAATGTCATTGGTAGTTTGATAGGAATAGCATTGAATCGATAAATTGCTTCGGGCGGTGTGGCCATTTTACCAATATTGATTCTTCCTATCCATGAGCGTGGAATGTTTTTCCATTTGTTTGTGTCATTTCTGGTTTCTTTCAGCAGTGTTTTGTAATTCTCATTGTAGAGATCTTTCACCTCCCTGGTTAGCTGTATTCCTAAGTATTTCATTCTTTTTGTGGTAATTGTGAATGGTATTGCATTACTAATTTGGCTATTGGATTGGTTGTTGGTGGTGTATAAAATGCTAGTGATTTCCGTACATTGATTTCGTGTCCTGAAATTTTGCTAAAGTTGTTTATCAGTTCAAGGAACTTTGGGGCCAGGACTATGGGGTTTTCTAGATACAGAATCATGTCATTTGCAAACAGGGTTAGTTTGACTTCTCTTTCTATTTAGATGTGCTTTATTTCTTTCTTTTGCCTGATTGCTCTGGCCAGGACTTCCAATATTATGTTGAATAGGAATGGTGAGAGACGGCATTCTTGTTTTGTGCCAGTTTTCAAGGAGAATGTTTCCAGCTTTTGCCCATTCAGTATGATGTTGGCTGTGGGTTTGTCATAGATGGCTCTTACCATTTTGATGTATGTTCCTTCAATACCTAGTTTATGAGAGTTTTTAGCAAGAAGCAGTGTTGAATTTTATTGAAACCTTTTCCGGATCTCTTGAGATAATTATGTGAGTTTTTTCTTTAGTTCTGTTTATGTGATGGATTATATTTATTGATTTGCATGTGTTGAACGAAATGTGCATCCCAGGGATAAAGCCTACTTGATTGTGGTGGATAAGCTTTTTGATGTGCTGCTGGATTTGGTTTGCCAGTATTTTCTTGAGGATTTTTGCATTGATGTTCATCAAGGATGTTCGCCTGAAGTTTTCTCTCTTTTTTTGTTGTGTCTCTGCCAGGTTTTGGTACCAGGATGATGTTGGCATCATAGAATGAGTTAGGGAGTAGTCCCTCCTCCTCTTTTTTGGGGGAATAATTCCAGTAGAAATAGTAGTACCAGCTATTCTTTGTACATCTGGTAGAATTTGGCTGTGAATCTGTCTGACCCTGTTTTTTTTTGTTTCTTTGTTTGTTTGTTTTTGTTGGTAGGCTATTTATTACTGATTCAATTTTGGAGCTCATTATTGATCTGTTCAGGGATTCAATTTCTTCCCAGTTCAGTGTTGGGATGGTGTATCTGTCTAGGAATTTATCAATTCCTTCTAGATTTTCTAGTTTGTGTGCATAGAGGTGTTCATAATATTCTCTGATGGTTATTTGTATGTCTGTGGGGTCAGTGGTAATACCCCCTTTGTCATTTATAATGGTGTTCATTTGCATCTTCATTCTTTTCTTCTTTATTAGTCTAGCTAGCAATCTATCTGTTTTCTCTCTCTCTCTCTCTTTTTTTTTTTTTTCTAAAAACCAACTCCTGGGTTTGTTGATCTTTTGATTTTTTTGTGTGTGTGTCTCAATATCTTTCAGTTCAACTCTGATTTTGGTTATTTGTCTTCTGCTAGCTTTGGGGTTGGTTTGCTCTTGGTTCTGCAGTTTTTTTAATTGTGATGTTAGGTCGTTAACTTGAAATCTTTCTAACGTTTTGATGTGGGCATTTAGTGTTATAAATTTCCCTCTTAACACTGCCTTATCTGTGTCCCAGAGTTTCTGGTATGTTGTATCTTGGTTCTCATTAGTTTCAAAGAACTTCTTGATTTCTTCTTTGATTTAATTATTTACCCTAAAGTCATTCAGGAGCTTAGGGTAATTGTATGGTTTTGTGCAATTTTCTTAGACTTGATTTCTAATTTTATTGAGCTGTGATCTGAGAGAGTGGTTGGTATGATTTTAGTTCTTCTGCATTTATGAGGATTGTTTTACATCCCATTGTATGGTTGGTTTTAAAGTATGTGCCATGTGGTGATGAGAAGAATGTATACTCTGTTGTTTTTGGATGGAGAGTTCTGTAGATGTCTAGCAGATCCATTTGATCCCGTGCTGAGTTCAGGTCCTGAATATCTTTGCTAATTTTCTGCTTCAGTGATCTCTCTGTGTTGAAGACTCTCGCTATTACTGTGTGGGAGTCTAAGTGTCTTTGAAAGCCTCTACAAACCTGCTTTTTGAATCTGGGTGCTCCTGTGTTGGGTGCATATACATTTATGATAATTAGGTCTCCATGTTGAACTGAACCCTGTACCATTATGTAATGTCCTTCTTTGTCTTTTTTAAATCTTTGTTGGTTTAATGTCTGTTTTGTCTGAAATTAGGATTGTAACCCCTGCTTTTTTCTGTTTTGATTTGCTTGGTAGATTTGTCTCCATCCCTTTATATTGAACCTATGGGTGTCCTTGCATGTGAGATGGATCTCTTGAATACAGCACACCATTGGGTTGGGTTTTGCTTCTTTATCCAGCTTGCCACTTTGTTCTTTTTAATTGGGGCATTTAGCCTGTTTACATTCAAGGTTAGTATTGCTATGTGTGCATTTGATCCTGTCATCATGATGTTTGCTGGTTATTATGCAGACTTGCTTGTGTGGTTGCTTTATAGTGTCACTGGTCTGTGTACTTAAATGTATTTTTGTAGTGGCTGACAATGTTCTTTCCTTTCTGTATTTAGTGCTTCTTTCAAGAGCTCTTGTGAAGCAGGTCTGGTGGTAATGAATTGCTTCAGCATTTGCTTGTCTGGAAAGGACCTTATTTTTGCTTTGCTTATGAAGCTTAGTTTGGCTGGATATAAAATTCTTGGTTGGGATTCTTTTCTTTAAGAATGTTGAATATAGGCCCCCAATTTCTTCTGGCTTGTATGGTTTCTGCTGAGAGGTCTGCTGTTGGTGTGATGGGCTTCCCTTTGTAGGTGATCTGCCCTTTCTCTCTAGCTGTCTTTAACATTTTTGTTTTTCATTTCAACCTTGGAGAATCTGAAGATTATGTGTGTTGGGGATGATCTTCCTATGAAGTATCTTTCTGGGGGTTCTCTGCATTTCCTTAATTTGAATGTTGGCCTCTCTAGCTAAGTTGTGGAAGTCTCACAAATGATAGTCTGAAATATGTTTTCAAGTTGTTTCCATTTTTCCCATCTCTTTCAGGGACACCAAAGAGTCGTAGGTTTGTCCTCTTTACATAATCCTATATTTCTTGGAGATTATGTTCATTTCTTTTTATTCTTTTTTCCCTATTTTTGTATGACTGTCTTATTTCAGAAAGCCAGTCTTCAAGCTCTGAGATCCTTTCCTTCACTTGGTCTATTCTGCTATTAATACTTGTGATTGCAATTATGCAATTCTTACAATATGTTTTTCAGCTCTATCAGGTTAGTTACATTCTTTTCTCTACTGGCTCTTTTATTCTGTCAGATCCTATATCATTTTATTGTGATTCATAGCTTTTTTGGATTGGGTTTCAACATACTCCTGCATCTTGATGATATTTGTTCCTATCCATATTCTGAATTCTATTCCTGTCATTTTAGCCATCTCAGCCCTGTTAAGAACCATTGCTGGAGAAGTAGTGCAGTTTTTTGGAGGAAGGAAGGCACTCTGGCTTTTTGAGTTGTCAGAGTTCTTGTGCTGGTTCTTTCTCATTTTTGTGTGTTTATGTTCCTTCAATCTTTGAAGTTGCTGCCCTTCAGATGTTTTTTTTTTCCCCCTTTAATCCTGTCTGATAACCTTAAGGATTTTGTTGTGGTATATGATGGGTTCAGTCAACTGGCTTCA
Organism: Macaca mulatta; assembly: GCF_049350105.2. NCBI lineage: Eukaryota > Metazoa > Chordata > Mammalia > Primates > Cercopithecidae > Macaca > Macaca mulatta. The sequence goes on from NC_133426.1 coordinate 42,089,915, forward strand.
TTTCTGGAAGATTTTAGGGGGCCAAGGCTCAGATCAGGACTCCTTGACTGCATGCTGTAACTCTGGGGTACTGGTATTGGGCCCCAGCTTCGTTCTCTGGCTCCTCAAGGTTAGGAACCTAATGAGCTGGAGGGGCCCAGGTGCTTCTGGACCATTGGTCACAACACTCCAATGGGTGGTGTCAGCCAAAATGTTTTATAGGGCAGTGGGGTCTATCCTCATTTGCATGTGTCAGCTGCAGTGGCAGCAGCAGCAGCAGCACGGTGGGGTGCATGCTTATCAGCTGTAGCAGGGTGCTAGTGGGTGCTAGGGTGTCGGCCTCTGGGCAAGTGTTCACAGCAGCAGCAGTGACAGCACCACTTAGAGTTGGGGACAAAGACAAAGGGGGCACCTGCTGGTGACTGTGTATGTGGTCATGCTGGTGGTGGTGTTAATGTGGGGGCAGGGCACTGGTGGGCACAGGACTGTGTATGCCCTCTGTGCACTTTCATGCAGGTGGAAGTGGTGCTCAGGGACTGGCAGGTCCGCTGTTCTCCACGCCTATCTTCATTCGGTGGCAGTGTTGGCGCAGGAACAATGTGCTGGTAGGGGCGGAGCTGGCAGGCCCTGTGCCTGCCAAGGCCCCAACTGCAATGGCAGTATGGCCAGGGCATGAGGTGGAGTGCACTCGTGCTAGCAGCAGTGGCAGGGCAGGGTGCATGTGCATATTTGTGATGGCTGGGAAAGAAAGGCAAGATCCCTTCATGCCCAGACGTGCAGGCAAAGCAATGTGGGGGATGACTGTGGGCATGAGGGAAACTGCAGTGGTGGGAGGGAGCAGGCAGACTGGTGCATGTCTGCAGGGGCTGTTGTGTTGGAGCTCTCTGCTGGCCAGGCACAGTCCTCCAGCACAGGAGCTATAATACAGGCCCCCAGGGTGTCCAAGGCTGCATTGCAAGCAGGTGTGGCCAGGTTGGGGCCCCGGGAGAGGCCAGCAGACCAAGGGGTGCTCAGGTTGTTGGACTGATCCCATTTGATGGGAAAGAGCACCCTGCAGGCTTCAGGTTCAAAAGTTCTGCTAGGGCTAAAGTCTTCTCTAGGAGCAAGTCCTGCCTAAGGGGTTGGGCATCACTGGCTGTTCTGGACTGCAGACACTCCCACACCAAACCCTCTGGGCTCTGCACAGGCTGGAGTACTTCTCCTAACACTTCTCTAGGCAGCTATCCCTGCCAACTCCAGTGTCTGTGGTGGTCAAGGGGTGTCCTTCTGCTGGGATTCCAGAGGCCTGTGGCAAGAGGAGGTTGCTCATTGCCAGTTCAACTCACCCTTTTCCCTGGAGTCATTGGGAGACAGGAATGAGACCTGGTGCACAATAGCCCCATGCAGTCTTCCCAGCTTCCTCCCACTTCAACCCAGCTTCTATGTCTTCCCTGCATCCACATTCAGTGTCTTCCCTCTGAAGATCTGTTAGGAATGTGCCAGTGGTCCCAGTTCCTCAGTGGCAGCTGTTCCACCTGGCTGCATCTAGTTAGCCATCTTGCCATCAACCTCCAACATTCATTTAAAAGAACACATGAACAAGCTCATCCTTAATAGATACAATTTTGGATCATTCCTTTTTTTCTTTGAAGTTGAATGTTCTTTCTATTCTCCCCAAGAAATTGTCTTAACATACTTTATGTTTGAAACATTTTTATTCATCTTATTATAATTTTCTACATACATCTATGTCTATCTACCCCCCTCCACACACCTACACATGCCTATACATATATGCAAATTTATACACTGAAATTAAATATTACCATTTTCTGTGGTCTTTCGTTTATTAAACAAATATTTGTTGAATGCTTATTATGTGCCAGACATCGTCCTAATAAATGAAACAGACAAAATTCCCTGCCCTCATTGAGCTTACTTTATATTGTGAGAGACAGTCAATAGTATACAAGATAAATAAGCAAAATATATATAGTTTTAGATATTAAAAAGTTCTAATAAGAGAGACAAAGCAGAAAAAGTAGATATATAATGTCAGGTATCAGGCGGTGTTGACATTTCAGATGAGGTGGCCTCTCTGAAAAGGTGACTTTTATATACAGATATGAAAGAATTAGAGGACCCAGTTATGTGTACATGAGGGAAGAGCATATCAGATAAAGGGAAAAGCCAGTGCAAACACCTCAAGGCTGGAGCATGCCTGTCATGTTTGAAGAAGGGCAAGAAGGCCGATGTGGCTGGAGTCAGAAGGAAGATGGGAGCTCTGGAGATGAGCTCAGAGGTTAAGGGTATCTAGATTATGTAGGGTCTTGGAAGATATTTTTAGGATTTTTGGCTTTTACTCAGAGTGATTATGGAGGATTTTCAGCCAAAAAAAAAAAAAAAAAAAAAAATTATGTCATCTGACTTAAGCTTTAACAAAGGATTTTTGGATGCTGTGTTGAAAATTGACTGTGACAGGGTGTGAACCAAGACAGGGAGAGCTGTTAGTCAGTGTAATGATTTATTTTATGTATCAACTCGACTGGGCTAAGGGATGCCCAGATAGCTGGTAATACATTATCTCTGGGTGTGTACGTGAGAGTGTTTCTCGGAGAGATTAACATGTGAGTTAGTAGACTGAGTGGAAAAGATCTACACTCAGAAATGCGGGTGGGCATCATCCAGTCCATTGAGGGCCTAGACGGAGCAAAAAGGCAGATAAAAGATTAATTCATTCTCTCTGTTTGAGCTGGGACATTCATCTTCTCCTGCCCTTGGACGTTGGCATTCCTGGTTCTCAGGCCTTTGGACTCAGACTGAATTACACCACTGGCTTTCCTGGGTCTCCAGCTTGCAGACACCAGATTGTGGGACTTCTCAGCCTCCATAATTGTGTGGGCCAATTTGTGTATGTGTATGTGTATGTGTATGTGTATGTGTATGTGTATGTGTATGTGTATGTGTATGTGTATGTGTGTGTGTGTGTGTGTGTGTGTCCTATTGGTTCTGTTTCTTTGGAGAACCCTGACTAATATGCGAGCTGCTAAACATCTTTTCTGATCTACTTTCCACCCTTTCCCACCCTACTCTGTATCATGGGAGGCTGACCTACATGGACTACATCAGTGGGCAGCATGGCCTCTGGCTTCCAGTGGGTTCAACTGATGGGGACCAGTAGAAGATGAGAGGTAGAGAGAAGAATGAGCGGACATTTATTCCATTTATTCTTCTGACTTCCTCTCTAGCAAGAGTCACTGCAGGTTGGCTGTGTCCCTCTACCTAAGGCCATAACCCCTTTCAGGTAGTCCTCCCCCTATAGCTACCCTTTCAGGATTCTAGTAACTGTTGTCTTCTATTTCTCCTTTAGGCCTAGAGGTAGACATGGCAGCCCCCCTGATGTGAGTCCCTGGTGCTTCACGATTCCTTGTTAGTTTCCATAATCCTGGCCATACTTTTGTAAACATAGTCCCTTAATTAAACTCTCTTCACTTACCTCTTCAGTATGCCATCTGTTTTCTGTTGGGACCTTGACTCTTGATTATTTATTGTTGTACAAAAGAAATACCCCAAAACTTAATGGCTTAAAACAACCACAATCATTTATTTATTCATGATTTTGCAATTTAGGCAAGGCTTGGCGGGGATAGTTCATCTTTGTCTCATGTGGTATCAGCTAGGGTAGCTGGGACTGGAGGGTCCATTTCCAAGATGGCTCACTCACATGACTGGTAAGTTGGCTGTCATCGGGAGCTCAGCTGGGGCTGTTGGGGATGAACTTAGGTTCTGAACCAGCCTTGAAGGGTTGTGTGAGGAGCAATGATAGGATGGGAGGTGGATAAATTGCTTCATCTCAAGAGGTCTGACTCCTTAGAAGATCTCTTCCTACTTCCTTGGACATCATAAGGTCTCCTCACACTGAAGGTGGCTGGGAAGCCTGCTATAAGGTGCCCCAGAGCCCATTCCCCACTTAGTGTCATGGAAAGATCAATGCATTCAAGTCAGAAGGCCAAAGTTACACCTGCATCTATCCCCACTGTCTGTGTGGCCTTTGGAAAACTCCATTATGAGCCCCAGTTTTCTTGCCTCTAAAATGGGAGCAAAATATTTACTTCTGCTGCTTTTTAATGTGGTAAAAATCAAAGGTTAATATCTGAATGTGCTTTCTAAATTATGATGCACTGTATAAGTAAAGGCATAAACAATTCAATTCGGTGTCAGTGAGTACCCGCTATGTTTCAGGCAGCATGGGGCAGGGAGTGGGGGGTTACACATAGAGGGCTATATGAGGACAGAGACTGCCTAGGGTGAAAGCCAGATACTGATAAAACGCAAAACAAAGGAAAATGAAAGAGATATACTTGGTGTGCTGGTAAAGCAATCTGGAGCCACAAGAGGGAGGGGTAATCAATTTCAACTCAGGGGATCCAGGAAGGTGTACATGGAGGTGGAGGGATTTGCCTTGGGCCATGAAGGCTAAGTGGGAATTTGCTGAATAGAGAAGTGGGACAAGGGCATTGCAGGCTGAACATCAGCAAGGTGGTAATGTGAAGGTGTGGAAATGCCTGGAATGTGCAGATGACTGTGGACATATAGATTAGATCCTCTTTTTTTCTTTTTAAAAAAATTTTTATTATACTTTAAGTTCTGCGATATATGTGCAGAACGTGCAGGTTTGTTACATAGGTATATATGTGCCATGGTGATTTGCTGCACCCATCAACCCGTCATCTACATTAGGTATTTCTCCTAATGCTATCCCTCCCCTAGCCTCCCACCCGCTGACAGGCCCCAGTGTGTGATGTTCTCCTCCCTGTGTCAGTGTGTTCTCATTGTTCAACTCCCCCTCATAAGTGAGAACGTGCGGTGCTTGGTTTTCTGTTCCTGTGTTAGTTTGCTGAGAATGATGGTTTCCCGTTTCATCCATGTTCTTGCAAACAACATGAGCTCATCCTTTTTTATGGCTGCATAGTATTCCATGATGTATATGTGCCACATTTTCTTTATCCAGTCTATCATTGATGGGCATTTGAGTTGGTTCCAAGTCTTTGCTATTGTGAATAGTGCTGCAATAAACATATGTGTGCATGTGTCTTTATAGGTAGAATTATTTATAATCCTTTGGGTATATACCCAGTAATGGGATTGCTGAGTCAAATGGTGTTTCTGGTTCTAAATCCTTGAAGAATTGCCACACTGTCTTCCACAATGGTTGAACTAGTTTACCCTCCCAGCAACAGTGTAAAAGCATTCCTATTTCTCTACAGCCTCTCCAGCGTCTGTTGTCTCCTGCCTTTTTAATGATAACCATTCTAACTGGTGTGAGATGGTATCTCATTGTGGTTTTGATTTGCATTTCTCTAATGACCAGTGATGGTGAACTTTTTTTCATATGTTTGTTGGCTGCATAAATGTCTTCTTTTGAGAAGTGTCTGTTCATATCCTTCACCCACTTTTTGATGGGGTTGTTTGTTTTTTTCTTGTAAATTTTGTTTAAGTTCCTTGTAGATTCTGGATATTAGCCCTTTGTCAGATGGATAGATTGCAAACATTGTCTCCCATTCTGTATCATCTCCTGTTCACTCTGATGATAGTTTCTTTTGCTGTGCAGAAGCTCTTTAGTTTAATTAGATCCCGTTTGTCAATTTTGACTTCTGTTGCCATTGTTTTTGGTGTTTTAGTCATGAAGTGTTTGCCCATGCCTATGTCCTGAATGATATTGCCTAGGTTTTCTTCTGGGGTTTTTATGGTTTTAGGTCTTACATTTAAGTCTTTAATCCATCTTGAGTTAATTTTTGTATCAGGTGCAAGGAAGGGGTCCAGTTTCAGTTTTCTGCATATGGCTAGCCAGTTTTCCCAACACCATTTATTAAATAGGGAATCCTTTCCCCATTGCTTATTTTTGTCAGGTTTGTAAAAATATGGAACACTTCACGAATTTGTGTGTCGTCCTTGTGCAGGGGCCATACTAATCTTCTCTGTATCTTTCCAATTCTAGTATATGTGCTGCTGAAGCAAGCACAGATCCTCTTTTTTTCTTGCTATTTGAAATATTATTGCCATGAGCACTCATACCCATACAAATATTCTTATACATTTCTCCAATTATTTTCTGCATATAAATGTTTAAAACTGAGATTAATACATCAAAAAGCTCCTTGTAGGCCTTTGCGTTCATACCGCTTACCGTATTGCCCTCCAGAAAGGTGGTGCCCCCGTCTCCTGTAAGACAGTTCTGGCTTTACCACACTCTTCCCCTGAGCCTGCAATGACTTTTTATGCCAATAGAACAAGATAACAATTTCTGAGGATGGCGTTTGATCCATGATCTACAACGTGACCCCAAACCTCCTTTTCAATTTTGTTTTTATCTCAGAGGCAGTATTCACAGTGGTTAGGAACACATCTTTGGAAGAGGCTACTTGGCATTGAATCCTGAATCTACTGCTTTATAGATGAGTATTCCTACAAAAGTGACTGAGTCTCTCCCTGCCTTGATTTCCTTATCTCTGGGGGATGTGGTTCCATTAAAATTTGCGAGGGAGCTCATTTTTAGTTGTCAAATTTTCTTATGATTAAACATTGTGAGTATTATTTAAAAAGTCTTATAAATGTGAGTGGTTTGCCATCATCAGATGCCATGAGGACAATGAATCTGAGAGGCATGGAGGAAGCTGGCAGAGCAGCTTGGACAGAGGTGCTTAGGGTTGGGGAGGAGAGATGGCGAGGGCTGAGATGGTGGTGGTGAAAATGGCAAGGGAAAAGGAACCATGTGTAAGGATAAGCAGAGAAGGCTAGCAGAGGAAGGGCTTGGCTGCATGTGAATGTCCTGAGGGCTTGAGGCTCCCTTTCCAGTGTGCCTGCTGCTGCCCTCTGCCCACTATCCTTCCAAAGTCTGGCGAATGCTGCAGTTTACTTTCACTCTGCCTGTGGGGAAAATTTGGGGCTGTATTCAGCATGCTAGGGAGAGCTGAATTTTATTGCTAGCTCACTGCACCACTGGTTTTATCCCAGCTTCAAAAGTGTTCTTGAACAGCAAATGCCATTTGGATGAGACTGTCTTTCTCATCCTCCACCTTTGCTCTCCCTTTGCTCGTCTTTACTCTTTCATTACTGTATCTCCGGGTGTGTACCACAGATAAGCACCATGGCACATGCTGTGGGGTACATATATAGGAGACAACATGAACTTCATTCTGCAAGGGACACAGAAGGGCATCTCCAATCAATCCCTCATGGCTTCTTTCCCCAGAAGACTTCAGAAATCACAGCTTTGACAAGGGAAGGAGGAAAGGAGACCGCTGGTTGTCGAATCCCTATTGCTACGTGCCAGGTAGCATGCTAGACACTCGTATTGTGGCGTGTCCCCCACCAGGTTACTTAAGGGTACATGCCAGCTGCTTAAGCCCTAAAGGCTAGGCTGGGAGCCAAGGCCACGTTACCCAGCTGAGGGACAGGTGTTCCCAAGAACCCAGACATCCCAGAGGGTATCTGAGAACCTACCAAGTAAAACAGTCCCATCACACACACACACACAGTAGGCAAAGAGCCAGAAAATCAGTTTAAAGGACCTTAGAGACAGAAAGTGATATGGAGCTCTACAGTTGTCCTGCTGCCACCCAGGAGTGTCCCATACCAAGTCTTAATAAAGTCATCTACTCGCCAAGCTGGACTTGTCCGAGTCATCCTTTGGTCTCTTAGCACCTTTCCAGTTTGGGAGGCAGGAGCAGGCGTTACAGTCCCAAGTCTTTCTCATGACAACACTGTATATAAAATGTTCTTGTTTGATCCTCTCAATGACTATAGTGGCTTTATTATCTCATTTTATAGTTGAACAAATTGTGGCTCAGAGAGTTTCAGTAACTTGTGCAAGGCTATACAACTGGAGATTGCAAGACAGGTCTGTGTGGCTGACATTTGACCCCACTCTGGCCTTCATTATCTTTACATTTCTCGGCCAAGGGACTATGGAAACCCACATTCATCCTTCTGTTGTTCAGAGGACCTCACTTATACTTATTCTCGGAGGGAGGTGAGGTTCTGGAAGCGAAGTCATGAGCAGAGTTTTCCCACAGGTTCCGCTATACTGTTGCTTCTGAAAGAGGCATACATGTTGGCTAGTGCTATGGAGGGTGTCAATGTCCTTGGACTGGCAGAAGTTCTGGAGAGTGGTGAACTTTCTCAGTTAACCTCCTCTCTCAGGCTCCTTAGGTCCACACTGATAATCTGGCTGGGTTACCTATGGCATGAGGAAAGCCATACCCAGTTCAGCAAGAAACCTAGTATCCTAGTTTTCTGCAGAAAACCCTGGAAGTCACGTTGCTGCGGCAGCTGAGTCTTCTGACTCTGGATTTTGGTGATTGATGATGAGAAATGGGATGACTGCAGGGCGTCCTACAGAAGGGAAGTTAGCAAGCAGCCAGGTTCTGGGTTGGCTCGGTTTTATCCATGGTGTGGCTTCTTTCAGGTTTCCATTGATTAGCCCTCTTGAGAACAGTGGCAGCTTGGTTGCTCCGTGGCAGCCTGGGGTGTCTCCCAGGACAGGCTGGTTGCTAGGCATCCTGAGGTAGCAGCTGCCATGAGAACTGCAGGCAGCCCGAGCTGCGCTGTGCTCGGCACTCCGAGGCTTCTGAGAGCCCTGATCTGATCATCTGATATACCAGGAAGGTGTGTTTCTTGTTGAAGGAGAGGAGGACATTCCCCAGAGGCTGATAGATTTTTAAGGCTGCACATCTCTTGTGTTCTTCCCTGTGGGGAGCTCCAGGAAGCTCTTCGGGCAGGCTGGGTAGGAGGCTTCCCTGTGGGAGTTCATAACATCACATCTACTTTTATTCCTGCATTTATCTTGGTAAGTTGAAATGATCTACCTATGAAGTTAAGGACAGATCACTAGAGGAGGATGGGGAGTCAGTGTCCCCAGCACCTAGAATAGTGCCTGAAACACGAGAGGTCCACAATCAATGGAGACTTGTTTGTGAAGCTGAGAGGGCTGCTCTCAGAGACTCAGGTTCCTTCCGTCTTCCCGATCTGCTTCTGTCCTCACAAGCAGTCGCAAGATGGCTGATCTGTTTTTATACCTCACGTCCACATGACAGACAGTAAGAAGGAAAAATCGAGACAGAAAAAAAGATGGCCTTTTATTGTATAAGCAAGACTTTTCCAGAAATCCCTGGCAGGTTAGTGTCACATGGCTATCTCTAAGCAGCAAGGGAGTTTGGGAAAATATATGTTTTCACTTGGGCTTGTTGCCCTCTTAAAGTCAGGATTCCTTTAGCCAGTATGAGAATGTATTAGTTTTCCAGGGCTTCCATAACAAAGTACCCCACACTTAAATGGCAGAAATGCATTGTCTCACAATTCTGGAGGCTAAAAGTCTGAAATCAAGGTATTAGCAGGGTTGGTTCCTTCGAAGGCTGTGTGGAGAACCTGTTCCATGCCTCTCTCCCAGCTCCTGGTAGTTTCGTGGCAATCTTTGGTATCCCTTGGTTTGTAGGTGCATCACCTGATCACCACCTTCACCTTCACACGATGTTCTCCCTCAGGACATGTCTGTCTCTGTGTCCAACTTTCTCCTTTTTATGAAGATGTAATCACATTGGATTAGGGCTCCTCCCGATGACCTCATTTTAACTTGATCATCTGCAAAGACTTTATTTCCAATAAGGTACACTCACAGATACTGCAGGTTAGGATTTCAACATCTTTTGGGAGAACACAATTCAACATATCACAGGAAGTTTTAAAACATAGCCTTCAAAATCTTTGACACTCCTGTTATCAGGAGGTGATGTCTATGCCCCTTCCCTTGAATCTGATTGCTTGTGATTGTGTCGACTAATAGGGTATGGTGGAAGAGACTTCCAAAACTAGGACATAGAAGGCCTTGCAGCTCCTGCTTGACTTTCTTGGAACACTCTGGAAGAAGCCAGTTGCCATATTAGAAGTCTGAACATCTCGAGACTGCCATCCTGGAGAGGCCACATGTAGGTGCTCTAGCCAACATCCCCAGCTGAGCTCCCGGCCAGTAGCAGTGTCAATGCCAGCCTATGTGTGTGCCATCTTGGATGTCTAGTCCAGTTGAGCCATCAGAGGACTACAGCTCCAGCTGGCATGTGACTGCAACCCCAAGCAAGGACTACTTATATAAGCCCTTCTCAAATTCCTGAACCACAAAGTTATGAACAAAAGCAAATGGTTGTTTTTAAGTCACTTGTTTGAGAAGTTGTTGTACAGTAATAGAAAGCTAGAATAATCAGCAAGTAGGAGAAAATGAATTTTGATCAGCCAAGAAGAGTAGTGGGGCCTCTGAGATTCAGGGAGAGTTGTCATCAGGAGGCTGGCCCCCATGAACCCCTTTGTCAGAGGTTTTGTATTTTTGGGTTTCCACTGGTGTTGGGACTCCCTCCTTCATGCTGAGATACTTGGTTGAGTGTTGATAATGGTAATGTCATCTGATTGTTGAAATAATTATCTTCAAGGGAGAAATTACATCAGAGTTTATCACTGTTAACTGGTGTAATGAAGGTGGTGGTCCCTGGCTTGCCCTATCAGTAGGCTGCTTTGCCTTAACTGAGAGAGAATTGTCCTTGGAAAACAGAATTCTAGCTCGTATAACTTGTTTCACCAAGGAGCAGGTACCTTCCCCTCCCCCATTTTACAGGCAAAAGCACTAGGAGAGGGTCTTCTGCAAGACCCTGAATTCTACAGCATAGTTCTCGGTTTCCCAGTTTATTCTGGGGGCCCCAGAGCCAGACTGTGTCTCTCAAATGATTAGTGAAATGGAGGCTTGTCTTATGATAGAATTTTGTGAATGTGCTTATGGTCATTCTGTGCTGAATAGCTCACCTGTGGGTGGCTGTTCTGCCTCTGGTGTCCAAATCCCACTGCTTTTCTGTCCTCTGTGTGCTTTGCCAGATCTCAAGACTTGTCATTTCTCTTTTAGACCTCCTTCATACCATGCCTAAGCTAAATCCTTGCTTGGGGTTGACCTTTATTGCATTTCTCTTGGCTTCTTCAAATTCACCTTTAAGCTTTGAGCCATCTCCCCAACAGCAGTTGCCAAGCAACTTCTTTTCCTTTCTATAGATTCCTCCTAAAATTCCATCTGTTTCATCAAGCCCTTTGCTCAGCCATGCTGCTGCTTTCTACTTTGCACTGTATTGAAACTATAGATTAAAAACCAAGTTATGCTATGTGGAGCAGGGTTTAGGGTAGTTAGGGCACGGGCTTTGGAGTCAGAGAGGTCTAGGTTCAAATTCTGGCTCCGCTACATGTTAGCTGTGTGACATTAACTAAGTTTTTTAACTTTCCAAACCTCAGTTACCTTGTCTGTAAAATGGGTGTAGCAAATTATATTTTCCAATGATGACCACAACAATTTCTCCCATTTCACATACTCTTCTAGAACCTTCTTACTCAAGAGATGGGCTCTATGTCCCTTTCTTTTGAATCTGGACGAGTTCATGACTTGCTTGTAACTAGTTGAATGCAGTGGAAATAATGCTGCATGACTTTAGAAGTCAAATCAGGAAAGGTGATACAGCCTTCCTGGATAGAACACTCACACTGGAGCCCTGAGCATCCGTGTAAGTTGCCTGGCTGCCCAGAGCCCACTAGACTGCAAGGAAGCCCACATGAGCTCACGTGAGAAACCATATGGAGAAGCTCTGAAAATATACTTGATTCTTATTATTCACAGCTTCTGTATTTGCAAATCTGCCTAGTCACTAAAATTTATTTGTAACCCAAAATCAATACATGCGGTACTTTCAAGGTTATTTGTAGACATGTGTAGAGTGGTGAATGATTTGAGTCACCTGATGTGCACATTCTGAGCTGAGATCAAAGAAGATGATACTCTGGCTTCTTATATCAGCTCTCACACTATAAACAGGTGACATTTTCAAAGTCTATTTAGTGGTATTTTTTGCATTTTGTACTTTTAGTTGGTGATTTTGCTGTTGAAAATGGCCCCCAAGCATAATGCAGAGGTACTGTCCAGTGTTTCTAAGCTCAGGAAGAGTGTGCTGTGCTTTACGGAGAAAATACACATGTTCAATAAACTGCACTGCATTGAGTTATAGTTCTATTGACTGTGAATCCAATGTTAATGAATCAACAATATATATTTTGTGTATTATCTATCTATCATCTATAAAATAAGGTGTCTTTAACAGAAACATACACTAAACAGGTTATGTACTGATCACTTGATGAAAACATTGTGACCAGGGACTCGCAGGAACCTAATCCTGTACTTCCCCTAGGAACGATGGTTCAGTATTTGCTCATTTAGTGTTCAAGGTGACTTTATAGAACATAACTACCACAAATAATGAGAATAGACTATACATGAACAGAGAGAGATGCTCAGTCAGCCCCTGGCTTCTGAGTTTAGAAGAGCCGACATAGACTCCTGCAGTTCCAGCTCAGTCACTGTCCGACTGTGACTACTTGAAAGACCCCGAGCTAGACAGCCCAGGAGAGCCACTTAAATTATTGACCATCAGAAACTGTACATTATAATAATTTTATCTTTAAACAACAATACTTTTAATATTTTGTTATTTTTATTTATATAGCTATACTGTTCATACTTTTTGTTGCTATTAAAAATGTTTTAAGCTGCAATAGTAACTAGAATAATGGAATTAACAATGTATCCCTTACAGGGTAGGTGGGAGGATTACATGAGACATCATTAGATCATGTTGAAAGGGCTAAACGTTGCTAAGTTCCAAGTACTTCACTGCCATTAATATTATGAGTCTTCTGTATTAGCCTTTATTTTATAGAAACATGATTATTACAGTTGGAAAGAGGCTTTAAAGATCACCCAGGCTAATCTCTGTATTTTTTGAGCAAGAGAACAGAGGTGCAGAAAGGGGAAATTGTCTGCGCACAGAAAGTTGATGCCAGAAAATGAATTAGAAACAAGGCTCTTCCTCTGTGCTGAATAGAAAACCCTTTTAACTGCTTTTTTTAATGTTTCAATTGTAGATGTGCCTTAGTTATTGACAAAGCCAAGTAGAATCTTAATTCAAATACACAGTAAACTTGAAGGATAATTCATCCTTTTGGTCCTAGAATCACAGGCGACATGATCTTTTATTATCTGTCTGCACAAAAGATGGTTGCTGTGGGGGATGGAAATTGTGCCCTGGGATATACCTTAGTAGATACCAATGTTGCTGGTTTTAGATTAAAACTTGAATAAGGTCTTGGTCCCTGCATGGCAACTTCCAGCACACAGTGACAGGCTAGCATTGACTGCTGGAAAAGCAAGCAGATTTTGAAAGGGCTTGGGGTGAGGGAGGTGATGATGTCCGTAACCATGGTCTTAAAAACTCTTGATTTCAGATCCTGTTGACAGTAGCTGGTATTTGACCCTAGTTTCTATTATATACTAGAAATGAGGTGTTTCTGATGTGATTCTGAGAGTCACTTTTTGCCCTGTATTTTCTGGGTAATGACGTGTCATATCTGATGACACAAAATAACACCAATAAAAACTTCCAAATACTTGTGCCTGTGAGCTCTAGGCCAGGCTGGTGAGTAGTGACAGGGAGATATGCATGGGGCCCCAGTCTAGAGTTAAGGATTTCTCACCATCACGAAGGAAATGAGGGGCTCAGGGTCAGTGTGAGGAGGAGGGCTTTCATTCACCCTTGCCCATTCTTTACTAAATATCTGTCCCTTTAAAGGTACTTAGGCCTATAAATGTATACCTCACCTACTGCATTTGCTAATGAATTGTCTCTCTTTGCATAATTGGTATAATCTATCATTTTGAGAATAAAATTGAAAGATTATAATTTTGATGTAACAAAATGTCATTTTGTACAAACTTGAAAAGTACCAAAGCCAAATGCAAAGTCAAACCAGTAACTTGGCCATATACTTTGTCTATCTCTGATTACTCAGGAGGCCCTCTGAAGAACTTTAGGAATGTCCTTCTAGTTCCCTTTATTTGTCTCTGGCCACACAGCCACAGGGACCACCTATAGAAAGTGGTTGCTTTCACCCTACTTCTTCACCCACAGCCAGAACTGTTCTTATTCTTTCTGTGTCCTGGGGGCCGGAACCTCAAAACTGTTGTAAGCCAGAACTTAAATTTGCTTCCAAGAATGAATGAAAGACAGATTACATCTCTTTCCTTTGATCTTTTACATGTTATAGTTGAAGTCTTAGAGAGAAAATTTCCCTTAAAGAGACAGGATGACTTCTAGTCTATAATCACATAATGTATATAGATTGAAGGGATTCCATTATTATGAGTTAATTAATAGTTCAACAGATAGTTATTTTATGACTCTAAAGAGGGTGTGTACCCACCAGAAGATAAGTTGGTTCCTTTATGGGCACATAGGCAAGGGCATATCATTGAGACTAACAGCAGTTCTTCTCCAAGTGTTGTCCAGGGTAGAGGCTGCCCTGTCCCATTGGGTCCTGGTGGGAAGTAGATCTCAATTGTGTGGACAGAGACCCTTGACGCTCTTAACCTCATGGTGCCCACTAGTGATTTCTTTACCCAAAGCCCTTGCCCAATTCCACATCAAGTAAGCAAACTGTTGATTATAATCTGCTTCCCATGCAGATTTCTTCTAGGGAAATGTTTTAGTCCATTTGTATTGCTATAAAGAAATACATGAGGCTGAGTAATTTATAAAGAAGAGAAGTTTATTTGATTCACAGTTCTGCAGGCTTTACAAGAAGCATGGCCCTAGCATTTGCATCCGGTGAGAGCCTCAGGCAACTTGCACTCATGGCAGAAGATGAAGGGGAGCTGGCGTTTGCACAGGTCACATAGCAAGACAGGAAGCAAGAGAGAGAGTGGGGAGGTGCCAGGCTCTTTTTAACAAACAGTTCCTGTGGGAACTAATTGAGTAAGAACTCCTTCCCCACTCCCTCGAGGCAGGGCATTAATCTATTCATAAGGGTTCTGCCCCCATGCCCTAAACAGCTTCCATTAGGCCCCACCTCCAATGTTATGGATCAAATTTCAACATGATATTTGGTGAGGACAAACAAGCCATATCCAAACTACAGCAGGAAAGAATGCAGTGAAGGCAAGAGTCCAGCCCCAGCTGAGGACAGATTTTCTTTTTAAAATAAGTCAGTAGTCTGGCATTCCAGTTTTACATATCAAATTCACTGAAGGATTTGGTTAATGAGAGTCTATCGTGGAAAGACAAATCCACAAACCCTTCCTGGAGGTGCCATTGAGTAGCACTGGGTAGGACAAATGGAGGTGAAGTAAGAAAACTTGTCAGGACCCAAACTTTTGGGAGTATTCATATACACTGAAAAAGGACCCAAAGATGTTATGTAGGAAGTTCAACAAGATGACCGATTAATGTGTGTGTGAGTGTATGTGTGTGTGTGTGTGTGTGTGTGTGTGTGTGTGTGTGTAAGTGCATAGAAGATGTCACTGGGCAGAAATAGGGGCCCACTTTTGTAGGCTCTAGCTCAGTGTTTTTCACAGTATAGTCCCAATCTACTGAAACAGAATCTTTTGGTTTGGGGCCTGGGAATTTGTGTTTTCAACAAGCTTCCATGTGATTCTGATGCCCATTCAAGTTTGAGAACCACTACTCTGGTCCATGTTATCATTGTTCAATTCTCTTTTCCTCCATGTTGGTGTGAGAAATAATGAGTAAAAAGATAACACTATGTGTCTAAATCTAATTCCTCTTATTTCTGTAGTTAAGATAAGCAGAGGTCCCCCAAGAAATGAATTTTCCATGAACTCATATCCCAGTGCCAAATAAACTAGCTTTCTAAAATTTTTAGCACTTGGTTCAAATATCCATTAGATAATGAAATAATTTGGGGGAACAAGTGTTGGAATGAAGAGAGACAACCATAGATGTAAGGTTTAAAGTGGTTTTTAAACATTGTATTCTAAAAAAATGAGATTTTATGGCCTTAAACAACTGTTTATTAAATAAGCATTTACTTAGAACATATGGTATTCTTTGCATCAAAGACTACTTAGAAAAGTGTGACTGGGGAATCCTTATCTTTCTTTATACCTTTTAAGCATCTTTCTTTGCCCTCTCGGTTTTGGCTCCAGCGTTCTCATGCTGGTCCCTGATGACTCAGTCTGTCTTGACACCTCAAATTGCCTTTGGTACAGACTTAGCTTTCTCTCATCAAAACTTACCTGTTGCTATGAGCTGTATGTTTCTGTCACCTCAGAATTTCAATGTTGAAATCCTAACCCTCAATGTGATGGTATTAAGAGGGGAGGCCTTTGGGAGGTGATTAGATGATGAGGGTGGAGCCCTCATGAATGAGATATGTGCCCTTATAAAGAAGCCCGAAGTAGCCTGTTTATCCCTTCCACCATCTGAGGACACAGTGAGAAGATAGCCATCTATAAACCAGGAATCAGGCCCTCACAAGACACAGAACCTGATCATGCAGGCACCCTGATCTCCGACTTCAGCCTCCAGACTGTGAGAAATAAATTTCTGTTGTCTATAAGCTACCCAGTCTCTGATTTGTTCTTATAGTGAGCTGACCAAGTCACCTATATTGAATTTCATGCTCGCTACTCAACCAGTTGTCTCTCTAGAAAGCAATCTGACTAATTTATCCATGCCAAAGTGTTGATACAGGATAATAGCTTAGAATGTATTCCTAAGGACTCTTTTGGGTCTAATCTGTCAAATCAGGTGAAATGTGTTTCTAATGGAGGAGTCTAAGGCATCATAGAAGGAAAGAGAGGGGAAACTATTTGGGCAGGTAGACGTTCTTAGGATTCCTAAAATAATACCATGGAGTAGACTAATCTGATTAATTTTAAGGACAGTCTTCCCTAATTCTGAGGTTAGGAAGGGATAGTATAAGGATTCTGAATACACCTGGAGACTCAAAGCCAAGTAAAATAGGTGATTAAACCCCCTCCAAAGAACGTATGTAGAATTCATTACAATTTAACGAAAACCATCTAGTGACTATCACCCCCAGCAGCATATTTAAGATGAGGCTAGAAATTCTAGAAGGGGATTTAAGGAAGCACTAAGTGCTTGGCTTTTCTCCAGCCATTCCAGTGTCTTCTTGGGCTGGAACAAAAGCACTGTCATGCTGCTCTTGGGAGAGATGTATATGCCTCGCTTGGAATTTAGAAGTACTGGGGATCAAAGAGACTGACTGATGCCTGCTTCTCACCTGGGGAAGTCTAAAGGGAAAGGTTGGCTAAGGAAGCCACAAGAGCAGTGCAAAGGCTGGGGGCCCAGATGGGCGAGTACTCTTGCCACTTAGTGGGCAGGATGCAGCTCCTGGGGGCCAAGAGGACTGTGGGCAAGGTAGCTGGAGTCATCTTTCAGGGACCCTATCCAAGAGGGTGGCCTGCTGGGGCAAGGGGATCCTGGAAATAAGAGGCTTCAGGTTTCCTTTTGGGTGCAAAAGCTGAGGAGGTCAGAACTGATCAGTTAGAGTGTGTTATCAGAGTCAGGAAACTGCCACCCAGAGGTCCGTGCAGACTATTCAAAGAGCACATTCCCCTTGCTTCTGCATCCCTTAGAAAAGCCAATACTTGAATGGTTGCTATGACAGAGGCATGTTGCAATAGCATCACTGAAATGAGATATTGCCTTGTCCCATAATTTTTCTCTCTATTTCAGAGAAGCAAGCATAATATGGAAGAAGGGGTAGTATATCAACATGGGTCCCATGAGAAGAGCAGAATTATTATGAGTGATATAGAATGAGTGATCTGTTATAGGAATTAGACCTCACACATTGTGGGAACTGGTAGAGAAATCTGTGTGCAACTGTTGCTCTGTGTCTGCTGTTGGGGCTGATGTCTTTATAGGTCAGCCAGGCCAGATGGTCAGGAAAGGCAACTGGAAATGAAATGAAAGTGAGAGGCAGCAAGGACAAATTGGAATGTATGAGGTCAAATTGGAACTTTCAACTCCCTCAACTCTGATGAAAAGGGTGACCTGTGGGAGAAGCTGGCCCTATCTGCTACAGAGCAGCACACATGCCTGGCCCAGGACTTAGAGAAGCTAAAGGAGACGATCTCATTGGAGTTGGAGAAACTGCAGGTCTGGGTGCTGCCCACACCAACAAGGGGAATAAGCAGATCAGTAGCAATGTCTACGAGCTGGCTGCAGTGCCTGGCACTCTACTTCCACCTTCAGAGCACAAAATGGTGGTTCCTTCACTTTTGTCTGGTGCAAATTTCTCTTGTAAATTTCTCCACCCTAACTCATGGGAAATGTAGTTTCAGTTTAGCTAAGTGGCTGAACCATGCAAAAAAGTGTAGAAGGAACTGTTATGGTTTCTGATCCCTAAAATAAGTTCTCTGAGCCAGGGGTCGGGCCCGAGCCAGGAAAAGGGGAGAAGCTTTGAATTGGATATGAAATTATTGACTTAGATTAGAGTTTTGAATACCAAAATGGGGTTTCTTAAATTGGCCTAAAAGTCACAAACTTTGTTTAAGATGTTTTCAGGAGGCAGGGAGACTTGTTTGACGTAACAAGGTTAAAAGGAATGATGGAAAATACAGTCACTTCCTATTTATACCCAGTCAAGTTCAGCCTTTTAAATAAACCAGTTTCACAGGCATTTAACTTGTGCAAATTTCACTGTATACATTGCTACATTCTTCCATCTCAATCTTTCTGTCTGTCTCACATAATTTAAAATACTTGAAATTATAGTTTGCATCTACCCTTTATTAAATATTCTACATCACTGTGTACTTTAAATGTACATATAGAAATACATATCACTATGCAGGGTTGCACTGTATATACAAAACTACCTATATTGTTTATTGTCGACAATGTAAAGTGCTTTTCAAGGATATTTTCACAGTATAGAATTTTTACTTTGTGTTCTTATTGTAGAAATTAATACTCTGCATAAAATGAAGATGTGGCTCTTCTATTCCCCAAACTTCAGGGACAAAAGAGGATAAGAGGAAGAGATCACATGGCTTTAAAAAGTATTGATGGTTCTAGCACATCCAGTCCATTCAGTCCCTTCTGAATGTGTTCACATTTTCACTTTATGAAATTATAACATGTTAAAGATGAAAGAGACCTTAAAAGTCACATTAGGCACCCCTCATTCTAGGAGAAGGAATCCAGTCATTAGAGGGGTGATGTGTCCAGGATCACATGATACCTGGGTAGCAGGTCCAGAACTAGAACCCAGTGTTCTCGTATTAAAATTGACTTTGCCTTCCATATTGCATGCTGCCGTCCATCTCATGAGTCCCTTTAGCAGGCACTGTGAGCCTGACATCGTTTCAAGCCATCTAGGGACAGAGGGTCCCCACAGCTTGGACCAAGCCATTGTCTTTTGTACATTCTGGGACAGACAGGGATACAGGACTCACCTCAGAAATGACAAGGGCTCTCCTGTTTTAGATCTGGTTTTGCCTTTACTGCAGGATTCCCAAGGTGGATCAAATCTCTTGTTCTTCCCATGTGCCCCCTTGTATGCAGCCTGAGCCTCTCCCCTGGGCATGCACACTGCCCACTGCCCTGCTATGGTCCAGGCCCTGGGGCTGAGGCTCATTTGATGACCACAGCCAACGCTGTGGCAATCAATCATATCAGACTGCGAGGGTGTAGTCCCGGCCATGCACGGTCTCTTTTAAACACTGTTAGACAAGAACTCTGATCCCAGTGGTTTGAACTCACTCTGGAAATCAGCTTTCCCCAAGCCTCCTCAGGCCTCCCTTGGGATTCTGTTCTCAGAGCTCGCCTCTGTAAAGGGTTATAGTCCCATAAGGGTTCTTTGTGAATGAGAATGATCATGTTCGTCTACCTCCTCCATGGCCCATCTGATTCCAGGCGAGATAGCACTTATAATCTTTGGGCACTTATGATCTTCAGTCCCTTTGGGATGTCAGATACTGAATGCCGTTCTTCCCCCATCAGAGGATTGTCTTGATTTGGTTGCTTTTCCTTTTAGAGTTTCAAAGCAGGTAAAATGAAGCCTTCCTGTGACATTTGGCAACACCACTGCTAAGGTCTTTTTCTGTACCTCAATTGGGAGAGAAAAGCAAGTGAGATCTCTTGATAACACCAAATTTCTAAGCATTTTGGTTTTAGACAACCACATAAAATCTGAGCTTCTATTTTGTTTGTTTACACCTGCTGCTCACTGCTACTCCCCTGACCACAGTGAGTGCTTCTGCTGCATTTCCCAGCCTGAAAGAATTCATTTGCATCCTCCACTTTCCCTTAAGACAACATAAAAACATAACAATGCCACTACAAAGAGCAGCGATGCCTGTGAGTAGGGGGATTTTTCTACTTCAAATCGGTATTGCATTTTTCCTGTTCAGTTGTTTTTGGCAGCTGACCACAACGAGACATCTCAAATAATGCATTAATTGTAGCGAGCTGAAGGTCTCTCTCATGGAACACATATCTGATTCAGGGCTTCTGCTCTTTCTTGCAGCTCTGACACTGTGATGATGACGCGATTGGCATATAAATCTTCTCTTTCACACTGGAACAGGAAATAAAAGCAGAGCATGCGCCAGGCCCTCAGGTATTGTGGGATAAGAGGAGGCAGCTACAGAGCTGGAATGGAGTGGATCCTGTGTCCCACCAGGGTATTTCCAAGGGTGTTTTCCCAGTGTGGGGTGGGGGGAAAAACTCCAGAGAAGCCACGATTGTCAAGTTGCCCTTTTTGTGTGCTCTGAAGTGTCCTTGAGGATTTAGGAGGAGGCCAGGGATGATGCCAAATCTGTTTCAACAGATACATGTTTTTATGATAGCTTATTAGGGGAATTCAGAAGATGGGGGCTCAGTCCTTGATCACAACATCGTATCAACAAGTGCTCAGACATCAATTTAATGAAAGGTTGAAAACAAAGACCTTTCCTGAATCCAGCTGGGAAAGTCCTAACAAAATGTTGATCAGGAAATATCAGTCTTCAAGGGGCTTTGCCTTCTTTTCTTCTGGGCCTAGACCACTCAGGCCAAAAGTACTCGCCATGTGCCAAACCCTTGTGTAGAGGCCTGGGTGATGAGGATACAGTATGGAGCAAGACAGGTATGTTAAGGAGATCTGAAGACATAAAAGAGATTAAAGAAGAAAGATATGGCAATTCCTGGCTCGTTTGGAATGGATCCTTCTGCATACATATTAAAATTTACACATATGTATTAGGCCTTATATATGTTCTCATCCAACAAGCATCCATGTTCAAACAGCTGAGTATTTTAAACTGCAACTAGATGTTTCAGATTTTCTATCCGTAGGCCAGGGGTTCTTATAGTGTGGTCTCCGAACTAGCAGCATCGGCATGACCAGGAACTTGTTAGAAGTGCAGACTCTCGGGCCGGGCGCGGTGGCTCAAGCCTGTAATCCCAGCACTTTGGGAGGCCGAGACGGGCGGATCACGAGGTCAGGAGATCGAGACCATCCTGGCTGACACGGTGAAACCCCGGCTCTACTAAAAAAATACGAAAAACTAGCCGGGCGAGGTGGCGGGCGCCTGTAGTCCCAGCTACTCGGGAGGCTGAGGCAGGAGAATGGCGTGAACCCGGGAGGCGGAGCTTGCAGTGAGCTGAGATCCGGCCACTGCACTCCAGCCTGGGCAACAGAGCGAGACTCTGTTTCAAAAAAAAAAAAAAAAAAAAAAAAGTTCAGACTCTCTGGCCCTAGTCCCAGACCTGCTGAGCCGGAAACTCTGAGGTGAGGCTCAGCACTCTGTGTTTTCACAAGCCTTCCAGGAGATCCTGACGCATGTTCAAGTTTGAGAACCACTGCTTTGGTAGAATCTGTCCTCACTGCTTTAAGTATCAATGTCCTTCACTTGCCTCCAAATAGCAATTAAGATAGTCAAATAAAAATCAAATGGAACACTCCATCTGGAAAAAATGGTACAATTTTTGCATATGCTCACTTGCTAATATTGCCCTGGTCTCTTCTAGTACCTGAATGGGAAAGTAGGTGGTGTAGGAAAAAAAAAAAAAAAAAAAAAAAAGGAATCTGCGGGCATGATGACCCCAGAGATTTTGAATAACTCTAATGATGGTGAGACTTTGTTCCACAAACGACTTACATGTTCTTTGACTCTGGGAAATCTCTTTCTTAAAAAAATAAGTTGAGTTGCAAGGAAACTTCGTATTAGATTTCCAGTACAGATAAAGGGGACATAGAGAATGGATTGTCTTATAAGATGTAATGCTGTATTGAGTTGAATGCCAAGTTAATGATCTATTTTCTTTGAAGTTAAGGTTATAGAAGATCTTGAATCAAAACGATTCAGTGAGGCGGCAAGGCAGCAAGTTCCTTTTAGTGATTTATTGGTAAATTTGAGTAATTCCCCTGCCATCTGCCGCATCTACTTGCCCTACTTCCTTTAATGACAGAACTGTATAGACTGTGTTTGGTATTGATGGTGGTTCGCAGATCTAACATCTCATAAGCATGCCATTTTTGGTGTGAAGAATTACTATGTATATAGGGCAGACAAGAACTTTAGTATTATGAAACGGGGGTCTTGGGTGATGTTCTGCCCAAGGAGAGATAATTTCCCATTGTGCCAATAAGTGAACACTGGAGCTATGTCATTCCCCTGCCTAATTGGACCCATTAATCTCTGCTGATAAGAGTTAGCTAATGTACAATTGGGGGCAGGTAACTACAGTGAGTGAATCAATAAACGTCTGTCAAAGACCAACTGGGTGTGGAAGATGCTGAGTTTAGGGTTCAGGGAAAAGAGAGGCATGTTGGATATCTTTTGTTGTTGTTGTCATTGTTTTATTTTGTTGCTGTTGTCATTTTTTTGTTTTGTTTTGTTTTTAGACAGAGTTTCGCTCTTGTTGCCCAGGCTGGAGTGCAATGGCATGATCTCGGCTCACTGCAACCTCCACCTCCCAGGTTCAAGCAATTCTCCTGTCTCAGCCTCCCGAGTAGCTAGGATTACAGGCACATGCCACCACGCCTGGCTAATTTTTGTATTTTTAGTAGAGACGGGGTTTCATCATATTGGTCAGGCTGGTCTCGAACTCCTGATCTCAGGTGATCCATCTGCCTCAGCCTCCCAAAGTGCTGGGATTACAGACATGAGCCACCGTGCTCGGCCTGTTGGATATGTTACTTGCTTTCGAGGAACTTAAACTCTGCACAAATATGCTGCTTTAAGAAAGCCCTAGAGGGTGACCAAATGTGGGCATTTTAGGCATTATTAAAATGTAAATCAGAACATGTCACTCTTCTGTGCAAAACTCTTCTAGACTTCCTATGTCACACAGAGCGAATGCCTGCAACCCTACTAGACCCTCCATGTCCCAGTTCCCTGTGACCCTTCTGACCACATCCTCCTCCTACTTGCCCTTCATTCACTTGCTGGTTGGGGAACCATGCCAGGCACATTCCTGACTCTCTGCTTTTGGACTTCTTGTTGCCTTAGCCTGAATTTTTTCCCATTTATGCTTGCTTTCCCTACCTTTCTTTAAAAGAAATCCTTAGCATTGCACACCGTTTAACATACTCTGTATATTTTATATCTTATTTATTATTTGTGTCTCTCAGTAGAATGCGAAAGTCTATGACTTCAGGGTTCCTTGTTTGTTTAATTCGGATAATGAAAGAATGAGTGAATGCACTTGGGTGGGCCAACAGAGGACAATTTTCAACACCGCTCCTATCACCTACTTCTTTACTGAACAAAAAGAGCCTAGCAGAGAAATTGGGACCAATATTTAAAACTGTTCTCTGTCAGCATGACATTGGCTAAAACCATTATATTTTTCTTCTTAAAAATTTATGATTAAAGTTCTTAGGCAAATAAATAAATTAACCTCCAATTGTGATTCAGTTTACATGTGATGCTTTAGTTTGGATTTTAAGATCAAGTAAATTCTGATATGCTACCTATCTCTAAAACATACACCTTTCTTTTCACTTTATTGAATATCATTGTCCCAGAACAGTCCCTATTCATTCTGTTAATTCACTGAAGCTGTTATTTATTGAGTACCTGCTATGTACTAGATACTTCTCTAGGTGCAGTGGATACAGAAATGAACAGACAAGACTAAAACCCCTGCCTTCATGGAGCTTACATTCAAGTGGGAGAGGTAGATGATTTTCAAGAGAAATATATGTTAGGTTAGGAGGTGATGAGCATTATGGAAAAGAAGAAAATTGGTACAGGGCAGGGGGAGGGGCTGCTATTTTCAACAGAGTAATTAGGGAAGGCCTCAATGACTAGGTGATTTTGGACAGAGCCCTGGAAGAGTTGAGTCAGTGAACCACATGGCTATCAGGAGAAGACCTTTCTCTGTAGGAGGAATAGCATTTGCAGAGGCTTTAAGGTGGGACAATGTCTGGAATGTTTGAAGAATAGCAAGGAGGCCAGTGTGGTTAAGGCAGAGTAAGCAGGAAAGAGTGGTACAAGATGACATTGGGAGGGTGGGACATGTAGGATCTCAAAAGCTATCATGAAGACTCTGGCTTTTACTCTGAGTGAGATGAGAAGCCACTGGAGGACTTTTTTTTTTTTTTTGAGATGGAGTATCACTCTTACTGCCCAGCCTGGGGTGCAATGGTGCAATCTCGGCTCACTGCAACCTCTGCCTCCCGGGTTCAAGCGATTCTCCTGCCTCAGCCTCCTGAGTAGCTGGGATTACAGGCATGTGCCACCATGCCCAGGTAATTTTGTATTTTTAGTAGAGACGGGATTTCTCCATGTTGGTCAGGCTGGTCTCAAACTCCCAACTTCAAGTGATCCGCCCGCCTTGGCCTCCCAAATTGCTGGGATTACAGGCACGAGCCACCGCCACTGGAGAACTTTGAAGAGAGACTGCAGGAACTAACTTGTGCTTTTGAAATGTACTGCTTACTTAGAGAACATACTAGGTTGGGGCGTGGGGAGATGAGACATAGGGAGACGATGTGGCAGACCATTTCCATATGCCAGGCAGAGATGATGGTGGCTTGGACCAGGGTGGTAGCAGCGGAGATGGGAACAAGTAGCCAAATCCTCATGTATTTTTAAGGTAGAGCCAGCAGAATTTGCTGACTGATTAACGTGGGATGTGAGAGAGTGAGATGTCACCAAAGTGTTGGCCTCAATCTCTGAAAGTACAGAATCACTATTTACTGGAAAGGAGAAGACTGGGAAGGAGTTGGTTTGGAGTGAGGGTTGGAATTAAGAATTCGGTTTGGGCCGTGGTGAGTTTGAGATGCCCGTGTGACATTTAAGTGGAGTTGTGCAGTAGGCAGGTGGATGCAAATCATTGATGTAACCAAAGAAGCTGGTGCATTTTACAGTAACATCATCTGATTTAAGAGGGAAACTGGACTGTAACTCATCTTTTAGGCTGACTTTCTTGAACATATTTCTCCTGTAGTGCTGGAAGGGCCTTGGTGGTGTCTGTAATCCTGTGATGCTTTACTTTGTTAAAAATCCACATCCCCATCAGCATAAGTTCAGGGGAGCAGATGCCACTGACACTACATGAAATTTCTCATTAGGGTAACAGACCCATGTGAAATTTAAATTTCCTTTTTTTTTATACAGTTAAAGACAATAGCTCCCCAGCTTCTGACTTTTTCTTCTCTACCAACTGGTTATGCATGTTTTTACTTCTATATTATCAGGGAGGTTAATGGGATGATCATCACAGTCCAAAAGAGTGTTTTTTACTTCTGTATTATCAGGGAGGTTAATGGGATGATCATCACAGTCCAAAAGAGTTTCAAGCACTTCTTGATGTGTGGTGCTAGGCCTGGAGGTGTGGAGGGCCTTCTGACTCCTTGCAGGTGAGTTATGCATTGGAGTGAGAAGTGCCGAGAACTCAAGCTGACCACTGGATGTCATGCCAAAGTTGGCAGCAGGTGGGTGAGTGGGAGTGGAGCAGCCATCAATGATTGGAATGCCATTTTTGCCATACTTGCCATAGGTTGTTAACCTGCGTGTTAGAAGACATACGAAGCAGTTAACAGGCTTTATCTAGGGATAAAGACTACAAAATACACACACATACACACACACACACACACACACACACACACACACACATATATATATACACACACACATAAATGAGCACTATAGTAGGCTACATAATGGCCTAAAGACCTGTGAATATGTTACCTTACAAGGCAAAAGGGGCTTTGCAGATGTGATTGAGCTAAGAACCTTATGAGAGGGAGATTATTCTGGATTCCCTGGGTGGACCCAATGTAACAACAAGGGACCATATAAGAGAGAGGGAGGAGGGTCGGAGTCAAAGAAGGAGATGGGATGATGGAAACAGAGGTTGGAGTGATGAGGCCACAAGCCAAAGAATGTAGGTAGCCTCTGGAAACTGGAAGCTGGAAAGTGGATTCTCCCCTAGAGCCTCTAGAAGGAACATAGACCTTTGGCAAACCTTGATGCTAGCCCTGTAAAAACCCATTTTGGGCTTCTGATCTCCAGAACCATAAGGCAATAAATGTGTTGTTTTAAGCCACTAAGTTCATGGTAATTTGTTGTAGCAGCAATGAGAAATTAATAAAAGCATTTTCAGTGTACAAGGCACTGTACTAAGCCCTTACATTTATTATCCTATGTAAACTTACAAACAATACTGAGTAGTAGGTCCTATGACTACTCTCCATTTTGGAGATGGTAAAACTAAAGCTCTGAGTAATTCTGGCTACTGAACTCACCTGTGGTCACATAGTAAGTAAGTGGCAAAGCCAGGTTTTGAACCAAGATGTTTTCAACTCCTAAGTTGGAATTCCTAAATAACATGTTATACTTCCTTTCCATATTTTTTGGTACGAAAATTGACTTCGAAAGCATAAGCCAAAAAAGCAGAATGGAGTTTTTGTTTTTGTTTTTGTTTTTTTTAAGGAATGAAGGGCAAAATTTACTAAACTAGAGTCTTGAGGTTCCATGCCGGGTATCTGATAGACCTTAAGAAGTATTTGTTGAATGGTCAAATCATCAGGCCAGGCATGCTGGTGGGATTACAAAGAATATATGCTATTCTTTTATGTATGCTGTAAATTTATCCAGCTGCATATTTGCAGCCAGGCTCGGCAAGGTGACCAATCCCTCCCCCGGTGTATGTCTCTTGGCAGAGTTGTTTGCGCAGTTACTTCCTGAATTACCATGCAAATGGAGGGAAGCTGTGAGCCCAAATAATTAAAACAACTCAGAATAATCAGAAATCATTTCTCCTGGGCTTTTGCATGCACATGAATATCTTTATCTCCTCATCAAATTTATCTTAAAATGGCTTTGCATTTCTTGAATATATATCAGCCCATGTTCAGGGAAGTCACCAGGTACAGTGTGGATGTGAGAGGGAAGCCAGGCTAGAGTGTACATTTTGCTATTCATCGTCGCCAGCTAGGTAATCCACCTGAGGTGGAAGAAGTATGGATAGATGCTTCCAAGTTTTCCTTTCTGGTGTTTATTTGTGCAGATATTTTGTTGATCTGTCCTCTCTGGAGGCTGGGTGTCTTGATAAACAAGACCATTTTGCACCTCTTGCACTCACCCTCTGTCCCTTTCTGGGCTTTGCTTGACATTTACCAACACCTCTGCTCATTTTGCCTATGGTCACTAGTTTCTGTGCTACTAAGGCCAG
This sequence comes from Macaca mulatta, assembly GCF_049350105.2. Classification (NCBI taxonomy): domain Eukaryota; kingdom Metazoa; phylum Chordata; class Mammalia; order Primates; family Cercopithecidae; genus Macaca; species Macaca mulatta. The sequence goes on from NC_133426.1 coordinate 42,117,448, forward strand.
CTTCTCTGTTCCAGTATTCCCAGTAGCTTCTCTCATGGTCACTGTTGGCTGTTCTGTGAAGAGTTCTCTGACCTTCAGTAAACCTTCAGCAAACCTTCAGCAGCAGTGTCTGAAGCAGGATGGGAGTCATCAGAGCTGGGATCCTACCCAGTGTCCTTCTCCCTGTCCTCTCACATTCCCTCTTCCTACCTCTCAGGGTCACTGTATTAGTCCATTTTCACACCGCTGATAAAGACATACCTGAGACTGGGTAATTTATAAAGAAAAAGAGGTTTCATGGACTTGCAGTTCCATTTGTCTGGGGAGGCCTCACAATCATGGCAGAAGGTGAAAGGCACGTCTTACATGGTGGCAGACAAGAGAGAATGAGAGCCAAGTGAAAGGGGAAACCCCTTATAAAACCATCAGATCTCGTGAGACTAGGAAGTAGCTTATTTGAGAGGTAGAGATCCTAGGAAGCACAGGATGTGGGTGGATGATGAGACAGCAGACAATAAAGAGTATGTACTCCTGAGCCAGTTACCATGGCAGGTGACTGGAACTCAGAGAGACAGTGGGGAGGAGACAGGTCTCCATCTCATTTCACTTGAGGTGTGAGGAAGCTAGAGTATTTGTCCCCAGTTCCAGTCTGCAACTGGTTGAGAGCTGCCTCTGGGGACGCTAACTGCTTTCCACTTCCAGTTTGCCTGTGTTCCAGGGAAGCATTTGCTGAGTCCAAAAAAGGCCCCAGGCAGATGTTGCAGGTGTTTGCAGTAGGAAACTCTTGGCATGCAAGGGAATCTGAGATGTGAGGTGTGAGCTGAGGAGGTTGGGTGGGACTAACAGCAGCTGATACAGCATCAGAGTCCCCAAGGCAGATTCAGCTGCAAATTCTCCTACTTCACAAGGCTTTTTAAGCTTGGGCCTGAAGCTTCTCAAACTACCTGGCTCCTAACAAAGGGCTTTGCAGGCAGTAAGCACACAATGCATACCAGGCGATGGATCAAATGAGTGCCCCGTGGCAGACGTTGGACCCTCATCCCAGGCATTACTAAGAACTATTTCTTGTGTGCCAGGTGTGTGCATTCTCCAAATGCATTTTATACTTGTTGTAGAACCTGGGCTTTCTGGGAACAGGGATTTTTCCTGTTGCTGCCTCAGCTTAGCCTATAGTTTGCAGGTAATATATTTCAGTAACATTTAGAAAAATTTACCACACAGCTTGTTCTACACACAAAAGCTAAATGTTAACGCAGTGTTTTACTAACTGTGCTAAAATCAGCTAGCCAGCTGGTGAATTACCCAGAGGCCCTTTACTGTTGAGACTCACATGGGGTTTTGTAGCCAGCCTGAATGTCATTTATGTAAAATCGCAGTGGTGATGTCAGGCGGGTGCTCTTCAGCTTTATGGTCGGACTGGGCAGATTAGGTATTTGTACAGGGTTTGTTCTTATCCTCTGGCAGGCTCCTCTTCAGTAATCCTGCCAGGTGGATGTGCTCATCACGTGGAGGGCCCAGGGCATGGCAGAGCCACACTGGGGTTCCAGCTGGGAAGCCTTCCTGCTCAGGGGGTTCACCATTAGCAGAAGGAATCACAGATGTAGAGTGAAAGTGAGAAGTCCAGCTTTACTGCTCAGTCTGGCTCCTGGTTAGAAAGCAGAATAGTGCCAGGGTAGACACCAGTGTGGTCGTCAGCACAAGGGAATCAGACTCAGTCTGGTGGACTGAAACACTGAACTGGGTCTCTAAGTTCAGGATTTAGCCTTAAGGTTTTTGCCTGTCATTGTTTTCTCCGTGGTTATTTTCAGTGAGCCATTTTATACCCTCAGAGCTCTGGCTTGCTTATTGGTAGAACATGGAGTGAGTATTATAGTTTACTTCTTTAGTATACATTGGAACTGGTACTGGGATGAATGTTCACTGATGCATTCATTCATTCACTCAATACCTTGAGTGCCCACTATGTAGATGCTGAGAATGTAGCTTGCAACTGAAAGAGTCCTGGCTAATTCTCTCAATAGTACTCTGACCCAGATTGGAGGAATTAGGAAGCTGTGCTTCTAAGTGATTTCATTAGTAGTGGCTGAATCGGGGGCTAACGGTTTGGTTATTGCCAGGTGGTAGTCGTTTTAAAGAATACAATGTTGCTACTGCTTCCTTGAGGAACTGGGAATCCTTATCTCTGGAAAGGTAAAATCTTGTTGATAGCCAGGTGGTTCTCGTTTCTTTTTGTACTTTATCACGCATTCCTATCCAGGGTTTGATCTGCTAGTTAAAACATTATTCTTACCATGACAAATCTTGCTTGTAATCTCAAATTATTCTATCTAACATGCTCGCTGACCTGGTTTGAGAAATTTTCACCTTCTGGCTCACGTTCTGTCCTGGTTTCTGGAGCTCTCTACCAATGGGAGCGGGCTCAAGTGCATTTTCAGCAGGAAGGACATATAAATGTGCATCCTGAGAGGCTGGGTGGGTATAAGCTTAATGTAGTGCAAAAGAAGACACACTATATGGAACACACTTTTCTGCATTTGAAAGCTACCTTAATTTCACACTTGCTGCTCTTTTTTTTCTGTTTTTTTTTTTTTTTTTTTTTTTTTTAAATGTATTGCCTAAGGACACAAAGATAGACGGGATTCAAAACTAACTGCTTCACTCCAAATTCCACACTCTTAACCACTCACCTATAATGCCCCACTTCTCATCCATGGAATTACCACATCACAGTAACTTTTTGCATTAAGAAAAATTGGACTTCAATGTGGTCTAAGTCTCTTAAACCGAAGTCGTTCTTTGTGTGTACTAATTCTAGGTCCTAGAGGTATCTGGCTGCTAAGCAACCCTGTTTCAAGGGAGGAAGTTGGGAAAGAGAAGCATCAATTATAACCAAGGCATATATTCATGTAAGTTTATATTTTTATTATGATTACATATTAAATTTTATTCTTAATTGGCAAATAATAATTGTATATATTTAAGGGATTCAGTGTGATGTTTTGATACATGTATACATTCTGGAATGATCAAATAAAGCTAATTAACATGTCCCTTGCTTCACCTACTTATTTTTTGTTGGTGAGAACATTTAAACTCTACTTTTTTAGCAATTTTGAAATATACATGAACTCTATCACCATGCTGTGCAATCTATCACTACAACTTATTTCTCTTAACTGAAATTTTGTACCCTGTGACTCACTTCTTCTCTTTACTCACCCCTCTTCCCTCAGCCTCTGGAAACCACCATTCTACTCTTTACTTTTGTGAGACTGACTTTTTTAGATTCCACATATAAGTGAGATCATGCAGTATTTGTCTTTCTGTGTCTGGTTTATTTCACTTATCATGTCTTCCAATTCCATCCATGTTGTTGAATATGGCAGGATTTCTTTTTTCTTAAAGCTGAATAAAATTCCATTGTGTATATATACGAAATTTTCTTTATCCATTCACTTCTTGATGGACATTTAGGTTCTTTTCAAATTTTAGCTATTGTGAATAATACTGCAATGAAGATAGGAGTGCAGAGATCTCTTCGACATACCTTCTTCATTTCCTTTGGATATATATCTGGAAGCAGGATTGCTAGATCATGTGGTAATTCTATTTTTAGTTATTGAGGGACCTCTGTACTGTTCTCCAAAATGACTGTACTAATTTACATGCCCACCCCACCAACAATGTGCCAGGGTCCCCCTTTCTCTGCATCCTTACCAACACTTGTTATCTTTTGTCTTTTTTTTGAAATGGAATTTCACTTTTTCGCCCAGGCTGGAGTGCAGTGGCACCATCTCGGCTCACTGCAACCTCTGCCTTCCAGTTTCAAGTGATTCTCCTGTCTCAAGTAGCTGGGATTACAGGTGCCCACCATCATGCCCAGCTAATTTTTGTATTTTCAGTAGAGACGGGGTTTCACCATGTTGGCCAGGCTGGTCAGGCTGGTCTCGAACTCCTGACCTCATGATCTGCCTGCCTCAGCCTCCCAAAGTGTTGGGATTACAGGCATGGGCCACTGCGCCTGGCCTCTTTTGTCTTTTTTATTTTAGCCAATCTAACAGGTGTGAGGTGCTATCTCATTGTAGTTTTCATTTGTATTTCCCTGATAATTAGTGATGAACATTCTTTCATATATCTGTTGGCCATTCACTTGTCATAATAGTGGAATGTTCCCCTCTACCGGCCCAGAGGGGAACAAATTAAACAATGCATTTCTTTCTGAAACTCACTTTATGATAATGAAAATCTTAACACACCATTTCAAGCACTGGGAAACTGCTAAGTTTGCCCATTATTTGTTCTCCTCCTGTTTCTCTAAATCGCCTTTCTCCATTTTGACTTGGAAAGTTGGGCTTATTCAATAAATAAAACCGGAAGTAAGTGCAGCCCTGATGGGTGGTGCACTTACTTCTACCCATGGGTGGTGGTTAGGGAATGAGGCAGAAAGAAATATTTAAGGTAAAAGTGGAAGTGCCTACTCTTTCTGGGTGAGGGAGCCAGTCAGACTGTACTGTGAAGATGCGTTATATCTGAATTTATGTTATTGGAGTAGTGAGGACATCTCATCACAGAATTTAATGATAATAATAATTATTATATTTGCAATTCAGGGAGCTATCAGGAGAGGTCAACAGGCTTATATAACAACCCATGCCTGAGGAAGAGCTGAGGGAAGCTGCTATAGTACCTGTCAGATAACTCTTTTTTTTTTCTCTTTCTCTCTGTGTATTGGGGGTGGTGGAGAGAACTTTTATTCTAACCTTGGTAAAGTGGTTACATAATCTAAGATGGGCAACTATAATGCAGGAATGTAGCTGAAAATAACAGCAAATGAAATCAAATACCTCTGCACAAATTGAATACATTTTTTGTATACTGTAATTCTGTCTATTACTGCCAGTTTAACTACAGTCTTCCTTTGTCATATTAACCAGCCAGCCTTCCAGCATTGGTCAGGTGGATAACTAACCACCTTTAAATAAATTAATTAATCCCTGCTGCAACTCATCATGGGGCATCTTCTTAGAGCTCTTAAGTGAAAAACATCCCCATCACAATTCAATGCTTGCAGACCACAGAATCCAATTAGAGACTCAAAGTTGAAGTCTGTCTTTTTCAGGTGTTTCTCTTCTCATCAGGAATCTCATAGGTACCTTGTTGTACCTCAGTTTTGCCTATCTTAAAGACTGACTACTTCTCCTATGAGGAAAGGCATCTAATGGGCAACTCAATATGTATTTTCCATACACTACTCAGCATATATTTTATCAGGTAATTCAAAACATACCGTCAAAATCTGGTAAAATTCCATTCAGTGATTTCCACATGATGTGGCAGCAGACAGAAACTTGATTTCATTTATTTAGAAGAGAAACTTTTGATTTTTGCCCTATGCTTTTTGTGTTCAGAGCTTTCCGATAGCTGTTGACAACGGAAACAAATAATGAGGAGTGCCTTTGGACATCAGCGTTTTTCAGCATTCAGAGCATTGCTAAGATCTTTTCAATACAGCCCTAACAACCAATTGACAGAATATTTCCAGAGCTCAAGAGCTGCTCCATAATTGTTTCTTTGCGTTCTTGGCCATGAAAATTTGTGGCGTCTTCAATTTATGTGTCCTGCGTCCAAGAACCCATTCTTCGTGTCCTGACTGTGGGATTCAGAAGTGAGGAGAGTTATATGTTACTTCATTCCTGAACATTTTTGAGCAAAACCCAAAAATATGGTTATGGTATATGGGCAACTAGATTTCAGATATGGGTTGTAGTGAGAAATGGGAGTAGACAATCATACCTGGTTCTCATTTATTTAGAAAGTGTGGTAGGAAAATTCATTCAAGTATTAAATTGTGCTTTTATTCTCACTATAATTTTGCCTCTTGGGCTCCAAGAATGTTTGCTAGCCAGATCGTTCCCCTGTTTTGGGGGAGATTTATGCTACAGGGCTAAGTACCCCATTGTGCTCCACTTCTCTTTCTCTGGCTGGCTTTTTTTTGTTTTGTTTTTGGAGAGAGAGTCTTCCTCTCTTGGCAATCTCGGTTCACTGCAACCTCTGTCTCCTGGGCTGGAGCAATTCTGCCTCAGCTTCCTGAGTAGCTGGGATTACAGGCGTGCGCCACCATGCCCAGCTAATTTTTGTATTTTTGGTAGAGACGGGGTTTCACCATGTTGGCCAGGCTGGTCTGTAACTCCTGGCCTCAGGTGATCTGCCCACCTCAGCCTCCCAAAGTGCTGGGATTACATGCATGAGTCACTGCGTCCAGGCTGACTTTTGTTTTTAAAAGCCACAGCATAGAATGTTAAGGTTGGAGAGAGAGTTGCATTTTCTTCCACAATTTATTTGAAAAATCTCAAGTATACTGCAGAAGTGAAAGAATTTTGCATTGAATTCTCATTACCCATCATCTAGATTTTGCCATTAACCTTCTACTATACTCGCTTTATCACATTCACTCATCTTTCTATCCACTCAGAGAACTACATATTTTGGAAGCAGATGTTATACCAGCAGAAAGAAAAGAGGGAAACTCTCCAAGACTGGAAAGGGGATGGTGCTTTGGGGCTTTATGGATGGCTCATAGTCCTGGCTTTCACAGTGCCTGAGAGGAGGAATAACCTGCGAGTGGCGTGGCTAGGAGGTGTGCAAGGGAAGTAAGTCCCCAGGCATTGGGGTTTTCAAGTGGGGCACAGACGTGGCAGAACTGCATTCCAGGGACCATGGTGGCTCCAATACTAATGGTGATGAATGTGGATTGAAGACCAGAGGGCCTTTCCTGACCTTGGAGTGCTGCATCAAATTCCTGAGGGTGTTTGAGCAACTTTCCAGGAGTCGGGGAGATAGAAATCTCTAACGACTGATAGAGTTTTTCTTCAGCCCAGTGCAGTTCATGTCAAACGCAGTTCGGTGTTAAATGCTACTTTATTTTTGAAAAATAATGTACTTTCATTTGCCCACCTGGGTTTTTGGAGTCCAATTCACCTGTTATAAATCGACTTGCATATGGAAACTTCATCTAGTGCAGTTTTTCAACAATTGGAGGGGTGGGGGAATGTGAAAGGGATGAGAAATTACTTAATAGGTACAATGTACATTATTTGGGTGATGGTTACACTAAAAGCCCAAACTTCACCACTACGCGGTATATCCGTACAACAAAATTGCACTTATATCCTTTAAATAAAAAATAGATGCTATAGGAAAAAAATTCATAAAGTTGTTTTCTCCACTTTTCTGGTAAGCAGTGGTTCAAATGTCTTAAGAATTGAGGGAAGTGTCTTTGAGGATATAGCCTGCTTCTGCTTGCTTAATTGAGAGTTACAGTCACTTAAATTCAGTCTCTACTTTAATGTTACCTTTGTAACCAGGGCAATTAGTTTTTTCATTATCTACCTGCAACCTCCTGCTTCAGGGAGATGAGGAGGTATAATTCAATGTGTAGCTGCGGGAGGGGTACATCAAAGCAAAAACCAATAATGAGCATTGATTAGTTTCCTGATTTCCACTGGATAAATGATGTCAAATGTTTCTTCACAAAGAATAGAAAATTATATCAATTTTCGCTCTTTTGTCCCAATTTCCTGTTTATGAAGAAACTCTATTCAAAGAAACCATCCCTTTAGAATAAGGCATTTATAGGCTCTGTTTTGTCCTCACTCCCAAATACATGTTTGACTGTAAGATGTGATATGGAGGTTGTATGGATTAATGGATCTTTTCACATCCAGGGATGCTATTTGAATCGTACTGTTACAAAGCCAGAGGAGATAAAGTCTTTGGTGGGCTCAACTAGTCTGGTCTATGTTCTATAATATGTTCTATGCACCTCTGGTCTATGTTCTATAATAAATCACACATTGGGGGGCCTGATGCTTTAGCTCGAGGTCCTAGATTTCGATCTGTGCTTGTTTCCTGTTTCCTTTCCCAGCTTTTGTTTTTCCATAAAGCGATGGCTTATGTGGGGCTGCTCTGTCATGTGTGGGCAGATTTTTGAGCTGTATTTTAGAAGGGTTGGGCAAGGAGCTGCAGAGACCTTGAGATTAAACTCAGCCCCACCAGTCACAGTGACAGGAGCAGTGAGGCTGGAGCAAGTTGACTACTACTTTAGATGTTTTCCTGTAGCCTGTACAGGGGTGAGCCTTCTAGCCATGAAGTATTCCCTGCTCTCTGGACTTTGGGTTTTAGAATATAGCCATATGCAAGAACTGCGTACTGCCAGACAAATACAGAAGCAGGTTAAATTAAAGGGAGATGAGCAAGACTGGGGTATTATAAAATAGAGAGGATTGGCAGAGAACTTCATCTAGAAAGTGCCTTTTCCTCTTTAAGTTGCGCTCTGATCTGGTCCATGCCTTTGTGTGCATGATGAGTTGGCAAAGGGCCCAGCATAGTGCCTGGCACATCACAAACCCTTAATAAATGTTTGAATGAAGACCCAACACCCAAACCAAGACAAGACACAAGACACCCAAGACCTGTCTCTAGTTGGAGACCTCATATTTTTATTCCTTTTTTGTTTGACTAGACTTCTTAAAAATGTCTAGAGAATGATGCTTTGTTTCAACCATTTTTCTTTGAGCATGTTAGGCAAAAGTCAGTTAGGCTAACCCATCACATATGTGCTAGTTTCTGCTTGGTGAGTCAACTGAAATGTGCAAGGAGCTTCTTGCAATGCTTCAGACCCAGGAAATGTTACTGATTGCTCTGGAACCCTGAGTAGCAGGCAGAATGAGTTTAAGCAGTCAGAGACCCCTGTCATATGAGTGGTTGATTTAATGCTACCAGAATGGTCAAGATGTAGTATGGCTAATTTTTTGAGGCTCAGCATAGGAAATGGTAGACAGGTAGAGGTGGAGGGTTGGAGAAGAATGGAATAGAGGACTATGGCATCTTAAAACATTTGTGATTGATATAAATGATTACTGGTTAAAAATACAAATGTGTTAGCTGTGTTGAATATAGATTCCTAGAGGGGGCCAAGAAAGGGTCTGTCTCATTGGTCACATGATCCATCATGATTGTTGAGCAGCTACCATGCTAGATACTCACCACTGTGTAATGTTCTTCCACATATAGAGAAGAGTATGAGGTGTTGCCTTCAAGGAGACAAAAGTGTGTTTTTTCTTACCAACCAGAATCACAAAGTGTCATTTCATTGTCGGCAGTAGAGGAAGATAATATGGAGGTATACTATGGCATATGCCTTGGCACTTATCAGTTCTGTACATGTTCTTCCGACTTCCGGCTGCCACCAAATATGACTCAGTTTGTGGGTGTTCTCCAACCATGGAGCATGTTGGTGCCAAGAACTTAACATGGTTCAAGAGCAGCCTTCAACCAATAACTGGCGAGCTTTGGTATGTAATACGCCAGCTTCTTTACGTCTAATTTGGGATAACTCTACAGTGTATTCAGTAGTGTCCCCAGAGTGATTCAGCTCCAGTTGCTCACGGTGGTAACCTCTTTGAAAACACATTTTTTTTTTTTAAGACTTACTTCCTTCCCTTCCCTGTCTCATGTGTTTATTTCCCTGTTGGTGTTTCCTGGGATCGCCTCCCAAATAAACTATTTGCACTTTAGCCCTTGTCTCAGGGTTTGCACACTAAGATGTGTGTGTGTGTATACATGCATGCATAACTTTATACACACACACTAATACACACACACACATACACACACACACAGAGTCATGTACCACATAGTGATGTTTTGGACAACAATGAACTACATGTATAATAGTGGTTCCATAAGATATAAAGAAGATGAAAAATTATTATTGCTTAGTGACATCTTGATGAATCTGACCCTGTATAGGGTTAGCCTAATGTGTGTGTTTTTGTCTTAGTTTTTAATACAAATGTTTCAAAAGATTTATTTAAAATACAAAAAAAACCTTATAGAATAAAGCTATAAAGAAGATACTTTTGTACAGCTGTACAATGTGTTTTAAGTGAAGTATTATTACAAGAGTCGAAAAGTTAAAAAAGTTTATAAAGTAAAAAATTACAGTAAGCTAAGGTTAACTTATTATTGAAAAAAGAAAAATATGTTTTATAAATTTAGTGTAGCCTAAGGATATAGTATCTATAAAATCTATAGTAGTGGACAGTAATGTCCTAGGCCTTCACACTGACTCATGAGTCTGACTCCCTCAGAGTAACTTCCAGTCCTGCAAGCTCCATTCATGGTGAGTGCATGTTACTGTACTGAATACAGTAGGCAATTGTGACACAATGGTAAGCATTTATGTATCTAAACATATCTAAACATGAAAAAAGTACAGTAAAAATATGCTGTACAGGTTTGTAGCCTGGAAGCCATAGGCCATACCATATAGCTAGGTGTATAGTAGGCTCCTTTACCATCTGGAGCCTACTACACACCTACGTTACACTCTGTGATACTTGCATAACAACAAAATCACCTAACAATGCATTTCTCAGAATACATCCCTGTCGTTAAATGATATACGACTATATTTGTGTATATATGTATGTATATATGTAAATATAGTTAAGTAAATGTGCTTTTGCCACTTATTTAAAAAATAAAAATAGGTGTTGAAGATCTCATGCCAGCACATATAGATTTATCTTATTATTTTTAGTAACTCACAGTGTGGCTACATCCTGTGTGTCCATAGCATTTCACAGTATGGATGCATCCTATTTTATTAACCATTTCTCGACTGAAGAAAATTTAGTTTTATTTTCCTAGATTTTTTTCCCCTTCTCATTAACGATGAAGCACCAAACTCCTGTTAAGACTCAGTTTGCATTGTGTCTATTATGATGCTGGTACAAAAACAAAACTAAACAAAACCACCCCAAACTGAAGAAATCCTTCTGGAAGTATATACCAATAAATTTTAGCACATGTGCTTGAGGATCAGGAATGGTTATGGGGATAGGAGAATCATTTGCTAGGGGTGACAGTGGTATCTGCATAACTTATTCCGCTGGGTCCCAAGGGAAGACTCCTTTGTTCACGGGGTACCTGTGAGTTCCAAATTCAAGTTCTGAAGGGAAGGGAAAGGTCAACTGTAATTACTTTGGGGATCTAGTAAAGCCAAAGGGCATGGGGTAGGGATTAGGAAACCTGCAACCAGGGTGGCTACTTCATGTTTTGGCAGAGCCAGTGGAGATGAGGTTATGTGGACTTCTCTGTCCTATCTTTGAAATTCTCTATCTTTGAAAATCTTTGAATGTGAGAGCACCAGATTTGTTTTTTGCCCTTGCTTAACTAGCTCATTGGAAGGGCCCTTAAAGTGATCACGTGGAGCTACCTTCCCATTTAACGTAAGTGGAAACTGAGGCCCAAAGCGATTATGTGATGCCCAAGGTCACATGGTGAGACGATATGTTATATTTAGTTGGGGACATTTATAATCAGGAATGTTGTTAGACTGTATTGAATTGAAGTCATCTTGGCCATCTACGGGAAGATGATTCCAGATGTAAGTGCTGATAAACGTTGAAATGGAGTCATCTTCCCTGGAGATTTAAAAAGGAAGAAGATACCACAATGAAATGTTCTATGTGTTTTAGATGCTCTTCCTAGAAACAGGAGGTCAGACTAGATCAATTAATAGATGTTTCTCCTGCTACACCTGCTACAGGCGGAGGAGACAGAGGAGGTCATACATGGTCTTTGCCCTCCCAAAGCTTATAGTCTACTTGGTAGCACAAAGTGTAGTCACCAAATGACTGCTCAGAAGGCTGCAAGCAGAGCCAAATTGTTCATTAGGCAAAACAGACATAGCAACTAGGGGCTCATTATACTTTCAGGAGCCCATGAAAATGGTTTAATTACTTCTAAAATCAGAAACAAAGTGAACTTTTAAGTCAAGGAATACGTTTAAATAAGTACTATTCCAATATTTATCTTTATAACGATGGAATAATACATAAAATATAGTTTTAAATATTTTTTGTATAGAGAAAGGGGCCCAAGAAGGCAAGTGTCTAGAGCCACAGATGTCAAAATGTGGCCCTGGCCCCAAGTGGTAAATCCTGAGTGAGGATTAGTTTATTAGTTTGCTGTGGCTGCCATAACAAAGTACCACAAACTGGGTGCCTTAAGCAACAGAAATGCATTGTCTCACAGTTCTGGGGACTGCAAGTCTAGGATCAAGAAGTCAGCATGATTGATTGCTCCTAAAGGCTGTGAGAGAAAGATCTGTTGCAGGCCTCTCTCCTTGGCTTATAGATGGCTGTCTTCTTCCTGTCTCTTCACACAGTCTTTCCTCTGTGCGTGTCTCTTTTTTCTTTCACATGGCATTCTCTTTAAGGACATCAGTCATATTAGATTGAGGCCCACCCTAATGACCTCATCTTAACTAATTACATCTGCAACTACCGTGTTTCCAAATGAAGTCACATTCTGAGGTACTGAGGTTTTAAGATTTCAACATATGAATCTGGGGGAGGAGAATGCAAGTCAACCCATCACAGGCAGTGATAGTAATTGCCCAAGAGGGTCAGAACAGGAGGGAGGTGGAGGGCCTGGAAGCTGGAGAACAGAAGAGGGGGACTTGGGTCACTCTCAAAGGATGATATGGGGAGAGGAGGAGAGAAAAGATATCAAGGGTGCAGAAAGATGTGAGGGAAACTGCATAGGCGAAGTGTCACAGGTGGAAATGCAGAGCACGAGCTTGGGGGACACTGAGGAGGCCAATTTGTCAGGAACCAGGGAAATAGCAAAGTAAAGGTTGGAAAGGGAGCTGTGGTTTTCATCCTGCAAAATCTTAAACACAGGCTAACTGGGAACGCTGGAAGATGCTATGATTTCTGACAGTCTATTCCAGGTTTATTATTGTTTCCTTTTCCTCTTTCGTCTACCCAAACTAACTAGCTCCAGGAGATTTAAGAACCCAAAGGCTCATTTTTATTTCAAAAGCTATTGCTTTGTCATACAAATTTCTCATTTGTTTCTCTTCATTTTTGGGCAACACCTTAGCAAGACATCTTTATTCTGTATTTCCATCTACTCATTGATTTTTTGTTTCTGGGAATACATGAACTTATTAAAAACAATTGAGGCCCCAAAGTACTGAAAAACAGAGTTGGGTTATTACAGATAATCTTAAAATAGTAATCAGTCCATGTGTGTTATTGCTTAACTGGCACACAGTTCCTATATTAAGGGCATGGTTAAAAGGAATAGAAACCTTAGTCTGTCTCGGCTTTTCTATAAAACTTAGTCCCTTTGAAAAAACATCTGGGACTAATGTGGATGCTAAAACTGTTAGCTCACACACACCAGAGTTTCATTTACTCTTTCATGATAAAAATTTTCCCCTTATAGTTGCCCAGATCCACACGTATATTATTTAGGATCTGACATAGCATGGTCACCATTTGTGGCCACATCCTCTGAAAACCACTTCAAGTGGGTTTCCAGAACCTTTAAAAATAGACTGGGTTCTGGCAAAGCTTGTAAGCATAGGAGGGAAGAAGCAACAACCTTAGCCTTTTGAAAATAGTTTTAATTTTAGCCATATCTTCCTGCCGTGACTCCCTTATGGATCTTCTCAGGATATTAGTAGGGCTAATATTCCAAATTTCCTAGTTGTTGTTGTTGTTTTTTAAAATAGATTCAGATTGATCATCTAATATGAATCCCTCAGCTACAAAAATCCTGTTTATGTATTGTTCTGATTTCCTAAGAGCACTTAGTTCCATGTTTTCTCTACTCAGCAAACCAGAGTGTTTTGACCCTCTGTATATGGTGACTGGATCACTTCTTAGCCACCGTTAAGCAGTGGTGTGCATCCCTTCCAATGGTGACATTAGAATAAGTTGCTTCTAAATGGCTGTAAAGCATGTTGCCATAGCAATGGAGCTTTCCTGGTCAGCTGGAAAGAAAGTTCTTCAGTTCTGCCAGCACTTGGTGTGCCACAGGAAGAATTATCCAGGTGCTTGTTAGAAATGCTCACTCCCAGACCCCACCCGTAAGCATTGTGCTTCAGGAAATTTTGGAGGTGAACCTGCATTTATAGCCATCTTTCCAAGTAATGACCATGCTGGTGGCTCACAACCTCATCATCAGAAAGACTGTGTATAGTACCAAGATATGGCCAAAGTTATGCCCCTTAGAGAATGCTGATATTCATCCCCATAGGGTCATGTTTTGGACTGTCCCCTCCTCCAAGTTGCTGAAGAATCTGCATTCTGCCTTTTTCAGGATCTTTATATGGGAGCATCTGCCATGCATATGCTTTGTATTTACTCTCCAGTCTTTCAGGGTAAGATTCCCCAGCTTCAAAAAGAAGGTCATCTGTTGGTAATTCTCTGCTTCAGTTGGCAAATGACCTACCTACCAAGGACATGCAGTTGAAATGAGCATGTGCCTCCTGAGAGGTTTAAAATTTCCTTCTGCCTGTGACCTTTGGAGATAGCTCATCGTGGTGTGTCCATTTACCTCATCGATGTAAATGGGGTCCCTGGGAAACCGTTTTGAAAAGACGAGCACATCATCTACGTGAGAAAGCAATTTCTGGGGTCTAGACTAATAGGATGTTTGTGAACTTGAGAGTTCTCTCGACCCATTGGGAATCTTAGGTTTTTTAAGGAATAAGGATCAAGCATGTTGGTTTATGAGAACGAAAACAATGAATTCTTTGTTGAAAACAGTGATTGGTATCCTTGTAATGTGTACCATCCACCCTTAGGACTGGAGGATTTTATCTTTATCGATTACTTAGTAGAGTTCCAGAGAGAATGGTGAAACAGGTTTTTTTTTGTTGTTGTTGTTGTTTGTTTGTGTTTTTTTTTTTTTTTTTTTGAGACAGGGTCTTACTGTGTCACCCAGGCTGGAGTGTAGTGGCATGGTTGGTGATTAGCTAACTCTGAAGGGGATGAAGTGGACGGGTGGATAGTTGTAGTGTCAGCAATGACTTAGAGGAGCAGGGAAGACTTCTCAGCCCCTATTATTATAGAAAACCTATTTCAGCCACCTCAGATGGAGGAATACCTATTTATTTGTTTTTTAATTTGTCAACCTCTCAGCTTCTCAAAGGATATCCTTGGTGACCCATTTTCTGTTTAACAATTGCTCACAAATTCAACTGCATTTATTAAGTATTATGCATGTATTAAAAGCACCAATCATGTCTCAGGCATTGTGCTAGGTGCTATCCGAAACAGAGATAAAAATAATCCTTTCTGAAAAGTGTTTCAGCTTCATGTTTTCCCCAAATGAGGTGGCTCAAGCAGGACTTCACAGGGCATGTAGCACATATGCCTATTTGGAACCAAAGACCCACACAGAACAGGGCTGGGTGAGTACTTCTTTTGCAGTTCCCAGTGAGGATAGAGAATAACTGACTCTATTTTCCATTTTATGAAGGAGAGTAATCCTTCAGAGCTCCAAAAACTCTTGGTAAAA
The DNA here is from genome assembly GCF_049350105.2 of Macaca mulatta. Taxonomy (NCBI): domain Eukaryota; kingdom Metazoa; phylum Chordata; class Mammalia; order Primates; family Cercopithecidae; genus Macaca; species Macaca mulatta. The sequence goes on from NC_133426.1 coordinate 42,132,811, forward strand.
TGCTCTCAATCTCAAATCTCTTTTCCTGGCTGAATAAGTTCAGACACCTGTGATCTTTCTCTTTTGGTCTGAGTTTTTAACTTTGCGAATCTTTATCATCTTGAAACAAGTAAACGTTGCTCTAAACTGGAAACCAAGGCAGATTTTTTTGCATGGAAAATGTATTGCTACTTGGAAATGATTTCAATGGCCACAAAATGCAAGTGGATTGCAGTGTGGAGAAGAAATGGTGCCAGTGTGGGCTTTGCAGTCAGATGGATTTAGGTTCAAATCTCATCTTGGCCAATTAGTAGTTATTGGAAATTGGGCATGTTTCTTAATATCTGAGCCTCAGTTTCTTCTGTGTGAGGGCACAATAATAGCTCCTTGAGGGTGTTGTTGTGATGATTAAATCAGACTCTCAATATAAAGCACCTGGCATATAAATGTCAGTTTCCTTTCTCAGCTTTTCTGCTACCCAAAATAAGAACATTTAAAGATGGAAATGCATTAAGCAAAGGCTGTACATCAAGAAGAGGAGAGAGTTTTGAGCTTAAATGACCTTGATCTTTAGTTAACATATGAAGTTATCTCTTGGTTCTGAGCAGATTTCAAATTAGGCTTCTAAGATGTATTGGCTATTACCAGTTTAGCAAAGCCAAATTCTTGGATATTTGCTTTATCTTTCTGCCCACCAAGCACCCCTCCACAAACCCTTTCTTTGAAATGAATATTGTGAAAATAAGATAATTGGTCAAATGCATTCTTTAAAGCTATAATGGATGACTACGTAGTAATTCTTATTTAGAACTGTGTCTATGAATCACCTGGGAGCTTTTTAAAGCTATACATTCTGGCCCCACCTCAGACCTAGTGAATCCCATACCCTGGGCATGGGGAGCTGGCATTAGAATGCTGCCCTGGTGACCTCAATAATAACCGTAACTTTAGGGCAATGTTTAAAAACTTGAGCATGCATCAGAATCACCTGGAGGGCTTGGCACCACCCCCCTTCATCCTCCCAAACCCTGATACTATATGTCAGGGATGGCGTCCAAAAATGATATTTCCAACAACATAATGCTTATGGCAAAGGTCTGGGCATCACCCTTTGAAGACAACTGATTTAAGGCTTCCTATTATATTAGTAGAGGCTCAATTCAAACTTCGGCAACCTTAAACCATTTACTGCATTTCTGAGCCAAAAGGATAAAGTCTGGGGAAAGCCTAGAAACTGAGTTCAGCAACCCTAAACCATTTATTGTACTTATGAGTCAAAAGGATAAAGTTTAGGGAAAAATATTCCAGTATATTAAGAAATAAGCTTTAACAGGAGAGTGAAAGAAAACAATTGGTAGGTTTAAGCACTTAGATGGTAAGGTTAAGTGGTAAAAATTACTGTCTTCAATAATGTGAATATTTTTGTTTATATAATAAGACTGACTCCAGTGATTTGCAGAGAAGCTAGATAGACTTCACACCTTACTAGTGAAGGGTGGCTATTCACAACATAGGTTAGAAACCTCTAGAAAGCGGGGCAGACTCTTGGGGCCACATTCTCTGATCTCCTGACCAGTTGTGGAGATATTAGGCCCGTAGTCTGAGATAAAATCATAGGCCCAAGTGCCCTCTTATGGTGGTGGTGTGGGATCAGGTGCCCCTCTGACTTGTGCATTTTTTAATAGACTTTATTTTTTTAAAGAGCAGTTTCAGTTATAGAGCAAAATTTAGGGAAGGCTATAGAGATTTCACATATATTCCCTACCCCAAAACACATGCATAGCCTCCTCCACTATTAACATTCTCTACCAGAGTGGTACAGTGTTATTATTACAATCAATGAACCTACATTGACACATCATCATCACCCAGCGTGCATATAGTCTACATAAGGGTTCTCTCTTGGTGTTGTATACTCTATGGATCTGAACAAATGAATAATGACATGTTTCCATCATTATAGTATCATAGAGTTGTTTCACTGCCCTAAAAATCCTCTGTGTTCTGCCTATTCATCCCTCAATGGAGTTTTTAAGAGTAAAAATGAGAGTCTCAGCATAGCAAATAAAAACAACAGATTTTCTGTTCTGCTTCCAGAAAAAGCAGAAAAGAGTATATAGGAAGCAATATTTTGAATTATGAGAAGAGTAAAACAATGTATAGTTTTATGTTTTGATGTTTTAATCATATGTTTGGAAGTCTACAACCTGAGCCTTCCAGCATCAGTCAAATAGAAATGTGACTCCCAGGGTTGCAGCATCTGCAGGAGTATTAGGCTTCTTTGTGTAAAACATCATCTTACCATTGGGGAAAGATCCTTAAACAATTCCTCAAAATATGGATTTTTAATGGAGCTTGAAAGATAAAGTTATAATTTTCACACTGATGAAAAGTAAGAGGATAAAGTTTTCAGAACACATTTAAGGAAGCGGATGGAATTGTGAGTGCTGTTAAGAAAACATAAAAATAATCAAAGAATCTTGAGGCTGGTATTCTACTATCTCACAGGAAATGAATCTATGAATATATGAAGGGCTACCAGAGTCTGAAAATTATATAGTTTGGTCAATTTGATTATCAGTGGGTGGATTATTCAGCTTGTTGATTATCCGCAACAAAATTTTAATCCCAGTATGGCTTCTTCAGCTTGCTTTGCCTGTAATTAGTTAGCATGTGCTTGGGGAATGCCAACCAACTCTAATATTAGCTCCAGGAAAACATAATCACCAAGGTAAATCTGCAGCTGCTGCAAGAATCAGTGTGTCCCAAACTGGATGCCACTGGGTTTTATATTGGATGTGGTTTTGGATTATTCAGGTTATAAAAATGCAGATAATCATGAAAAGTGTGAAATTTTTCTCTTTCAGCATGTGGGACTTCCTTTTGGTCATCTTCCTATAGTCCTGCTTTCTAGTGAGCTACCTTCCTGCTCAGCATCCACCCAGACTTCCTGAGCTCAGAAATAGAGAGCTTGGATTCATGTTGCAAGTACATTCCTATGGCTCATGCCTGTGATGGGACAACTGTGAACCACATTGGGCTTCCCCTACCACAGTTACTGCTAGTTGCTACTGTCAGTTTCAGGCGAGGTCTCCGAATGCCCCTTATGGGTCACAGGCAAAGACGACTCTGTCCCCAGGAAAGTATGTACACGTGAGTGAGCAGAAGGCAGTAATGGAGGGTGATAATGAGTTGAAGTTTAGCTATAAATAGAAATGTATTTTTCAGAACAACAACTATAAATTGAAATTCCTCAGGAAACAAACAACACAAACTTTCCTAAGGGCTCCTTTTGCCATCAGTTAGGATTAGGTTCAGCTGCATATGACAAAGCACCCAAAATAACAAAGCCTAAAAGAATCCGAGTAAAAAGAAGTGTAAACGCCACTCTTTCTTCTGTAGAAGGCAGTTTTACAATGTTATCATAGTCACAGGCTTCTGCCATCTTGATGCTCAGCCATGCTCAGCGGCTGGTTTTCATCAAGATGGTTGCTCAGGCTCTGGTCACTGTTTCCACCTTATAGCTGGCAGAAAAATGGAAGGGTCAAAGAAGGACATGTCCATTCCCTATAAGGACCCTTCCTGGAAGTTGCCCAGGCCTCTCTTCAGCTTCCATCGTATTGGCCAGAAGACTTAGTCACGTGATTGCATCTAGCTACAGGTGAGGCTGAGAAGACTTTATTCTGGGTGGCCCTGTGTAGTTAAGTATAACTGAAAACGGAGGATTCAGTTACTAAGAAGAGGAGAATGGGTTTCAAGAGATAATTAACTGTCTTTGTCACAGACTGCTTACCTTTTATTAAGGGCAATGCAAACAGACCTCCGGCAGGGATGGTATTAGATTATATTACAGGTTGTCCTTATGTTTCAGAGGAAGGAAAAACCTGTTCTCTTTCATTGTCTCTTTCTATGTCCCTTCACTTCTTCTGTCCCCTTTTCCCAGTGCCCTTACCTCAAGGGACAATTATAGTCTCAGACAACTTTGTAGGACTTATCAGGAAAAACTGTGAGTCTTCAAAATAGAAAAAAACCTGAGTGTCCTGTCTAGTATACCTTTCATGGTTGTCTCCACCATTCACTGTCTTTGAGTTTTTTTACAACCCCGTGGGTTGTAGAAAACTCATAGTAATGCAAATTATTTTTGCCCATAGAAATGCAAATTAGTTGTGTCTGGTGGAATGCAATTGATTTTTGACTCATTTTGCATCTATTTGCAATTTTATTTCAGCATTCTTTATTTGCCTATGTATGTGTGGTGCTTTGAATTCTGCTTTGGACAAGTTGCAACATCTTACTGGCTCTCTCATTAATTAGCAAGTTAAATAAAATATTTGATGTGTGTTCATTCTATAAAAGAGTTATGTTTATATCTTCTTTAAAAAATTGTCCTTTATCAGAATGGTGAGTCTGATTCTGTGCCTGGTGTCTTGATATACTCTGATATTCTTGATCCTCTTCACTCCATCAAATCTATCATCTCAGTGTCTTTCATGTACTCTGTCATACTTTTAGAAAACAACTTAAAACATAACATCAGTAATAATGGTAATGACAGTATCATTTACTTGGTGCTAATTAGTCAGACCCCATACATACCCAACCCATTTAACTTTTCTCAGTCCACCCTGCTGAGATGAGTACTATTATAATAACCACTTTATAGGTATGAAACTGAGCTTGGAGTAGTTTGATATCTTTCCCAAACTCACACAGCTGGAAGGTGGCAGAGACTGGATCTGAGCTCAGGTCAAACTCCGTACCAGTATCCATTTCCCAATTTCCTGAGCTTGAGAGTTAATGGCCTGAAGTGGTCACTGTTGCTACCTCTTTCAAAGATACTTGCACATTAACAGAGAATACTCAAAGAAATGAATTCCCGATAGTGGGATTTCAGACTTTTTTAGTGTGTTGGTGCTGAGATGCTTCCTCAGGTGGCAATTTCAGTCTTCAGATGGATTGTTCTCTGCCTATTCAACTTATTAAAAGAACTCACTTTACTCAGGGAGCAATGACTACTGGGGATGGCAGAAAGAGCCCTGGGGGCTGGAGACCTGACTTCTAGTCCCAACTTTGCTACTGAGCTACAGGACATACCCTAATGGGACCATGAAAGTCTTAATTACTCATTTCACAGATGAAAAAACTGAGGGCTAAAGGAGAATTTCTGACTTGCAGAGACTGTTCACTAAAACAGCACATGGCGTGGTAAGGATTTAGATGGCAGTGATGAGAATGCAAGGGGAGACAGCCAAGAACGTTGAAAATGTCTGATTTTGACTTGAAAGACTTGAGTTTGAGGCTGACTCTACTGTGTGATGTTGGATAAGTTACTTTGGCTTTTTTCACCCAGCAGATCTCATCTTTAAAGTCAGGGATATATGGTTTCTAGGATCTTTCTAGTACTAAATGTCTTTTTAAAAAATGTACAAATTTATGGTGTACATGTGAAATTTTGTTACATATATATAATGTGTAGTGATCAAGTCAGGGTGTTTAGAGTGTCTACCACTTGAGTATAACACATTTTTGTTAAGTATGGTCACCCTATTCTGCTATCAAACATTGGATTTATTCCTTCTATCTTACTCTATGTTTATACCCTTTAACTTACTTCTCTTCTTCCTGTCGCCTTCCCCCTACTCACCCTTTCTGGTCTCTGTTATCTCTCTTTATACTCTCCACCTCCATGTGATTAAATTTTATTAGTACCCCCATATATATGAGAACATGTGATGTTTGTCTTTTTATGCCTGGCTTATTTAACGTAACAATCTTCAGTTCCATCCATGTTGCTGCAAATGATATGATTTTATTATTCTTTATGGCCAAATAGTATTCCATTGTGTGTGTGTGTGTGTGTATGTGTGTGTGTGTATATATGTGTGTGTGTGTGTGTATATTTGCACCACATTTTCCTTCTCCATTCATCAGTTAATTGAAATTTAGATCGATTTCATGTGTTTGCTATTGTGAAGAGTGCTGCAATAAACATGTGAGTGCAGGTATACCTTTGATATATTGATTTCTTTTCTATCAAGTGGAGTAGATATCCAGTAGTGGGATTGCTAGATAGAATGGTAATTCTATTTGTAGTTGTATGAGAAATCTCCATACTGTTTTCCATAATTGCTGTACTAGTTTACATTTCCACCAACAGTGTGTAGGAGTTCCCTTTTCTGTGCATCTGTTATTTTTAATAATAGCCATTCAATAATAGCCATTCTGACTAGGGTAAGATAATATCTCATTGTGGTGTTGGTTTGCATTTCCCTGATGATTAGTGATGTTTAGAATTTTTTCATATACCTGTTGGTCATTTGTATGTTTCCTTTTGAGAAATGTCTATTCATGTTATTTGCCTACTTTTTAATGGGATTACTTGCTTTTTTTCCTGTTGAGTTGCTGGAGTTCCTTGTATATTCTGAATATTAGTCCCCTGTCAGGTGATTAGTTTGCAAATATTTTCTCCCATTTAACAGGTTGTGTCTTCATACTGTTGATTATATCTTTTGCTGTGCAGAAGCTTTTTAGTTTAAATAAGTCCCATTTGTCTATTTTTGTTTTTGTTGCCTGTGCTTTTGAGATCTTATTCATAAATTCTTTGCCTAGACCAATATCCAAGAGAGTTTTCCCTAGATTTTCTTCTAGTATTTTTATGGTTTCAGGTCTTACATTTAAGTGTTAAATCCATTTTGAGTTAATTTTTGTGTATAGTGAGAGATAGGGGTCCAGTTTCATTCTTCTGCGTGTGGCTTTCCAATATTCTCAGTACCATTTATTGAAGAGGGTGGCCTTTCCCCAGTGTAAGTTCTTGTTGACTTTGTCAAAGATCAGTTGGCTCTAAATATGTGGCATTATTTCTGGGTTCTCTATTATGACTAATTAATCTTTGTGTGTATTTTCATAACAACATCATGCTATTTAGGTTACTATCATCCTGTAAGATATTTTGAAGTCAGGTAATGTGATGCCCTAGCTTTGTTCTGTTTTGCTCAGGATTGCTTTGGTTATTTGGGCACTTTATGGTTGCATATGAATTTTGGGATTGTTTTTTTCTAATTCCTTCTGTGAAGAATCACATTAGCATTTTGATAGGGATTGCACTGCATATGTAGATTGCTTTGGCAATATGGTCCTTTTAATGATATTAATTTTTTATATCCAAGAGCATGGGATGTTTTTCTATCTCTTTGTGTCATCTTCAATTTCTTTCATCAGTGTTTTGTAGTTTTCCTTGTAGACATCTTTAATCTCCTTGGTTAAGTATATTCCTAGGTATTTTTCTGTAGCTATTATAAATGGGCTTGCCTTCTTGATTTCTCTCTCAAGTTAGATCATTTTTAGTGTACAGAAACACTATTGATGTTTGTATGTTGATTTTTTGGTATCCTTCAACTTTACTGAATTCATTTATCACATCTAAGAGTCTTTTGGTGGAGTGTTTAGGTTTTCCTAGATATAAGATTATGTCATCTGCAAAAAGGTACAATTTGTCTTTCTCTTTTCCAATTTGGATGGTTTTTATTACTTTCTCTTCCCTGACTGCTCTAGTTAGGACTAGAGTACTACATTGAATAGGAATGGTGAAAATGGGCATCCTTGTCTTGTTTCAGTTATTAGATGAAAGGCTTTCAGCTTTTCCCCATTCAGTATGACATTAGCTGTGGTTTTGTTGTATGTGGACTTTATTATTTTGAGATATATTCCTTCTATGCCTAGTTTGTTGAGAGTTTTTTTAATCATAAAACGATGTTGAATTTTATCAAATGCTTTTTCTCTATCTATTGAGATGATCGTGTGATTTTTGTCCTTCATTTTGTTGATGTGATGTATCACATTTGTTGATTTGCGTATGTTGAACCATCCTTGCTTCCCTGGGATAAATCTCAGTTGATCATGGTGTATTACCTTTTTGATGTGCTGTTGAATTCAGTTTGCTAGTATTCTGTTGAGGATTTTTGTGTCCACGTTCATTGGGAATATTGGTCTATAGTTGTGCATGTTTTTTTTTTTCCACATCCTTGCCTGGTTTTGGTATCAGGGTAATGCTGGCCTCATAGAATTAGTAAGAGAGAATTCCCTCCTTTTCAATGTTTTGGAATTATTTAAGAAGAATTGGTATTAGTTCTTCTTTGTATGCTTGGTAGAATTCAGTAGTAGAAGTTGGTAGAAGCCATATGATTCTAAACTTTTCTTTGTTGGGAGACTTTTTATTACTGATTCAATCTCATTACTCACTATTGATCTGTTTAGGTTTTCTATTTATTCCTGATTCAATCTTGGTAGGTTGTATGTGTCAGGGAATTTATCCCTTCTTTCTAGGTTTTTTAATTTGTTAGTATACAGTTGTTCGTAATTGTCTCTGATGATATTTTATATTTCTGTGGTATCCATTATAATGTCTTCTTTCATTTCTGATTTTACTTATTTACATCTTCTCTCCTTTTTTTCTTGTTTTTGTCTAACTCGTGTTTTATCAATTTTGTTTATCTTTTCAAAGAACAAACTTTTCATATCTTTGACCCCTTTGTGTTTTTTTAGTCTCTAGTCCATTGAGATCTGCTTTGATCTTTATTATTTCTTTTCTTCTGCTAATGTGGGATTTGGTTTGTTCTTGCTTTTCTAGTTCCTTGAGGTACATTGTTAGATTATTAATTTGTAATCTTCTTTTTTTGATGTAGATGTTTCATACTATAAATGTCCTTTTCAGCACTGCTTTTGCTATATCCTGGAGACTTTGATATGTTGTGTTTCTATTTTCATTTGTTTCAAGAAATATTTTGATTTGTGTCTTAAGTTCTTTCGTGATCTAATGGTCATTCAGAAGCATGTTGTTAATTTCCATGTTTTTGTATAGTTTCTAAAGTTCTTCTTGATATGACTTCTAGTTTTATTCCATTGTGGTCTCAGAATATACTTGATATGATTTCAAGTTTTAAAAATTTGTTGAGACTTGTTTTGTCATGTAACATATGGTCTACCCTGGAAAATGTTTCATGTGCTGATGAAAATAATATATATTCTGTAGTTGTTGGATAGAATGTTCTGTAAATGTCTGTCAGGCCTATTTCATCTAAACTCCATTTTAAATGCAGTGTTTCTTGTTGGTTTTCTGTCTAGATCTTTCTAATGCTAATAGTGAGGTGTGAAAGTTCCCCACTATTATTGTGTTGCTGTGTGCATTTCTCTCTCTTAAGAGCTAGTAATATTTGCTTTATGAATCTGGGTGCTTCTGTGTTGGGTACATATATATTTAGAATTGTTATATCCTCTTCCTGGACTGATCCCTTTATCATGACCTTTGTCTTTTTTATTTTTTTTTAACTGTTCTTGACTTAAAGTCTGTTTTATCTGATATAACTACTCCTGCTTCGTTTTGGTTTCTGTTTTCATGGGACATCTTTTATTTCCATCCCTTTACTTTCAGTCTATATGTGTCTTTTCTGGTATGGTGAGTTTCTTATAAACGGCATATAGATGGATTATGCTTTTTAAAAAGTCCATTCAGCCATTCTATATCTCTTAAGTGGAGAATGTAATCTGTTTACATTCAGGGTTATTATTGATATGTGAGGTTTTGTTCCTGTCATATTATTGATTGTTTTCTGATTGTTTCATATGTTCTTTGTTCATTTCTTTTTCTTTTATCGTTTGTTGTGGTCTGGTGGATTTCTATAGTGGTACTATTTGAGTTCATTCTCTTCCTCCTTTGTGTGATTGTTTTATCAGTGAGTTTTATACTTTGTGTGTTTCATGATGGTAAATGTCATCATTGTGCTTGCAAGTTTAGGACTTTCTTGAGCATTTCTTGTAGGGCCAGCCTAGTGGTAATGGGTTCCCTCAGCATTTGCTTGTCTGGAAAATACTTTATTTCTCCTTCATTTATAAAGGATTGTTTTGTTGGGTATAGTATTCTTGCCCAACAGTTTACTTCTTTCAGCACTTTGAATGTATGTATCATCCTATTCTCTTTTCTCCTGTAAGGTTTCTGCTGAGAAATCTGCTGTTTGTCTGATGGAGTTTCCACTATAAGTAACTAGACATTTATCTCTTGCCATTTTTTTTGATTCCCTCTTTATGTTTCATTTTAGACAATCTGATTATAATATGCCATGGGGAAGAGCTTTTTGCATTATTTCTGCCTGGGAATCATTGAGCCTCATATATTTGAATGTCTAAATCTTTTGCTAGACCTAGGAAGTTTTTATCTTTTACTTCATTAAGTAGATTTTCTAATCCTTTCATTTCCTCTTTGCCCTCAGGGATACAGAATTCCTATATTTAATTGCTTTATGTTGTCCCAAATGTCATGAAGCTTTTTCTCATTTTTAAAAATTATATTAAAAAAAAATTTGTCTGACTGTGTTATTTCAAAAGATCTGTCTTCAAATTCTGAGATTATCTTTTTTTTTTTTTCCTGATCTAGACTTTTGCTAAGGCTTTCAAATGTATTTTGTATTTTCTTCAATGAATTCTTTAGTTGGGAGGCTGAGGCTGGCAGATCACCTGAGGTCGGGAGCTTGAGACCAGCCTCACCATCATGGAGAAACCCTGTCTCTACTAAAAATACAAAATTAGCTGGGCATGGTGCCATGTGCCTGTAATCCCAGCTGCTCAGGAGGCTGAGGCAGGAGAATCGCTTGAATCCAGGAGGCGGAGGTTGTGGTGAGCCAAGATTGCGCCATTGTACTCCAGCCTGGGCAACAAGAGTGAAATTCCATCTCAAAAATATATATATATTTGGTTCCTTTTAAAAAAATCTATCTCTTTGGTAAATTTCTCATTCATATCTTGAATTGTGTTTTTCTGATATCTTTGTATTGTTTTTCAGAATTCTGTGTTATCTCACTGAGATTCTTTAAAATCAGTATTTTAAATTCTTCATTTGTAATTTGGAATATTTCTGCTTGATTAACACATATTGCTGGAGAATTATTGTGTTTCCTTGGAGATGTCATATTTCCTTGCTTTTCATGTTTCTTGTGTCCTTACACTGATATCTGTGCATGTAGTGTAACAGTCACTTCTTCCTATTTTTGAATTTACTTCCATAGGGGAGGACTTTTTTCTGAAGATGTACCTGTGGTGTTGGTTTGGTTGGATCCTTTGGCTTTGATTCTGGGTGTATGCAGTAGCATAGTCTTCATATTGTTTCTTTGGTTGTAACAAGTGTTAGTGCTTTCTGTGATTTACTTGGAGGGTTAGGGTGAAGTTATTACTGGAGGTTGTGGTGAAGTCATATTGGATATTGGGAAGTCAGGTAGCCCAATCTGCAGGCTCCAGTGGTGGCAGTCATGGGCTGATCATGCATGTCTTTGTGCACCAGGGTGCTGTAGACTGGCACTAGTATTGGTGGTTACTGGTGGGTCAATTATTGGGCCTTGAGGTGGCTTGCTCATATACCACTAGTGGCAGTACTGGGCTGGATGGGTGAGTGGGTTCTTGGGTCCCTGGGCAGTTGGTGTGCTGTGGGTGATGGTAGTAAAGGCCCCCACAAATAAATTTTTAGAGGGAGAAGCTCCTGAACATGTTGGTATGTCAGAGAGCTTGGGGTCTTAGGGAAGTGTCAAGTCCTCAAAACTATGGTGATAATTAAGCATAACTTCTAAATGTGGTTTTAGCCATAGCAAATTAAAACATTTGAAAAGTTATTTGATGGGATTCATTAGCTAGGAAGGTAATAGTTGGCTTCATCTCTAAAATGAAATTAATAATACCTGCCTTGCAAAGGTGTTGAAAGGATTAAATGAGATAATGCATGCAAGACATTTAGAACTCTACTGGGTACATATTGGGCAGGCAAAACATCTAGAACCCTGCTGAGCACACACTGGGCACACGCAAAGATTATCTGATGTTACTGTTAATACTGTTGTTGTCAGTACTACTATTCAGACATCTTGAAAGAAATTTGCTCATGGTACCTATCAATGAGACTGCCTTTGCCAACAGGCATTCAATTTCAGCACTTTGTATCAATACAATAGCCCCATGACTATAGCTCACTTATCTCTAATTTAAAATCAAATAAAATTCCTCTGGAGGAAAACAACCACCTAATAGCATAGAGAATACAAACACAATCATCGACTTGGGCAAGAAGTGCATCTGTCTCTTTAATTTAAGCTGTTGGATTTGATGGAGTGTTTTCAGCCGGCGGGACTTCACAGGATCATAGGGATTTTTAAAAGCTACTTTATTTTTTAGCATAAAACTAATACATTTGCACAATAAATATTTCAAGCAGAATAAGACTTTATAAAATAAAAACTGCTATGTAAACTATTTTTTCTTTAACCCCCATCACATCACTCAAATAACCCTGTTAGCTATTTTCAGAATACTTCTACAAATTTTTGATGCATATATAGGTATATTTATCTCATCTTTTTTGAAAAAACATAAATAGGATCACATTGTTTTGTACCTTGCTTTTCATCTCTTAATAATGTATCTTGGAGATTATTCTAGATTGGCATATCTTTACCCTTTTTTTTTTGTAGTAATGACATGACACTCCAGGTATGGATATATGATTATTTACTAAATCTGTCTCTTTCAGATGGTTACTTGGGTTATTTTCCCTTTTTCCTCTACTACAATCCTCAATAAAGAGCCCTATAATATATTTGAATAGTTGTGGGAATATCGCTAGGGTTGTGCATGGACACATGATTGGGCTGCCCATTATTATGGGATGGATTGGGGACTTAGAGGACTGTTACTCTTTCCTACAACGTTTATGCCCTGATTGAAAGCAGTGACTAATGGAGGGACTATTAGAGATCACTTCAGCCCTCTTATTCATATGTAAATATTTATCAGGCTCTTCCCAGAACAGGTTATCTTGTTAAGCTAGTATGGGTCACGATGTTATAGTAAAACAAACCAAGAGATATGAATAGACTCTTGGAAACTCAAAAGTGTTATACAGGTGACCAATCCTCTTCTGACTAGCATTATGGTATTGGTTACTAGGATGTGTCACTGAGGTGGGGCTGACCAAAGCCCAAAACTGAGTCCTCTTTGCTTTATTCCTCTCCTTCAACCTTCTCATCAATCATTTATCAAATTATTAAATATGTTTGATTTGTCTTTCATAGTTGGTCCAGCTCCATCTCTTCTCTTTCCCACTACCTTCTTTCAATATGCCATCACATCTGCCATTTGTGCTGGGCACTGTGTTAGGAGGCTTATGTACATTTTCTCAGGTAATCTCAATAGCTCCGTGAGGTAGGGACCGCTCTCCCTCTTTTACAAGATGATGAGGACAAAACTGGGGTTCAGAGAGGTTAAGTGATGTGTCCAAGATCACACTGCTTGTATTTGGTGACCTGGGATTGAAACCTAGATCTAATCAACCCCAAAGTCTTTGTCCTTCCTGCTATATCAGCTGCCTGCTAATTGGTCTCTGTTCAGACCTATTTTTCCTCTCTAGTTCATTCTGCAGGCCACTGCTAGATTAGGCTGAATAAAACAGCACTTAAACACAATACTTTTCTACTCAAAGGCCTACAAAGACCTACTTCCCAAAGACCTGTTAATTTTATCAGTGAAATGGACATGTTAACCTGGAATTTAAAGCAGTATGAACTAGGGACCCTACTTAAATTTCCAGGAAAATTGTCTCCATATCTTTGCCTCTCTGTAGTTACAGGGGAAACAGTTTATGTGAGAGAGTCAGAAGGAAATCTTTGGAGTCAGACAGACCTGGGTTCCTTCCCACTCTACCACTTAATAGCATGTGTGACATTCAGTCAGTGAGGTAACCTTTCTAAGCCTCCATTTCCTCATCTATAAAATGGGGATAACATACTTCCATCATCTTAAATCCTTACACCACACTAACTATAAAGGGGCAGGGAGCTATTGTTGTTACATATATTCTGTTCCTAGCCCATTACTTGGCAGCTATTTGAATGAATGAAAGAGTTGATAGGTGGAATAAACTGGGCCAGGCAGACTTCGGCAAGGGACCAGTTTGAAAACCTTGAGATAATGTGTGTTATGTGCATGGGTAACTGTGATGAGGAGAAAGATGTGGAAAACGAAGGGAGTCCCTGAGAGAACACATTTTTGAACAGAAAATCTGTAAAGTAAATGATTGTGCTTGATTGATCCCCAGTGGAGAGTCAGGAAAGTCTAAGAAAAAGGCATTTATATACTTGCCTCCTCCTTTCCATCAGACTGTACTTGGGATAATTTTTTTTCTTTTTTCTTTTTTTTTTCTCTTCAGCTGAGTAAAGTGAGGCACAACTTACATTCTACAATTCCCACAACACAGAACATGCATGGCTAAATTCTTAACATTACAGGGTGTTAGAGTTTGATATTCTCAAGAGGAAAAGTATATTAAAGGCATGCTACCATTTAGAGAATTTTGATTGATGTTTTCTGTAGTTCCTCTGCATTCTCTGAAGGCCTTTATTTGCTCATTCCATAAAGGTAGGGTCCACTAACATTAAACATAAACATGTTTGCAGTAGGTTTAGATTGACCATTTAAAAGCCACCTGGTTGGGGATTTGATGCTTCGCAAGAGTGGGGAAGAAAAGAAAAATGAAAACAAAAACAAAACCAAGCAAAGACCTTAGGGAAATACACTTCGAGTAATGTGAAATTGTAAATTGTTCTTTGTGTTATTATTTCACAGCTGGATCAGTTCAATGTTTGCAAAAATTGAAGTTACTCTACGTCACTTTTTAAGATTTCTGACTGTGGGATTCACAGTTGAAAATGCAGTGAAAGGTGATGTGGCTGTGGGAAACAAAGTTAAGGTATAAAACAATAAAAAGGTAAGTGTGATCATCCAATATATAAGCATGTTCAAATTCAAATGGTATTTCAGAAGTAAGTAGACTTAAAAATATGAGGAATAAAACAGGTCTGTGCAGAAAAGTAAAAGAAAAGCACAAGGACAGTGATAAAATAGATCTGTTCATTTAACATCTACTGGTATAAATGTTTGCTTCTCTGCATAGTTTAGATACAAAAGCATAATATATTTTGTTCAATCTTGGAAGAAAACCAAATGACAATAGGGTTCTACCTAAGGAAGAATTGCAAGGGTATCAGAGGAGTTGGCCTGGGACTCACCCCCACATGGTAACACATGCAGGTGGATGCATAAGGCTGACCTGGGCAGAGACGTGTGTATATAGGAGGGGAAGGAGATGAGAGGAGTTTAGACCACCCCAGGGAAAGTGCTGGTGGGAACCCAGAAGGGGAGTGTGTCAAGAGAGGGAAGAAAAGAAGGAGTTTTGGTTTGGATTATATATATATATATAAAATACATGATGCCTGGGGTTTTGAGAGCATCTGGGAAGTTCTGCAGATGTAGTGTTTTTCTCATTTATAAATAATTGAAGGTTGGAAGTTTTGCATTTCCTCTACTTCACTGTTTATATGCAGTGGTTCTCAACTTTAACTGTACATTACAATCACTTGAGAAACTTTTAGAAAATAGGTTGCCTAGGTGTTAATACAGACCATTTAAATCAGAATTTCTGGGGAATAGAATCTGGGCATATCTGTGTGTGTGTGTGTGCGTGTGTGTGTGTGTGTGTGTGTGTGTGTGCGCGCGCGCGCATGCGTTTCAAGCTTCTCAGGTGATGCTGATGTACAATGAGGATTAATTACTGGCACAGGAGTATTGCTTTAATTGAAGTGCTTGCGACTGCAATTGAGATGCAAGCCAGCAACCCACTTTTGGTACTTTAGGGTTTCTGGTGGCCATACAGATGAGATGGTCTCTAGGTCACAGCTGTATGTGGATTTTGGTGACCCAAGTAGGAATCCTGGTACCACCACTTGCTACATGTGAGGCCTTAAGCAAACTGCTTACTTATCTGAGCCTCAGTTTTTGTACCTGTAAGTTGGAGATAGCATTAATTTAACAGGATGATTAAAAGGATTAAGTGATAGAATGTATGTATTAATAAATTATCTGGTACAAGCCACCATTTATTCAGCACCATCCACATGTTCACTGGGCTCTGCCTCACAAGGACCCAATGAAGATGTTTCAGACACTCATCAAATCTGCAGATAAAAAACTGGGAGATAGAGCTGATATAAGAGATATTAGAATCAAGATTCAAAAAAGATTTTCATCAGCTGGAAGGATGGTCAACCCTTGCAAAATAAGTACAGGGATTTGAACTTAAAATTTAATAAAAATAAGGATAGAGCCATGATTTATACCAGGACAGGATATGAGAGTAGTTCCTGTGCAAAAGGTGTGTGAGTTTCACAAACAGGTTTAATAAGAAGTAGCTATGTAGTGTTATTGTTCAGAAAGCTGAAGTGATTGGAGGTTGAATGAAGAGAAATGTGGGATGCAGGTCTCATGTAGCCACAGACTCTATGGGCCCTGCCCTGGATTGACTCTCATTTTCTTAAGGGTCATTTATTCATATAACAAACATTAAAGACCTACTACGAGCAGGGCTCTGTTCTAGGCTCTGGGGATATAACATTCCTTTCCCCGTGGAGCTTAAATTCTATGGGGGTGGGGTGGGGAGACAATACACAAATATATAAGTTATATGAGCAATTAGAGATAAGAGCTATGGGAAAAAATAAACAGAGAAGGGGGGAAGACAGTGCCATAAGTAGATGGGGCTATTTGCAGTTTTAGATAGGCCAGCCAGAGAGGGCTTCACCGAGAAGATAACATTTGGGCAAAACTTGAGAACAGTAAAAAAGATAAGTGGATATTTGAGGGGGAAGAGCACTCCGGGTAGAGGGAACTGCAAGTACAAAGATCTTGATGTAGGATGTGCTTATCTTATTAAAGAAAAACGAAAGAAGCCCTAATTGGAATACTGTGTTCAATCCTGGGCCTCATCCTTACTGTTTTTAGCTGAGTATAAAAGGAAAATATTTGGAAAGAAAGCATTTGAAAAATATAAAAAATTTAAAGACAGTATAAATCATCTACTATTCAAGTATTCTTGGTATTTTGGCATACATTCTTCCAGCTTGTGAGTAGACTGCTATGCAGAAGTAACAGAAAATAGCATAGGTGAATTGAGATTTAGTTTTCAGGAGCTCTCCAGGGCTCTATTTCTAGTTCTGGTGACTTCATTCTGCATTCCTATTATGTGGTATCCAAATGTGAACCTCAACATACTTTCAAATTACTATGGATCAAATCTAGCCCTTGAGTTGTTTTCAAATAGTTGAAATCCTTTACATTCAAGGATTTACAGTTTTTAAACTCTTTGCTACTTTGGCAGGTGAAAAAATGCCCTTTACTTTTGGGTTTCATTACCATTGGCATTGAGCATTCTTCTCTATGTTTATTGACCATTTGCAATTCTTCTTCTGTGGTGTTCCTGCTTACCAATAACCCTTTACACAATGTGGCGCCTAAACTAGAGTATTTCTAGAGGATGCTGAGCAGAATGGCAGAGACCCTATCATTTTATTCAAGGTTATAACATTGAATGGTAGGTAGTTACCAAAAATGGCTGCAACCATTCCTCCTATCCCACATGCTCTTTTGCAATGTGACATTGCCTATCCTCTGACCAAAAGGTAGACTCCATTTTCCCTCCCTTGAATTTTGGCTGGCCTTGTGATTTACTTTGACCAATAGAATGTGGCAGAAGTGATACTGTGACCTCAAGAACTTACAAGGTTAAATTAATTGCAGAGTTTTGTTTCCTTAGACTAGACATTCCAATTTTTGAATTGCGACTTTGGGGATGCAAAGTAAGGATAGGATTATTTTACCTCAGAGTAAGCAGAAAATTCAGGGGCCTGCAGACACTTTCATTCAGAGGCAGAGGGTAACCCCCACCTAATTAACACTAAAGGGACAGCATACGGACAGTAAGATCATAGTAGAGATGAACTTTCATTATTTCATGAATTGATCACTCCTCACTTGGCTGGAAGTCCAACAGCCCCCTTCTGGGAGAGAAGCTTATATTTTTCTGAGTCCGAGGTACTGTCCCAGTTTCTTGGAAGCCCCAGGCTCTTGACTATTCTTGACTATCATTCTGTGCTCTGTGATTGTTGCCCTTTCTAACATTCCAACTTTGAACCCCCAAAGCAAAAGGTCTTCCTTTTTTTGATTTCCCCAAAGCATCACCCACCCAAGGTAGTTGTGTAGCAGCTTTTTGAGGTCTCAACCACCACAGCAAACAGTATTAAATTGACTACTATGAATTCATATTCTTACAAGTCTTTCAGCTATTGAGAAACTCTCAGTGGTAGGAATGGCTGCTTTTTACCTTGCATGTTCTCCCATCTTTCCTATCTGGTATCAAGCCTCTGAACACCCACATTTCTATTATTTTCTAAAGCAGAAGAATTCAGCTTCTACCTCAAATTACTTTCAAGCCTACCTTTACAGGTCCTCAAACCCATCAAGTCACTCTACTACACGTGTAACCATACACGCCACCTTAGGTTGATGATAATGGCCAACTAACATTTATTGTTGTTCCCTAGTGGCCAGGCTCGCCTGCCAAGTCATTTAATATTTACAAGGTAGATATTACAACAACCCCTTAGTCTCCTTTTATATTTAAAGAAACTGGGGAGCAGAGAGGTTAAGTCAAGTGTTCAGGTCACACAGTTAGGTAATTGAGCCAGGACTCAAGTCCAGGGAACAGAAGCCACCAACTTAACACTAGTACTGCCTTTAAAATTATAACTCTCTTTAAATGATGACATCCTTAGATAAGGCCTCACTTCCCACTGAGCATTGTTGAGAAACTGTATATACATTTATTCATCCCCTGTTTAGAACCAGTACCACAAAGGACATGTATTTTTTTTCCCTTTCTTCATGTTTATGTTTACTATAAAAAACATTCAAAGAAAACTGATAGAAATTGTAGTGATATGGGATGTTATGAGGTGACATTGGGAATTGTTGTCTTAATCCTACCTCCATCTCTTACTCCTACTCATGAGATGCTTAGAGAAATTATATGCCTGAGAAAAAGGCTGGCAAATACTGGCAAAACAGTAGTTTTGGGTGAACTGTGGCTTTCTCTCCAAACACCAATACAGAACCCTAGCGAAACACTGGACTTCAGCATCCTGGCTACAGACCTAATGGCTCTCCTTCTGAATCAGAATCTTACCTCTCAAAGAGCAAAGGGTATTCTAATTCCTACTTTGTATTCCAGAGGAGAGATGGAAACTTCACTTTCCCTTGTGTTCCTTAAGGTAGCTGAGTGCTACCTTACCTGTCAGGCAATGGGGAAAGACTTGAGGACGTGCTAGATGCAATGCCTTCTGTTATGGAGCTTATAGCTTGGTAGGGAGACAGACATTAAACAGAGCAGCACATAATGCTAATGATAATTGGAATATATATTCTGCAAAACAAGTGCAGAATCTTATGTAGATTGGGGATGGAGATGGGGGCAGCTGTTCATGAGAGGGTCTTAGAGGCGAGCAGGAGCCAGCCAAGTGAATACTGGGATAAAGTGTGTCACATGTGGAGGGAATAGTAAGTGGAAGGCTTGAAGTCAATGATGGATTTGATGAATTGCAGGCCCTGGAACCTGGTGGGGAGAATGAAGCAAATGGCACATCCGATGGTTGGGCGATGGGGCAGGGCCTTTGAGACTATGAGAAGTATGAGAGTTGACCCCTTTTTTGATAAGCAGACCCACCCTCTTCCCACACTTGATATGGTCCCGGTGGCCAAAGGGATTATCACACAAGCTAGGCTACTCAGAATGTGTGTCCTGAGGATCTGAATCTCAAGCAGAGTGACCTAAGGACAAAAAACCATCAGCACCGAACTGTTCTGATGTCTTCAGTGTTCTATAAGTTTCTGACTGAGCTTCCTAGAGTCACTGGATCTCCTGATCTTCCCAAGGACTACTTATTGAGATTTTCCTTCAATTCTGAAAAGTTAGCCAGGGTCGATTTCTGCAGCTTGTGACTAGAAAAAAAAAAAAAGTGGGGGTGGAGGTGGTGCTGAACAGGATCTCACATCAGTAATAATAAAAGTAGATTAAAAAGCCAGCAATGTTGACCTTTAAAGGCTAGCATAGGATAGACATGATCCAACGCATTTTAAAAATCACTCTGCTCTCCCTGTTTCCTCTTTTATTCTTTCTCCTTTTAATAACCCATCAGCGATGTATTCTGTAGTTCAGATGAGAGGTGATATGCTTGGCCTAGAGATAACAGGGCAGTTGCAGAAAATGAGACAGGGAAAAGCCTGGTTATCCCTAATGCCCTGTACTAGGCAGGTGATAGAACTTGGTGGCTTGCTTGCACTCCCCTGCCATCCTTCCAGCAGAGTTGGTCTTAATCTGCCCTATCCTCTGAGTGGGGTAAGACATAGGAGACCTTTTTATACAGTGACTCTGCCTCCTAGAAATTATGATCCATTTAGAGTCTTGCGATTTGATCAAGCAGAGTGAGTGAAATGCCTTGAGATTTTGACTCGTCTTTGCAAGAGGAATGAAGGGATGGAAATTAGGACTGGCTTACCTTTTAAAGCAAGTGGAGAGCTGTATCAATTGGTCAGCCCTCAGTTTATACTTTCACTCTTCTATTTTTCTGTGCCTGCTAGAAGACATATTTTTCCTATGATTCTAGGCTGCTCTAGGCCAGCTGATCAAATTTCTGAGGCTCCCAGGGAATGGATAGAATAAACACCCATTACCAAAAGTAATCTGTGGCTGAGAGTGCAGATAATTTGTGGTGGAAGAAAAATTTGCCCCTTCAGCAACATAATCCTGTGAGGACTGAGTTTTCTTGGCTGAAGTAGGAGCTGTGGGCCTTCATTGGTAACCTGCAGAATAGTCCTAAATGGCTCAGGGTCATAGCCATGAGCAGAAGAACCCGCCTTATTCTTATTGAAATTCCAGAACAGAAATTGAGTAGACAGAGAATTTGAGTGGGTTGTTTGCTCAGAAGGGTCCCCCTAGTTGAATTCCTTGCTTAGCCCACATATAGTTGTCTTTAGCTCACATCTGGGCCCTGATCTAATCCCCTGTAGACAGAGCAGGGACATAGAGCACCCTACCCTGATATGGTAAGTAGACAAGGGAAGTTATAGTTGGGGCTGCTTTTCTCCTTAGGTGTCTAAAGAACCCATGAGTTCTCAAAGCCTCCCCTCCCACTACCTTACCCAGTTTATCTTTGTGTTTTTCGGCTGGGCACCAGTGTCTCCAGTCCTATCCTCAGATTATATTTTCTGGTCATTTAGTGACTTTAACAGTCCCTTCTCATTTATTATAATCTCATAGTTTTAATATAGTTTTAGGGCCATAGAGGTCATCTATATCAGCTGTTCCATTTTATAGACATGAAAACTAGATATAGTAGAGCTCAGGATTGCGCAGCATGAGTTGGGATCCTGAGGTCACATTATATGTCAGTAAAATAATTCTGTAAACCAACATTTTAGGAAGGAAGTGTTATGGTGAAGTTTCAAAGAGGAAAAATGTAATTATCAAGGTCAGTTTAAGATCTTTATATACATGGAATCATATAATACGAATTGGTTTTGTGTCTGGCTTCTTTTGTTCTGTTTTGTTTTTGAGACGGTATCTCACTATGTTGCCCAAGCTGGTCTTGAAGTCCTGGGCTCAAGCAGTCCTCCTGCCTCAGCCTACCAATTAACTGGGACTACAGACATGCACCACCATGCCCAGCTCATGTCTGCTTCTTTAGCTCCAAATAATAGTCTTGAGATTCATCCACATTGTAGTATGCATCAATAATGCAGTCCTTGTTATTGCTGAGTAGTAGTCCACTTCATGAATGTACCACACTTTATTCGATCATTTACCTGCTGATGTTGCCTCCAGCTTTCATTTTGAATAAAGCTACTATGAACATTCACATACAAGTCTTTGGGAAGACATATATTTTTACTTTGGGGTGTAAATGTCTAGGATTAGTATTGCTGGCTCAGGATACTTAGATTTTATTATTAGCTCTGAACTAATGTGTTGTTACTTTAAGCAAATTACATCCCCTCTCTGGGCTCCGGAGTCCTCATTTGTAAAAGGAATGGATTGGACTAGATGAGTCTTTTTGAAACTGTGCTCCTTACATCCTCTCAATTCTGAATTGGCTAGTGGCGGGAGAGGGAAGGTGAATAGCCAAGGGCTGAGTCCCCACTCTTACCTCACCTAGACAGCTTGACTAATATCTAAATGTTGTCTTTCTCCATTGGAGTTCATTTGAACAAAGTGTTCCATGACTAGGAATGTTAAACTCTTGGTCTAGATAGTCTCTAAGATTCCTTTGACTCTCTAAAATATTTGGAGTATACCAGAGTTTTTGCCTGCTTTCAGGCTTCCATGAGTAATGTTCTGGGAACAACATCTAAGGTCACAGAAGAGCAAGCCTGAGTGAAAATCACCTCTCTTTTCTCTTTATATATGACAGCAGGTGAAACTAAGCTGTAACTGAACTGAAATATATATGCAAGAGGGCATGTCAGACTTCTGTGCCAGACAAGATGGTATAGACACATTTTCCCCAGCTCTTCCTAGTTAAGTACTATTGTAAATCCAGGAAAAAATGCAAAAAGCAACCAAAGGAGAAGTCAGAATGAAAGGTGGTAACAGGAAGGCGAACTGGTTTGGGACCCCAGAATTGAAAGAACAACACAGATGTAGAGCATTCACATCCCCTCATCCAACAGAAAAAGGTTACCAGGCCCGGTGTTTCTGTAACCCTAACTTGGCAACAGAAGGCAGCCAAGGTAAGCTTGTTCTACCCCTGGATCAAATGGAAGGCCCTCTGGCAATGAAGGCAAGCCCAGCATCACCAGTAAGAAGGATTGATAAGGAGTGCTGTAAACAATAAGTAGTCAAGGGAGGTG
Source organism: Macaca mulatta (assembly GCF_049350105.2). Taxonomy (NCBI): domain Eukaryota; kingdom Metazoa; phylum Chordata; class Mammalia; order Primates; family Cercopithecidae; genus Macaca; species Macaca mulatta. Next base: position 42,155,611 of record NC_133426.1, read on the forward strand.
TTCTCTTTCCCTGCCCAGCCTGAGACTCCCCTCCCCTCCTGAGAGATACCTAGGTACCAGCACAAGTATCCCAGCCTGCCAGGAAGCATTTTTGTCCCTGTAGACCTAAGACTTGCTTCTCCCATTGAGATATACTTGGCTGCCTGACCTGAGGAAATCTCCTCTGCTGTCTCAGGCAACATACAAATGAAAAAATAGAAAATCTCAGCAAAGAAATAGAACAGACATTTTATGGAAGAGGATACACAGATGGTGAATAAGCATATGGAAAGATGTTCCTATCATTAACCATCAGGGAAGTGCCAATTAAAGCCACAATGAGATATCACCAAATATCTATCAGAATGGCCAAAATAAAAAAATGGTGACAACATCAAATGCTGGTGAAGATGCAGAGAAACCGGATCACTCATACATTGCTGGTGGGAATGGAAAATCATACAGCTACTCTGGAGAGCAGTTTGGCAGTTTCTTAAATAACTAAATATGCAACCACCATATGACCCAGCAATTGCACTCTTGGTCATTTATCCCAGAGAAATAAAAACGTACATTCACACAAAAACTTCTGCATGAATATTTATAGCAGCTTTATTTGTAATAGCCCCAAACTGAAAATAACCCAGATGTCCTTTGGCTGGTGAATGGTTAAACAAACTATGGTACATCCATACCATGGAATACTACTCAGCAATAAAAGTGAATGAATTCTTGATATATGCAACAACTTGGATGAATCTCTAGAGAATTATGTTGAGCAAAAAAGGCAATCCCCAAAGGCTACAGGCTGTGTGATTCCATGCATATAATAATTTTGAAATGACACATTTTTAGAAATGGAGAATAGATGAGTGATTTTCAGAGGTTAGGAACTGGAGTGGGTGGAGACAATGGGTGGAGGAGAGGCTAGAAGAAGGTAGTTGTGGTTATAAAAGGGCAGCAGGATGCATTCTGTCGTGATGAAACTATTCTGTACATTGATTGTGGTGTTGGATACACGAAACTACACATGGCATAGAATTGTACTAAAACTAAACACCCCCCTCCAACACACAAAAACGAGTACAAGTAAAATTGAGGAAATCTGAATACGTTGGGTGGGTTGTTATAGTCTTGCAAGCTGTTACTACTGGGGGAAACTGGGTAAAGGGTACACAGGATCTCTGTATTATTTCTTAAAACTGCATGTGAATCTACAATCATCTAAAGAAAAAGTTCAATGAAAAAGGAGGCCATTTCAAAAAGAAGGAAGTAGATGATATACACAGATCACCATCCTAGGAAGGACAGGCATTGGAGGAGTCTGGGCAGCTCTTGGCTCCTAGAGAGAGCAGTGACTGTGGAGAGAATGTGAGATTCAGGTGACCACGCTCTCCTGCTCCTGAAGAGAGTGCCTAAGTACTGAATGCTCTTTATTTAAATTTGAAAAATGAGGTAGCCTGCTTTTGTTTGGGCCTGCCACTAAATAAGACTGTAATTAGTGAAGTATTTTCAGGAATACTAAGGCTCTTACCCGCCGGATCTAGGATGTTTTAATTGCTCTTTTATAACAAGTGCCTTGACAGACACTTCTGCCTTCAGTCTACATGTGGAAAGAAAAAAAAAATCCACAACCCCGAACACCACAGCTTAGAAGTAAAACCCTTCTGAGAAAACATGTTTTGAATATAACTTCACATCATTGATGGAATTTAATTATATATGAGCACTTAAGTTTAGCACCTTGTAGCCAATTTTTACACTTGGGATTTTAGGTTTCTTTAATATATTTACTCAGTATGCCAAATGTAACTTATTTTTTTCCTAAACATTGAGTCTATAGGGAAGTTTCCTCTCCAAGTGAAGGCTGGCTGCCGGAGACGGAGAGATGATTGAATTTGCAGGGCTGTCAAAAGTTGCCAAGAAGGAGGGATGAGGCAATGATGCAAGAGCTCTCTAGTGGACACTGTACTGCTCGGCCTAGATACCTCTTCAGAGCCAACACACTCATAACCAAGCTGCTGTGGATATTGATTGCAGACGGCCAATGATTGGCTGAGCCCCCTGCTTCAATTTAGGACAACTCTTAGGAGCCGTGCCAGCTCTACAGAGCCCCTTGTTAGGATTGGCTGAGGTCTCAGTGGAGGTCTCAGCTGGGGTCTCACCTTGCGGGTCAGTTTCACCTTCCTCACCCAGTTACAAATGTATCTCTTGAGGTTTCTCCCTAATAAGTCCTTTGTACAAAACTCTCTATCTCAGAGTTGGCTTCCAGGGAACCCAATCTAAGATAATACATTTAATTGGGTTCCCTGAAAGCAGAGCCTACAAGGAGAACTTTGGTGCAGGAGGTTTATCTCCCAAGAGAGAATTCTAGGTATTGGGAGTGAAGGAGCAGGAGGAATGAAACAGAAAAGGAAAATAGCCAATATGAAGTGCATAATCAAGCTGGTTGTTGCTGTGGGCAACCAGGGATCAATTCCTCTGGAGATGTTGGAGGAATCTGAGTGTGGCTCAGATATGTCTCAACAAAGAGTGAGATGCTGGGGCATTTATCCATATACTATTGCCCCCACTTATTTAAGGGTTGTCTCTAGAGACACTAATGTCCCCAGGCTTCTGCTTGTTCTGTGCACAAATGGGACAATTTCTCAGCATTTCTGAGCATACCCTAAGGCAGAAAATAAGAGAGGCCCAGTAGGTATTGAGGTGGGATAGTTCCTAAATCAGAGGTGGCTGAGGGTCTGTGATGTGTAGCACCAAAAATGTCTGCTACTTAGAAGAAGGAATACCAGCCTTTTTATTTGACAGGAGTCAGAGGAGCTCATATAATTCAGGTGAAATTTCCAGGGTAAACTAGATATTTATCACACCAAGCCTCTGTGTGTGGCACTGAACTGGCAGTGGAAAGGAAGGATATAGGAAAGTCAAAAGGAGACCAATTACAAGGTCTTTCACTTACGTACCTACTGAGCTGGCTGAGCAGTCATTTTACTGGACCCTCTTCTCTCTGTGTAAAGCTAGACGTATAAAAATTACGTTCTGAGATGGAATCCAACAATATCTCAATTGTGTTAAGATGTGTTTATCTCCAGGGGTGGAAAGAAGGCAAAATAATATTGGTTCTGCCAGAAAAATACAAAGGAAAGAACTGATGAGACAACACCAATGGCTGATCTATGTTCACTTTGAAATGTTTAGGCTGGCAAATCTCAGCGCATGGGCTTGAGATCAGCAGTATCAGTACTATCTGGGAACCTGCTAGAAATGCAAATTTTCAGACACTTCCCCAGACCTGTAGAATCAGAGACTCTGGAAGATGGACCCGGCACTCTGTGCTTTAACCAAGCTTCCAGGGATTCTTGATGAGAGCTAAAGTCTAAGAATTTTAATGGTCTAATTCTGGAGCATTCACTTATACCTGAGATTTTAGCAATGAAACCATAAATCTAATTCACAAATTTTGCTCCAGTTAGGCCTGGTTTTGAAACAATGTGGCATACACAGTGAAAATTATTCAGCAGGTATTCCCTTGGTTAGTCTCTGTGTTGAGTAGGTGTCACATGAAGAGAAATTTTACGGATTTGAAAAACATCTAGAAGATAGCTTTTATTGTTTTATATCTCTGTAGTTGGCCATTGCCTATTTCTCTCCTCCTTGCCCAACAAATGCTGACTTATCATCTATCATGTGCTAAACACTCGTGTAGATGCTAGAAATATAGCAATGAATGAAAGAGATGCAAATTCTTATCCTCATGGAGCTTGGTGTGTGTGAGAGAGAGAGAGAGAGAGGGAGAGAGAGAGAGAGAGAGAGATGGAGAGGGGAGGGATGACAAAATAGTCATTAAACATAAAGAAATTACATAGCATATTAGAGAGTTCTTAGTGCTCTGGAGAAAAGTAAGGCAGGAGAGGAGAATAGCGAATTTTAAATAGGGTGGTCAGGGAAGGCTTCACCAAGGAGACGTGGGAAACCAGTTTTGAAGGATATGAGGGAGAGAATAGTGAAGAGAATTTGAAGAATGAATGTTCCAGGTGGAGGAGTGGCAAGATCAAACAGATATCTCGAAGTGGGAGTGTGCTTCTAGCATTCAACATTAGTTCTGAACCTAGGTATGGAGAAAATGCTATGTGACCGCAGAGCTTTATTGCTAACTATTGGCAGGTGAGCAGCAAACCCCTGGCTAATTTGAAAGTAGAAGCATTGGAATCTGTGTTGAAATCCACTTTATGTATAATATGTGTTTAGATGGCTCTTGTTATCCCTTTAAAACACAGATGCAAATGCCTACGTGTGTAAATAAACTGGTGTACATTTTATTTATAATATGTACTTAACAGTTTATCTAGGCTTGTATCTATACCTATTTGTGCAGATTTTTTATATTTGTCAAACTGATTTATAATACATAAATGTAAATCAAACTGAGCTGCAGTTTTAAGGAGACAAGGAACCCCGAGTGGAGGATGGGACTTATTTTTTCCGCTAACAAACAAAACATTTAGAAATTGTCGTGGAGCCTTCTGAAGTCATGTTCAATGATACAAGCACAAGCTCTGAGCCCAGCAGGAGTAATTGCACATGGTGGGTGAGGCTGGGCTGCCCGCTTTGCCTCAACATTTCCTTCCATTTTTGGCTTTGTGTGGGACTTCAATTCACTTTCGCTTCTCTTCAGGTTCAAACAATTTCATAACACAAATAAATAACCTTTTGGAAAAATTGTAATGTGGAGTCTTAATGGCAACCTGTTTCTTCTGGTTGTGTAAGAAAATTGGTAAGGATCTCAGAGGGTGGATAATTTCACCCTGGCTGGTAAATCAGGCAGTTCCTTACATCTTGCAATATCTACAGGAGAGTTTCCAGTGATTATGAGAGAAGCCCGCTGATGTACAGCTTCGGACTTTTTCATGTCAGCACTGAATGTTTTGATTCAGGTTAAACACAAACCACCTCTGCTTGGAAGAAGCAGTCCTCAGCACAATCTTTCCTAATCAGTTTGCCGGAGATGATGATTTATTCAGTGTATGAAGCATAGGGGTGACTTTTCCAGTCAGCACTGGGAAATATCTGGAAGGCAGTCTCGAGTCTCCATAGTGAATAGGGTTATTTTTCCCATATGTTTCCAGGCACCCCCTCAGTCTATGGTGGTCTGTGTGAACACGTTTGTAGGAAACCTGTGAAGTTGAATTACTGTGGTGTCTACAACCGCTGAATTCTGAGTGTTGGTTCAATGCAATAAATGATGAACAATTCAATGCTGAATGACGTGTCCTACCGTCGGCCACAGAGAATTTTCCTTCTGAGGAATATTTAAGAAAACATGTATGTGGGGAGGTTTCAGAGCAGATTTGTCAGAAAATGATGGGAAGATTACACCAGCAATTCTTAGTCTTTTCAGGTATGAATATTTTAAAAATCCAAATATTTCAGGAAGCTGCTGCTGCTATTTCAGTATTCATTATATAATAGATATGATCATTTAAAAACATTCCTTAGTTTACTAAGTTAGGCTTAAAGGGTTTATTCCCTAACACAGCTTCTACAAATTATTAGAAAAAAATGAACAGTCCATATATGTGTGAGGTATATTAGTTTATTTAACTGGCCCACAGAGGACTTCTTAGATTTCCCTCCCCCAATTCCCTCCAAGTAAAGCTCACAGCCCAGAGACTGGGAATTTAGGATGAAGTGCCTTTTCAGAATGAACTCCTGTAGCTCCAGGGTGCAATTAGTTAGCGCATGGTACTTATAAGGCAAGATAAATGCTTTTGTACCTACTAGCCTTCTACCTCCACCCTCAACAACATACGCTTTGTTAAATGCACTGGCATTCAGAGGTGGGTGGGGGGGGATAAGGTAGGACTAATGGACCTGCTCATTTGTGGCAAAGGGCAAAAAGCAGGACCCAGCAGGTGTCATTGTGCAAGGTTTTAAGTCTAGTGTCACCATATTATGTCCGCAGTGCCAGAGGGCCACCAGACTTTGCTTAGAATGACTTCCTGCTGTTTTCTCTTCCCTGAAGGGATTTCTTTAAGTCTTAAGGTCATTGTGTTCCGGTGTCATCATTTATAATCTCTCTTGTAAGAATCTTCTCTTCCCCATGTCGCTCATCCATGGAGGGTGCCTCCTTTTCAGAACAAAAGGCTCAGTGTGGATTTTATTCTGAAAGAACAACCTAATTGTAATAAAGGCCCCACTGACCCTGTAGCTTATGTTGGTAAGGCTTCATTTTATTTCATTTAAAAAAATCTAATCTTTCATGAACTCGAATTTCAAAACAAGAAATTCACTCTTCCCAAAATGATAGTCAGATGGCTTTGGAAGGGCCCCAGTTGCTTCCCTGACTCCTGCGATGGGGGGTGTGTGTTTTATATATCCTATCATGCGCAGGACTCACACAGACCTTTTAAAGTTAATTAAAAAGTCTTCTATAGGCTGCCAGATCCGGGCAGGAGCATTCCTCGTAACCTTTTGTCCCAGATTAAAAACCTCTGACAATCAGGGATGTTGCCAAATTTCAAATGAAGTGTTCAGAGTAAATTCAATAAGCTGTACAATTCAGTCAGCTTTAGAGTGACTCGCCTTTCTGGTTCAGCAAGAACTGGAGGATTGATGGGGACTGAATTCCTTCCTTTGAAGATTTCTTTACCATCCTACTCTTTTCAATAGCATCCCCCCACCCCCAATGAACACCCATAATGTTTCTAACCATAGGAGAGTGTTGCTCAAAGTCTCGTGGGCATGCCTTTGACAAACGTGTTCCTTATGATGTGCAGGTTGGGAAACCCTGCATACCATATTCCCTGCTTGGAGAGGCACAATGCACAGGAGCATATCCAACTCGAGCTTTTCTGCAGAAAACAGTTTCGTTTTGCTTAACACAGTGTTTCCTAGATATATTTGACCATGCTACCTATTTTCCCCCAATAATCTTTAATAGCTTCCCAAGGAGCTTGCAATATCCCACAAAGGACTAGGTTGAAGGTTCTGTGAAAATGAACTCTATGGCGTATAAATCTTGTACAAGTCATGGTTTCCTGTGATAAGCACAAAGAATACATTCCCAGCAGAGCATACCAGGAGACAGTGGACTGAGAGGGATGTTTGGTAAGCAGACTTCCGAGTTGCCCCAGTTCCTTTCAGGAGACCTGCTTCATTGGTGATGATGTAAGAGTCGGTTGCTTCTGAGAGAGATTCTGCCAGTTCACAAGATCAAGTGAACCTCGTGCTCCCAAATATATCGTTCTAAAATACCACCTTATATGTGTGGTTGCAAACACTGTCTTTAGCAAACCATGTCACTATGATCTGTCATCTGGCTATAATTTCTTTCTACCCCACTAGCACATCTTGCTCTTCTGCCCACCATGTATATAGTAATGAACAGGCATCACCCCTGTGCAGTGGCCTTGCAACTACATAAGAAAGATCCGTTTGTGGGCACAAACGGATCCTTATGAAGTTTAAGTGGACCTTAGCACAGCAGGGATGGTCAGGGTGTACCCCAGAACAAGTGTTCCGAGGAGAACATTTTGACCTGTCATTACCAGCTTTTTAACAGTCTGGGTCAGTAGAGTTTGGAGAATGCTGAACATTTTGAGTTTTTTTAGCAAGGGCAGAGCCAGGGTCCTGGCAGAAAAACAAATGACACGCTCAGAGAATTTTAACAGACAGCTTACAGAGGTAAGGGTGAGGTGAAGGGAATGGTAAGGGATAAGAAAGCACCCGGAGAATAGCAACAGCAGGAAGCTGTTACCACCCTAGGACTTCTCATTTTAAGCCCAATTTATCCCTATTTGTGAAAATAAAATTAAATGACAGTGTTTCAAATGACACATTTGAAAGCCATACCGAAGTCAGATACAATTCTGAGTTTCTTAAAAAGAATCATTCCAGGACAGATTTTGAAGTCAAACCTCTGTCTTGCTATAGATCAAGGAAATAATACTTACAAACTATTGACTGTAGGCCTGCATAGGCTAGCTCTGGACAGCAGGGAAAACATTGTGGAAATTTGTGTGACACCTTTTATGCTTCCCCAGCTCCATTTTCATATTGGGCAATAGGAACAACAAAAGCAAATTTGAAGAGGAAAAGGAGTTTCACAAGAAGTGCCTGAGGGATCTAGCTAAGACATGGGATCTTTACACACTGGAACCCTATATTTTGTTGTAAGGTTAGAAGAAAGTAATGTGTTACTAACACTTAAAAGTATAGAAGTTTTGTAAATTATTTACTTATAAACATAAAAAAGATCAAAGGTATTCCTCGTATTCTAATACCTTTCTTTAGTGGGAAAGAGGGTAAGAATAGCTAGCTCAGGCAAGGAATGCTATGCCCATGTCATCAGAATTCCACATGGGTACAGCTGCACACATTTTTAAAATTTACTAACAACAGTGAAGCATAGATTATTAGTTTCATACAAACATAGTTTTTGATATAAATACGAAAGCAGTCCAAAAGTAGTTTAATCAACTTTATTCATACAAATTTGCAAATTTCTAGGTCAAGTGCTGGCCATTAATCAATTTTTGAGAAAGTTGATGTGAATCTTGACATTTTACAGATCGAATGGGATCTATGCTTCTCCAGAAGAGCTTAATTCAAGTACTTTTAGATTCATTTGTCGCCTCTAGACTGCTGCTCCCTCCTCATCTCTTTTGAGAGTATACCATCCTTTCCTTTTTCCCTATGAATCATTTGTTAACTTCCCACATACTCTCCTCCTCATGTATTAAAGATTTGGCTCCTATGTCAATGTTTTCACAGTTCTTTCCCCATTATTCTGGGAGTAAATTAAATGTCCCCATGGGGGAACCACCCAACAGTGTGTTTGCTGTTTTTTAACCTTTTCATCTTCAATGGCTTTCTTATTCACTCTTTCCTCAGCCACCCAATCCCACAGTCAAACACTGGATATCATCACCATTGAAAACCACACCATCTCCACATTACTCTTTGAACATTTCACTCTATTCACAACTTCCTACCTTTCCAGTTTATCGCTGAGTTGCATTCTCTGTAACAGTTCTTTAATTTCAACAAGTTCCTCAATCCATTGAACTTTCCACTTTTTCCCTGTGCACCATGCTCCTCCTGATCCCTCTCCCCTCTTTATCCAGTCTAGATTAGATAGTTCTTATCAATACAACCATTCCCTTGTAAATATTTTTAACCACCCTTTTCCTTTTCCTTCAGTCACTATCACTTGGGTGAACTCAATCATTTGTCATCTTCATATGGGTCAGTTGCGTAACTCACTATTTCTGGAGGAACTTCCACAACAGAATAGATTATCCTGCTAAATTGATGATTGTTAGGCCCAAGCAGGCCTTCAAAACTGCCCAGCAGGCCTACTTGCTCATTCTCTACTTTGTGGAGTCACTATCTCACACATCCTTTATCTTAGTCAAACTTCTGATTATCTCCTCTACCATCACTCTGTTCTTATTCTTAGTGGATGACTTTACTTCACACTTCATATGGAAATTGAACACTGTTACTTTATTTAGTTTTGGAGACAGGGTTTTACTTTGTCACCCAGGCTAGAGTGCAGCCTTGAGCTCCTGGGCTCAAGCAATCCTCCCACCTCAGCCTCCCAAGTGGCTGGGAATACAGGTGTGTATTACTACACCTAGATAATTTTTAAAAAAATGTTTTTGTAGAGACAGGATCCCACTATATTGCCAAGGCTGAACTTAAACTCTTGGCCTCAAGCAATCCTCCTGCCTCAGCCTCCCAAAGTGCTGAGATTATAGGCAGGAGCCACTGTGTCTGGCCTGAACACTATTGAAAGGAACTCCCTCAACCTCTGGTCATTGATTTCCAAAATCTAATTCATTGCTCATTTCTTTCTTTCTTTTACAATGGACAAAGTGTTCCTTTTTATATCCAAGGTCAAACCCTCCACTCTCCTCTAGATTCCATCATTCCTGCTTTTTGGTGGAACCTCTTTTTATTATTATTATTATTATTACTATTATTTGTCTCTTTTGTGTCTTTAGCCTGTTACTTTCTTTCCTGGATTTTTCCTAAACATTAAGCTTGATTTAAGCACTGCTATCAAAGCACACAAAGACACATAAGGACACAGACACACACACCACTTCTCCCAGGCATTATATCCCTGTCTAGCTCCTATCCTATATCTTCATTTATTTTTTTTTTAAATAAGCTTCCTAAAATGGTGCCTTATACTCACTGTCTCTGTTTCCTTATCTCCTACTTATTTTGTAGATGTTACTAGAAGTCATCAATGTCTGGTTCTCCTTTTCATCAGCAGATGAAAATCTTCACTTTCTGCCTCCTTTGCAGTAGGGCACCATGTGGGTAGTCTGGCCAAGAATGAGTTCATGGGTCTGTATGCTTTCTTTCCCTGCCACAGCAACTGAGGTAGATGATAATGTAGATGATCCAACTTTAAGATGATAGAATGTCTGTTGCTCTAGGCAATCCAGCGATTTTGGCAGAAAACCGCTGCTGATGTGCATTGTACATGTTACAATAGCAAGACATAAGGTTTTGTGTGTTAAACCACTGAAATTTTGCAGCTCATTTTTACAATAATACCTACCTTATAGTGACTAATTCACTCTTTAATTTACTCTGCTTTGGCATTTTTTTCTGACTACCATCAACCAAAATTGCTTTTGATAAGGTCACCAATGTCCTCTATATTGCTAAGCACAATAAACATTTTCAATCCTATCTCTGTTGACCTCTTAGCAGTATTCAATACAGCCTTTCCTTCATCCTTCTTAAAATATTCTACTCGCTTGGTTTCTAGGACACCAGATTCTCCTTGGCCACTCCTTCTTGGTTATTTTCATGGCTCCTCCTTTTCTTTCTTATCTTTACATGCTAGTTCCTCAAAACCCAGCCTGAAAAGCTTCAGCCATATTGACCTTCTCTCAGCTCCTTGAAAGAACCATACTCCTGTCTCATGACCTTCACACTTACATATTTCTTAGCCAAGAACAAAGAGGACAATGGAAGAATGAAGGCAGACAAATGAAAAAGGAAGATTATTGCTGATATATTCCTGCTTGTATTTTAGATTTTAACCTGACTGCCTGTTCTTCAGGGAATATGTGAATAACCTCTCCAGACTAGGTTGGATCCCCCCAACTATTCTCTCTTATAGTTCTCTGTACATTTCTTTTACAGCATTTATCATATATGAATGTAATTATTTGTGTAATTATTAAGTATCCCTCTCCCTCATTAGTATGTAAGCTGCTTAAAACAAAGATTCTTTCTATTTTGCCTAACATTGTATCTTCAGTGCCCATCACAGAACTTGGTGTGTAGTAGGTGACCAATATGTACCTGTTGAATAAATGCATGATTGGTAATTTTCATCTTTGCTATTGTATTTTTATAAGATATGTATTTTTAAAGTCATGTGGAGATAAACATTGTCAGACTATGGCCATACGGTCAGTAGTTTCCGTTTAACCCTAGAAATTATATACATCTTCAGTTTCCAGGGACAGTATGTCTTAGAGAAGCATAGTTCATGTTCACCCTAAATGGTTGCTCCTGAAACTGAGTCGCACATTTAGAACAGATGCTTAATACAGATACATTGTGAGGCCTGCCTTTCAAAGAAAGCTTCAGAAGTTTGAAGTATAATTTGATGCATAAAAGTATATGACTCTTTTCCGATATTGTCATTTTATTTCTACCTAATAGGTCTGTAATTTTTAAAGTCTCATATATTACATTGAACTCAGTGGAATCTATGCAGAATAAGTGCAGTCTTAAGGTTAATTTGTTCAATCTGTTTGAATGTGAAAACATGTACTTTTTGACAAATAACCAAATTAGCCAACACCAAACCCTGCAGATTTTTTTTAACAGCAACAACAACAACAACAAAAATCTGAAGAATTATTTGTTATCTGTCAAAAGCCTTCTCAGGAGGGACCCCAGAATGAATAAATTAACAATTTTTGATAAGTTCCTCCATCTCTTATGCAATGAACCTTATGGCAAAGTTAGTAGCATAAATTCTCCTTACAAATGTTGCAGTGGAAGTGGTACATAACTACCTTCTATTTTCACTCAAAAAGAAAAAGAGATAAATTTCTAACCACATGATCACTTTTATAGATGCAGAAAAAGCATTTGACAAAATTCCACACCCATTGATGATAAAGAACTCTGACCAAACTGGAAATAGAAGGAAACTTCTTCAGCCAAATAAAGGTGATATATGAACACCCTACAGCTAACATCATACTTAGTGGTGTAAAACTAAAGCTTTCCCCTGAAGATTGGGAACAAGACAAGTATGTCTTCTCTCACCACTCCCATCCAACATCATACTTGAAGTCTTAGTGCAATAAGGCAAGAAAAACAAACAAAAAGCATTCAGGTTGGAAAGGCAGAAGTAGAACTGTATTTTCAGACAGCACGATCCAGGATGTAGAAAATTCTGAGACAGTCACAAAAACTACCACTAGAACTAACAACTTCAGCAAGGTCGTAGGATACAAGATCAATATACAAAGATTAATTGCATTTTTATTTACTAGTAATGAACAATCCAAAAACTGAAATTAAGGAAACAATACCATTCGCAATAGCAGGAAAAATAAGAAAATGTTTAGAAACAAACTTAACAAAGACCAAGACTTCTGCACTGAAAACTATAAAACAATGCTGACAGAAATTTAAGAAGATTTGAATAAATGGAGATACACTGCATGTTGATGGATTGGGAGACTCAATGTTATTAAGATGGCATTTCTTCTGAAACTGATCTATAAATTCAATGCAATCCCCATCAAGATTCCATCTCACTATTTTTTTTATTTTTTTTATTTTTTTTAGAAATTGACAAGCTGAAATTTATGTAGAAACGCAAGAAAATGCATGGGACCCAGGATAGCCAAAGTAACCTTGAAAAAGAGGAACAAGGTTGGAGCATTTAAACTTTGTGATTTCAAAACTTACTACAAAGCTAGAGTAATTAGGAAAGTGTGGTACTGGCATAAGAAGAGACATATAAATCAAAGGAATGGTGCTGGGACAACCAGATACCCACATGCAAAAGAATGAATTTAGACCTCTCCTTCATACCATACATAAAAATCACAGACACAAATGTAAGAGCTAAAACTATAAAGCTCTTAGAAAAAAACATATAAGTAAATTTTTGTGACCTGAGGTTAGACAAATGATTTTTGGATATGACACTAAAATTACAAGCAATAGAAGAAAAAAATGATAATCTGGACTTCTTAAAAATTAAACCTTTGTGCTTCAAACAACATCATTAGGAAAATGAAAAGACAAGCATTTCAAATTGTAACGTAGTAAAGGACTTTTATCTGGAATATGTAAAGTACTTTTGCAGCAAAATAATAAAAAAAAAAACAATTAAAAATGTGCAACCTACCTGAATAAACATTTCTTCAAAGAACTTATACAAATGTTCAATAAGCACACGAAAAACTGCTCAACATATAAACCTTTAGGGAAATCCACATCAAAACCACAATGAGATATTACTTCACACCCACCAGGGTAGATGTAACCAATGAAAACAGACAATATGAAGTTTTGGCAAGGATGTGGAGAAGTTAGAGCCTTGAACCATTGGTTGTGGCAAGGCAAAATAGTGTAGCCACTTTGGAATGTGGTTTGGCAGTTCCATAAAAAGTTAAATATGAACTTACCATACAACACAGCAATTTCACTCCTGTCTGTGTGTGGAAGAGAATGAAAACATGTTTACACAAAGTCTTGCATGTCAGTATTCATGGCAGCTTTATTCATAATAGTCAAAAAGTAGAAACAATCCAAATGTCCATCAATGGGTAAATGGATAAACAAAATGCGGTCTAGCCATACAATAGAATACTATTGGGCAATGAAAAGGAATGAGATACCAATACTCTTCCACCATGGCTGGACTTCAAAAATATTATGCTAAGTGAAGGAACTTGGATATAAAAGACCACATATTGTATGATTCCATTGATATGAAATGTCCAGAACAGGCAAATTCATAGAGATAGAAAGTAGATTAGTGGTTGCCAGGGGCTGGGAGTAGAGTGAGGTGGAGTGGGGAATGAGGAGTGACTACTGATTGGCAAGGTGTTTCTTTTTGGGGTGATAAAAATGTTCTGGAATTAGATAGAGGTGATGGAGGCAGAACTCTAAGTTTGCTAAAAACCATTCAATTGCACACTGAAATAAGTAAATTTTATATTATTGAAATTATATCTCAGTAAAGCTGTAAAAAAGAAATTTCTAGGAAGGGATTAAGATGACGGATAGGAGGCAGGACCAGCCTGCAGACCCACTTGGACAGATAGATCAGCATGTGGAGACTCTCACTGTGAACTTTTGTTCCAAGAACTACCACAGGAACATACAAGGAAAGCTGAGAGAATCCACAGACCCTTTGAAGGAACTGGATCACCACTGCAGGCTCCCTGAGATACTGAAAAACTGTGAGTCTGCTTGCTTTCTCAGTGGAGAGGCTCATGGTCTGGGGCAAGTTCTCAGCCCTGGTCACCAGCTGCCTGGAAATAGACTTGGTGCTGTTGGGGGAGCACAGTGGGAGTAAGACTGGTCTTTAGGAATGCTGACTGCATGGCAGAAGGGTGAGGCTGGTGACTTTCAGCTTTTTCTTACTTCTCTGGTGACCTGTATAACTCAGCAGAGGCAGCTATAATCCCCCTGGGAATATAACTCCATAGGACTGGGAACTGCACCCCCATCCCCCACAGCAGCCCTGCTCAAGGAGAAGCTGAGCTCAGACACACCTATCTTTGCCCCTACCTGGTAGTCTTTCTCTACTCGCCCTGGTAGCCAAAGACAAAGGTCATAATGTCTTGGGAGGTCTGTGGCCCTGCCTATCACCTGAGAATTCTAAATACTTAACCAGGTGTCCCTAGGGCAAGCTTGCATCCTCCCTGTAGGACCACAGCTGATGTGCTCTTGAAAGTGCCACCTCCTGGCTGGAAGCCAACCAACACAAAACCAATGCACTAAACAAAAACACAACCAAGGACCTTCACACAGTCCACTTCACTCGCCTGCTACCTCCACTGGAGCAGGTGCTGGTATCCATGGCTACAAGACCTGAAGATGGATCACATCACAGGATTCTTTGCAGACAACCCCCAGTACCAGGCCAGAGTCTGGTAGCTCCGCTGGGTGGCTAGACCCAGAAGAGCAAAAATAATTACTACAGTTCACCTCTTAGGAAGCCCCATTCCCAGGGGAAGGGGATGAACACCACATCAAGGGAGCACCCTGTGGGACAAAAGAATCTGAACAGCAGTGCTTGAATCCCAGATCTTCCCTCTGACATAGTCTACTCAAATGAGAAGGAACCAGAAAAACAATTCGGGTAATATGACAAACATGGTTCTTTAACACCTCCAAAAGATCATCCTAGCTCAACAGCAATGGATCCAAACCAAGATGCAAATTCTGAATTGCCAGAAAAAGAATTCAGAAGGTTGATCATTAAGCTAATCCAGGGGGCACCAGAGAAAGGTGAAGTCCAACTTGAAAAAATGAAAACCATGATACAGGATATGAAAGGAAAATTCTTCAGTGAAATAGAGAGCATAAATAAAAAACAATCACAACTTCTGGAAATCAAGGACATACTTAGAGAAATGCAAAATGACAGTAAAGTATCATTTACAGAATTGAACAAACAGAAGAAAGAACTTCAGAACTTAAGACAAGACTTTTGAATTAACCCAATCCATCAAAAATAAAGAAAAAAAATTAAGAAATGAACAAAGCCTCCAGGAAATCTGGCACTATGTTAAACATCTGAACCTAAGAATAATCAGTATTCCTGAGGAAAAAGAGAAATCTAAAAGTGTGGAAAATGTATTTGAAGGAATAATCGAAGAAAACCTTCCTGGCCTTGCTAGAGATCTGGACATCCCAATACAGGAAGCTCAAAGAATACCTGAGAAATTCATCGCAAAAAGATCATTGTCCATGGACATAGTCATCAGAGCATCTAAAGTCAAGACAAAGGAAAGAATCTTAAGAGCTGTGAGGCAAAAGCATCAGGTAACGTAAAAAGGAAAACCTGTCAGATTAACAGCAGATTTCTCAGCAGAAACCCTACAAGCTAGAAAGGATTGGGATCCTATTTTTAGCCTTCTTAAACAAAGCAATTATCAGCCAAGAATTTAATATCCAGTGAAACTAAGCTTCATAAACGAAGAACAAATACAGTCTCTTCCAGACAAATGCTGAGAGAATTCACCACTACCAAGCCAGCACTACTAGAACTGCTAAAAGGAACTCTACATCTTGAAGCAAATCCTCAGAATACACCAAAATACAATCTCTGTAATGCATAAATCTCACAGGACCATATAACAATAACACAATGAAAAAGAAAAACAAGGTATTCAGACAACAAAGAGCATAATGAATAGAATAGTACCTCACATCTCAATACTGTTAGGTTGGTGTGAAAGTAATTGCAGTTTTTGCCAAAATGGCAGATTGCTTTTGAAGCAGTTGCTTCAATTGCTTCTGAAGCAACCTAATAGACTGTAAATGGCCCAAATGCTCCATTTAAAAGATACAGAATAGCAGAATGGATAAGAATTCACTAACCAACTTTCTGCTGTCTTCAGGAGACTCACTTAACACGTAAGGACTCATATAAACTTAAGGTAAAGTAATGGAAAAATATATTTCATGCAAATGGACACCAAAAGCAAGCAGGAGTAGCTACTCTTATATCAGACAAAACAAACCTCAAAGCTACAGCAGTTAAAAATGACAAAGAGGGACATTATATAATGATAAAAGGACTAGTACAAGAGGAAAATATCACAATTCTAAACATATATGCATCTAACACTGGAGCTCCTAAATTTATAAAACAGTTACTACTAGACCTAAGAAATGTAATAGACAGCAACACAATAATAGTGGGGGACTTTAATTCTCCACTGACAGCACTAAACAGCTCATCAAAAAAAGTCAACCAAAACACAATGGACTTAAACCATACCATACAACAAATGGACTTAACAGATATTTACAGAACATTTCACCCAACAACTGCAGAATATACATCCATTCATTGGCACATGGAATATTCTCCAAGATAGACCATGTTATAGGCCACAAAACAAGTCTCAGTAAATTTAGGAAACTCGAAATTATATCAAGTACTCACTCAGACCACGGTGGAATAAAATTGGAAATCAACTCCAAAAAGAACCCTCAAAACCATGCAAATACGTGGAAATCAAATAACACGCTCCTGAATGATCATTGGGTCAACAATGAAATCAAGATGGAAATTAAACATTCTTTGAACTGAATGATGATAGTGACACAACCTACCAAAGCCTCTGGGATACAGCAAAAGTGGTGCTAAGAGGAAAGTTTATAGTATTAAATGCCTACATCAAAAAGTCTGAAACAGCACAAATAGACAATGTAAGGTCACACCTCATGGAACTGGAGAAACAAGAACAAGCCAAACCCAAACCCAGTCGAAGAAAAGAAATAGCAAAGACCAAGCTGAGAATCAAATCAAGAAATCAACTCCTTTCACAATAGCTGCCAAAAAAAAAAAAAAAAAAAATTTAGGAAGATACCTAACCAAGGATGTAGGTGAAATACCTCTATCAAGAAAACTACAAAACACTGCTGGAAGAAATCATACATGACACAAACAAATGGAAACACAACCCATGCTCATGGATGGGCAGAATCAATATTGTGAAAATGATCATACTGCTGAAAGCAATCTAAAATTTCAATGCAATTCCCATCAAAATACTACCATCATTCTTCACAGAACTAGAATAAACAATCCTAAAATTCATACAGAATCAAAAAAGAGCCTGCATAGCCAAAGCAAGACTAAGCAAAAAGAACAAATCTGGAGGCATCGCATTACCTGACTTCAAACTATACCATAAGGCCATAGTCACCAAAACAGCATGGTACTGGCATAAAAATAGGCACATAGACCAATGGAACCAAATAGAGAACCCAGAAATAAAGCCAAATACTTGTAGCCAACTGGTCTTTGACAATACAAACAAAAACATAAAGTGAGGAAAGGGCACTCTATTCAACAAATGACGCTGGGGTAATTGGGAAGTCACATGTAGAAAAACGAAACTGGATTCTCATTTCTCACCTTATACAAGAATTAACTCAAGATGAATCAAATACTTAAATCTGAGACCTGAAACCGTAAACATTTAGAAGATAACATCAGAAAATCCCTTCTAGACATTGGCTTAGGCAAAGACTTCATGACCAAGAACCCAAAAGCAAGCACAACAAAAACAAAGATAAAGAGATGGGACTTAATTAAACTAAAAAGCTTCTGCACAGCAAAAGAAATAATCCGCAGGGTTAACAGTCAACCCACAGTGTGGGAGAAAATCTTCACAGTCTATACATCTGACAAAGGACTAATTTCCAGAATCTACAAAGACCTCAAACAAATCAGCAAGAAAAAAATGAGCAATCCCATCAACAATAGGCTAAGGACATGAATAGACAATTCTCAACAGAAGATATACACATGTCCAACAAGCATATTGATATGGTTTGGCTGTGTCCCCACCCAAACCTCATCTTGAATTGTAGCTCCCATACTCCCATAATCCCCATATGTCGTGGGAGGGACCTGGTGGGAGGTAATTGAATCATGGGAGCAGGTTTTTCTCATGATAGTGAGTAAGTCTCATGAGATCTGATGGATTTATAAAGGGCAGTTCCCCTGCACATGCTCTCTGCCTGCCACCATGTAAGATGTGCCTTTGCTCTTCCTTTGCCTTCCATCATGATTGGAGGCCTCCCCAACCATGTGGAACTGTGAGTCCATTAAACCTCTTTTTCTTTATTAATTACCCAGTCTCGGGTATTTCTTCATAGCAGTATGAAAATGGATCAATATACATATGGAAAAATGTTCAATAGCACTAATTATCAGGGAAATGCAAGTCAAAGCCACAATGAGATACCACTTTACTCCTGCAAGAATGGCCATAATCAAAAAATCAAAATAAATAGATGTTGAGTGAAAAGGGAATACTTTTACACTGTGGGTGGGAATGTAAACTAGTACAACCACTATGGAAAACAGTGTGGAGATTTCTTAAAGAGCTAAAAGTTGATCTACCATTTGATCCATCAATCCCACTACTAGGTATCTACCCAGAGGAAAAGAAGTCATTATATGAAAAAGATACTTACACACACTTGTTTATAGCAGCACAATTCGCAATTGCAAAAATATGGAACCAGTCCAAATGCCCATCAATCAACTAGTGGGTAAAGAAAATGTGGTGTATATATACCATGGAATATTACTGAGCCATAAAAAGGAATGAAATAATGGCATTTGAAGCAACCTGGATGGAATTGGAGATGATTATTCTAAGTGAAGTAACTAAAAAATGGAAATCCAAATATCGTATGTTGTGACCAATACGTGGTAGCTAAGCTATGAGGATGCAAAGGCATAAGAATAATACATTGGACTTTGAGGACTCAGGGGAAAGGGAAGCAGATGGCGAGGGATAGAAGAATACAAGTTGGGTACAGGGTACACTGCTTGGGAGATGGGTGCACCAAAATCTCAGAAATCACCACTAAAGAACTTATTTATGTAATCAAACACCACCTATTCCCTAAAAGCCTGTTTAAATAAAAAATAAATTTCTAACAATGTTTTCATTACCAATATCATTCCTGTGGCAAGTGAACTCAGTTTCTCCACAGTAGATCAAACTTTAAAAATTCTTTACTTGTGGGATGTTAGTCCTTCGATGTTTATGTGAGCAAACTAATTAGGCAATGGATTTTTCATTCTTTCTTTGTTGGTTATTTTTTATCCATTAATATCTCAGGAGGAATCTTGCCCAGGGTCAGCTGAATTACATTTGCTGTGTGGTGGTTAAACTCTCAGACTGTGGGATCTGAGGATCCTGCCTCCATCACTTAGCTGTGTTAAATTTGGGGCACAATTACTTAGACTTTCTAATTCTTCCTCTTCTTTACAGAGGAGGTAAAAATAGAAATGACTTCATGTTTATTGTGAGGAATTAAAATGAACTTTTTACAGCACCTGACACATAGTAAATGCTCAATTGAAATAAATGCAATCTACTCTGGGCTGAATGCTAGACACCCTGGTATAAAGGAATACATCATTTATTAATTACAAGATTTGCCTCAAGCTTGTCTAAGGCCGAACTGGAACTAACATCTTCTGGATGGTTTTCTGTTTTATTTCAGATTTCAGCATGTAGAGTGGCTGCCCTATCTGTTCCTCCTTCCCAGTCTCTACCTGGTCTTGATTTTGAATTTCCTCAACTGCTTGTATGCATAAAAGTCTCAGGATCAGCTGTTACAGTCTAAGTGCACCCCTGAGTCACTGTCCTCCAGGTGGGAAAAGTTCCAAACCCTCAGAGCCCCTGGGTAAAACTACAGTTGCTTTGAGGATGATCTTAGACCTATAGTGTATATGCAACAGGAAGAGATTTTGCTTTCCGTTCGTGGTATCCATCAGATTTTACTCTTTGGCCAGACATGATGGGATTTTTCACAGCTTCAAAATCAGACAGAAACTGTGCCTAAGATGGAATTTATAGCCTGGGATATAAATTGAAATGGATATCAAAGGGGGGCAAGTGCCCCTTAAAATAAAACCAGAGAATAGGGAGCAATGGTCTTAGAAGTGATGCCTCTGAGAGGAATTCGTAATAGAATTTAACTCAGAGTTAAATGAGCAGTTTGTACAGTAAAATATCGTGTTCTGGCTACATGGATTATCATTTTAATTTATAAATTAAAAACAAGACTCCATGTTGAAGGCACACACTGACATGTTGAAGGAGAATTTCTACCACTTGGGAAAAGAGTTTTTTTTTTTTTTTTTTTTTTTTTTTTAAAGCCCACCGTAAAAATTTCGACTTGCCTACATTCTTGCTATGTCTTCATTCTCTTTTCTGCACTTCCCCTCACCTCTCCACCTTCCTTTGCTTTGGTGATTTCTACCTGGCTCCACTGTGCAACAAGGTGAAGAATGAGGGGAGATGTGAGTGAATGTGGTGTAGCCTACACACTGATTTATCTCTGTCCAAATCTTTCCTTGTTCACTTTAAGACACAAAACCAAACATTTCCTTCCCAGTCTCCCAAGGATTGGGTGGGCCTGATCTAATAAAGGTCATTAGAAGCAGAGAACCTTTCCCAACTGTAGTTAGTAAGAGATGTGACAATAGAGCAGGGTGAGAGAGAGAGAGAAAGCAGATGTTGCTGGCTGTGGAGGTGGAGAAAGAGGCTGTGAGCCAGGGCATGTAAATAGCCTCTAGAAACTGGAAAAGGCAAGGCAACACGTTCTCCCCTGATGACACTAGAAGGAAGGCAGCCCTTCCAACACCTTGATTTTAGCCCAGTGAGATCCATGTCAGACTTTTGACCTACTCTATTAGGGTTCTCCAAAGAAACAGAACCAATAGGATATATAGAGAGAGATATATAAGAGGAGATTTATTATGGGAATTGGCTCATGTGATTATGGAGGCTGAGGAGTCCCGCAACCTGCCATCTGCAGGCTGGAGACCCAGGAAAGCCAGTGGTGTAATTCAGTCTGAGGCAGAAGGCCTGAGAATTTGAGGGAAGGCTGGTATAAATCCCAGAGTCTGAAGACCTGAGACCCAGGAGCTCCAATGTCCGAGGGCAGGAGAAGATTGATGTCTCAGCTCAAAGGCAGAGTGAAAGAATTCATCTTTCTGCCTTTTTTGTTTTATGTGAGCTCTCAGTGAATTGGCTGATGTCCACCACATGGGTGAGTGTGAGTCTTCGTTACCCAGTCTACTGATTCCAATGCTAATCTCTTCCAGAAACACCCTCACAGACACTCTCAGAAATCATGTCTTACCAGCTACCTGGGGATCCCTTAGCCCAGTCAAGCTGACATAAAATTAACTATCACCCTTACAGAATTGTAAGATAATACATTTATGTTGTTTTAAGCCACTGAATTTTTGGTAATTTGTTACAGCAGCAATAGAAGGTCAATATACCTTCCCATTCTTTTCCTTTCGCCTTCATTCTCCCCACACCATTGTAAGAAGATCCTTCATTAACAGCCCTTCGTTGAAGTCATTTAAAGCGAAACCTGTTCTCTGTCCTTACAAATGTGTAGTCTCATTTTATTCTTCCTTCCTTCCTTCTGCCATTTATTCTCTATGCCCATACTCATTGTTCTTTTTCAGTTAGGCACCCTTTCAAATGTTTAATACATGTCCTTGTATATGCAACCCACCTAAAAGACATATGTGAATGTGCACCTTTTAAACTTAAATAAACTATCTTCTATAATAAGTCTAATTTTTCCATAGGTTTTAGTTTTTATTCAATGCCACATCTTTAAGAATGATCAGTATGGCTGTATATGAGCTGGTTCCTTGCATCCGATTGCTGTATCCATGAGTCCTGAGATCTAGGCATGAAAGAATCCAAGTGAACCAAGGCCCTGAAGGATCCTGAGAAGAGAGCAAAGTTCCCATCTCAGAAGACAGGGTGAAGGCAGACAGCAGGGAAGCTGGGAGTGGAATGAGATAGAAGGTGAAGGGATGTGACTGGAGAGATGCCCTTAGGAACCAAAAATTTATGAAATGAGTGTGAAAAAGTGAGTTCATTCATAACAAGTAGCTTACAAGCATTTTCATTTGATCCAGCCTCCATAAATTTCTCTGCTTTTTCTTGGCTTACCTTGGACATTTATCTCTGACCCTAGAAAGCAAAGCAAAACAAAGCAAAGCCCAGTCTGTCTCAGCCTGGTCTTAAATCTTGCTGCTAATCAAGACCTTATTTACTATTCTGACACCTAAATATTTATCTCCTTTGTGTGAATTTGGAGCTATATGTAGATTTAACTCATGCAAATGACTTCTTGAGTGACCCATGAGAGTATTTCTTTCCAGATAAATATATATGTATTTTTTCTTAGTGAAAATAGTATTTTCTTGCTTTTATTCCAGATTACAAAAGGAATTCATGCTTATTATACAAAATCATTATTATAATACAGAAAAGTAATATCATACAGGAAAGAATGAAGATATAAATATTACTTATTCCATCATCTGATTTTAACATTTTTCATGTATATTATTATTTTAGCCTTTCTTAATAATATTAAACCAATAAATATTTATTATGCAATTTAATGGGCTAAGTGCTGGAATATAATAAAAAGTGAAAATGGGCACAGTTTCTGCCCTTTGTACCTTGTAATTTAGTGAGAGAAAATTACATTTAATTATACGATTATTTAACGTCTGCAATAGTTACAATGCTTTTGCTGGTATATCAGCCAGCTATTGACACAGCAATGCTCCATAGTAAATTACCCCAACACCCAGTGGCATATAACAATAAACACTTTTTCCCATGCTCACAGGTCTGCAAGTCAGTTTGGGAAACTCTGCTTTAGGTTGTAGGTCTGTGAATTGGCAGAGGTGGCTCTGTTTTAGGGTGTGAGTTAAATTTAGGTCCTCTTTATTCTGTTACCCAGACTGGTGGGAAAACAGCTACCTAGAGGATAATCTTCTCATTTAGAAGAACAAGTAAAGCAAACTAAATCATGCAAGTACATGTTGAGCTTTTTCTCTCATTATGTTTGCTAACATACCATTGGCCACAACAAGACACATTACCAAGCCAAAAGCTAAGGGACAGAGAAGAACACTCTTGCCACCATGAGGATGTGGCAAGGGTATGTATGGCTATCTATTACAGAGGCATGAAGAATTGGAACAAGGAATTCAACTAATCATAGTATGTACAACCAGAAGTGTTATTTATCAACTGTTTTCTCCTCATGGTCATAAAATGTCTGAAACATTATTAGGCATCATATCATCTCACAATATTATCTAAAAGGGAAGAGATGTGTCCTATCTTATTCCTTTCTAGAAGGCCCACTCCCCATCTCCTTGTTATTTGACTTCTCATTAGCAAGGGTTGCTTCACGTGCCCATTCCTAATCCAATCACTGGTAAGAGAATGAAACTGACGTGATTGGCCTACACTAGAAAACATTCATTCCCTGGGGCTGGAGAATGACTCCTGACACAAGACTGTAGAATGTCCAGAGCATACCTTTCAGGGCCTTGCAGATCAAGTTAAAGTTTTTATTCTTCATCCTGAGAGCAATGGAAAACCACTAAAGAGTTTTAAGAAAGAAAGTGATATAATCAGAATTGAGTTTAAAGGAAGTTCATACTATCTACAGTGTGGAGACAAATTGAGGAGTTGCAAGAATGGATAGAGAGGGACGAGATGGGCATTTATTGTGTAGTTCAGTTGAGAGAAGATAATTGTTTAGCTGGAATGGTAGTGGTAGATATGAAACAGATGTGATTAAATCTGAGAAATATTTAGGAGGTAAAGTTGGTAGTATTTAGTGATGAATTAGGTTTGGGGATGGCGATGAGCGAAGGTATCAAGGGCTATTTTTAGATTTTAGGACTACATAGCTGAACCAATGTTGGTACTATTCATTGTGATAGGGAATAGAGGAAGAGGTTCAGATATGAGCAGGAGGACCTCAAATACAAATGTTGAGCTTGGTATGCCTCTGAAATGTTTACAAAGGGATATTGGATTTGTGTGTCTGAGATAACATGTATGCATCTGCACAAAAATGGAAATTGATGCCAAATATGTTAATAAGGGAGAATATAAAATGGGAAGAGTGAATGGTCTAGGAGTAAGCTTTGAGGAATACCAGCATTTAGTGGGTTAATAGGAGAGGACGAGCTTATGATATGGTGAAGGAAGCTGAGAAAGACCGATCATTGAGGTAAAAGAAAAACTCAAATGTAGAAAGAAGACCAGAAGCCGAGAGAACAGAGTGTTTAATTAAAAAGAGAGTGAAGTCAACTGAAGTTAGATTGGTTAGTAACATTGAGATCATAGCTCATAAGTAAATCAGCGAGTACTGTTTTGGTAAACTAATGGGTACAGAAGATGAGAAAATGGAGGTGTTGGGTAGAGGAAATTTTTTAAGAGCTTGGCTTTGAAGGGGACAAAATATGAAGTGGGAAGTGTAACTAAGGGGGCATTGGGAGATAACTGAATGGGCTTGATGCTGATGAGACGTATCCAGGTGAGAAGAAGCTTTATATACAAAAGAGAGATGGTATAAGAAAGACTAAGACTCCTGGGAAAACAGAGGGTAACAGAATCTATACATGTATCTTTATGTATTTATGTAGTTAAATATCTCATCCTTATACAACAGCATCCCAAAGAGAAAAGCAAGTGGACAGGTGTGAGTGGCTAAAATGCCTTCTATATCCACAGCTCTCTTTTTATTTGGGTGAAATCTTTTTTTTTGAGACAGGGTCTTATTCTGTTGCTCAGGCTGGAGTGCAGTGGTGTGATCACGGCTCACTGCAGTCTCAACTTCCCAGGCTAGGGTGATCCTCCCACCTCAGCCTCCTGAGTAGCTGGGACTACAAGCGTGCACCACCATGTTTGGCTAATTTTTTAAATTTTTGTAGATATGGGGTTTTGCCATGTTGCCCAGGCTGGTCTCCAACTCATGGACTCAAGTGATCCTCCTGCCTTGGCCTCCCAAAATCCTGGGACTATGGATGTGAGCCACTACACCCGGCCAGGATGAAATTTTAACCTGAGGCCACCAACAAACTTCTATATCTCATTAGCCAGAACTGGGTCACATGCTTACTCCTGGGTCAATTACTAGCAATGGGAAATGAAATGTCCATGAATGACTTATAGTCACCCCTCATTTTTCATGCTTGGGCCTGGATACATTGCCACCAAAAAACATCGAGGCAAGGAAGACTGTGAAATAAGTTTTGGACTGGTGGCTCCAAGACTGTGTACCACCAAGAATGTTTGTCTCAGTAGCTATTTTGATTGGCTCTTGTATGTTTGTGTAATTACAAAATTAATTGATAATATAAAAAATTCACATAATGTTGAAAGATATAATAAAAAGTGAAAATAAAATAATGCATAATTCCACTAATCCCAAAATAAGCAATTGTGATTAACATTTCGGTATAGAGGCTTTCAGAACTTTCATATGCTTCAAAATGATTTTTCTTTTCTTTTTCAAAATTGGGAGCATACTGTGTGCGTGTGTGTGTATGTGTGTGTGTGGCATATTCTCCTTTTTTCACATGAAACATATTTTTTGAAATGAAACACTAAAATATAAACTAGATCCTGGTAAATTGTGTGTTTCCATTATGTTTATGGTTGTTCCATACATAGTTCTAGGGTTATATGAGCATGCATGCCTGTTTCTTTATTCCCTGAACAACGTTAGGTATATCAGTTTTAAAAATCTTTGATAATCTTATAAAATAAAAGTGATAAATGAATCTAATTAACCTTTTTGTTTAGGTTTAAAAAGCTTTCCATGGATATATTTGCCATTTTAACTTTTTATTCTTTCATTTTGCTTGTATTTCTTATTGATTTGTGAGAATCTCTTTATGTATTAAGGACATGAATTCCTTAACATATGTTTCAGATGTTTTAATTTTTTTTTTAGTTCATGTTTTCTCTTTTAACCTTGTTAATAATCTTTGGGGTTTGTGCAATTTTAAAATTTCTAGATAAATTCATCAAATCTTTTTCTTATGGTTTCTTAGTACAATGTAGTATTTAGCATCCAGGTTTTCAGAGTCAGAAAGAATGGGGCTTGAATCCTGGCTCTTTCCATGATTCTGTTGTAATGATCTTTGAGAAAATGACTCAACTTTTCAGACACTTTGTTTCGCCATCTATAAAACGGAGACAAAAATGCCTCCTTCAAAAGACTGTTATGCAAATTATATACAAATCATGAATGAAAAGAGTTCGATGACTGGTGCATTAATGTTCAATAATTTTAGATATTGTTATAAGAATAAATATTAATATGATTATAAAAGATCTTTGTATTAATTTTTTTTTTTTTTTTTTTTTTTTTGAGACGGAGTCTCGCTCTGTCGCCCAGGCTGGAGTGCAGTGGCCGAATCTCAGCTCACTGCAAGCTCCGCCTCCCAGGTTCATGCCATTCTCCTGCCTCAGCCTCCCGAGTAGCTGGGACTACAGGCGCCCGCCACCACGCCCGGCTAGTTTTTTTTTTTTGTATTTTTTAGTAGAGACGGGGTTTCACCGTGTTAGCCAGGATGGTCTCGATCTCCTGACCTCGTGATCCGCCCGTCTTGGCCTCCCAGAGTGCTGGGATTACAGGCTTGAGCCACCGTGCCCAGCCTGTATTAAAATTTTGTAAAATATGCATGTATTTCTTGTCTTTAAATGTAAATATGAAAATATAAATCTTAATTTTAAACATAATGATAATACCAAAACAGTTTCACATGGATTAACATTTGAATTTGAATAATGTAAATTCAAAGACTTTATTATTAGAGATTTTGAAGTCTTAAACAAATATAGTCCACTTTTTTTTTAAATGTATGGTCTCTATTTAAAGGTTAAAAGTTATTTTATGAAGTTATTTATCCTTTATTCAACCATTATAGCTTTTTAAATTTTCAGTGAATCAAATGAATTATCAACTATGGAAGAAATTAATTAAATATTTTTCATATTCATGCTTGGTTTGTAAATGTTATTTGAAAGTCAGAGAATTTTAAAGATTTCATGAAACCATTGGGTAAAGAAACCATAGCTCCCTTTTCAGCATTTTTTTCACCCATTTTAGTTAATATCCAGAAGGGATGGCCATATCTGGGTAGATGACCACAAACAGATTACTTATGTAGTCTTGGATTTTCTCTACATTTCATGGGTGATGAAGAGTTCACTATACACATATGTGTGTGTGTATATATATATATGTCTCTCTCTCTCTCTCTCTTTCTCTCTCTCTCTCTCTCTCTATATATATATATATGAGGTGCTGACTTGTGATAACAACAAGAATTATTGCTTTGAGGATACGGAATGTGTAATGATTCCTTCCACTAGAAGAAGCTGTACTTCATAAGAACCCAGACAGGATGGGAGGGTTCCAGAATACCGTGCTCCTCTTCTTAGACAGGCAGTGTGGTGTAGAGCTTAGAACAGGACTTTGCAGCCTTGCTGACTGGATTTGAATTCCCCTTGTGTTGCTTAGTAGCTCTGAGGCCATAGGCAAATTATCTAACTTCTCTGTACCTCAATTTCTTTGTTTGTACAGTGGGGATGAGAGTAGTGCCTACCTTGAAGGGGTATTGTGACAGTTCAGTGACTTAATGCCTTTAAAGCACTTAGAACAGTATCTGATATAATTAACAGTCAATAAATATGATGTGATGATCTTGTACTCCTCTATCTAACTTCTATCATAGCACTGTGACATTTAAAGTTAAACTATAGTGTTCAGTACAGTTATAGAAATATCTTGAATTTGTTGGTTGTCCTTATGGAGAGGAAACCCCTGGATCTCTTGAGGTTTCATGCTCCAATCTGAGTAGAAAAGCCAGGACAGACATAGAAGGTAAGGAAAGTGAAAAGCGTTTGACAATGCATCAATAAACCAATAACAGCACCTCTCCTTTTAATGATGAAAGGCAATTTTTATATACTATACTAAATAAAATGGTTTGCAAGTATTCATAAGATAGCATCAAAATCCATTCATTATATCCACTAGCTATTGTGTTATTCAGGTATCTGTTGGCATATTGCTTGGTATAACTGAATAATGAAGCTTTCATTCAATTTGCAGATCTGCAGTGCAGTGTATTTAGGAATTAGCTCAACGTTTCATCTGTGTCTGTTATGAAAAGGACAGATAATAGAAAGATTGCCATGCTGTCTGGTAGCAAAACCATCTCATAGGATTGCTAAATGAGGTGCAAGCTCATCTGGAAATCCAAGCAATCTTCCTTTCTTTTCTTACCTTTTCCCCTTTACATGAGAATTTCTTCCATTTCATTTGTGCCAGCTTTGATGAGAGGTGTAGGAAATTATGATGAAATGTGGAATTTTTGCCCAGAATTTTGGTTGTTCAGAATTAAACAGCAGCCCTTTAGGCTGAGAAGTATCTACAGAGTCAGCCCTGACATCAAGCACTGACATTGTTTCTGTATTGAAGATGCTGTCTTTGTAACACAGTGTGGTTGAGATCTAAAAGATAAAACAGAATGCTTTCTAATAACCTCAATACTGAAGTAAGAGAGAAAAATTCAACAGTGCAGTCTTCCTTTCTTAAGGAGGCTGCCAATTTCTTGGTGACTTGAAAAATAATCCTTGGATTTAATAAAGTTCTGTGTCTTTAGTTCAACTCATTATGCCTCAGGTAGCATTCCATTTTTAAGACTCAAGTCACACAGTGCATTTATAACCAGATTTAAAATAATAACATCTTAGATTCATACAGGTCAACCCAGTGTCCATTAGTATATACCACTTGAGGGAATGTAGCCTTATTGGTAAAGTCAACATCAAATGTCTTATACATGTAATTATCGGCTGAGTGGCACCAAAGTACACTTTAATTCAAAGTCATTGCAATCTCTGACTTTATTTTTACTCAAATGTGAAGGGAAAGATGTGGGCTTCTCTCTGTTTTGGCGACTCCTTCAAGCAGTTCCTTCAGCATCTGGCCTTTTCCTGAATAGAGAATGAATGAATCCTGTCCCAAGATGGTTTTGAAGATAAAATCGACCAATCTATGTGTGAGTCCATAGTTTTCTGCCACATATATATTACCTCCTCTTATATTCCTTTTTGTTGTGATTAAAATACACATAACATAAAATGTATCATTTTAGCCATTTCAATGTGTATAACTCAGTGGCTTAAGTACATTCACATTGTTGTGCAACCATCACTGCCATTCATGTCCAGAATATTTTCTTCTTCCCAAAAAGAGACTTTGTACTAATTAAATAATAATTCCTCATTTCCCCCTCCCTCAGCCCGCGGTAACCTCTAACCTACCTTCTATCTCTTTGAATCTGCCTGTTCTAGGTACCTCATATAAGTAGAATCATACAATATTCGTTCTTTTGTGTTTGTGTTTTCTAGTTGCATTGGCATGTAATATACTTTTCCGGAAACACTGGCCACTGGAGACTTGACCTGTGATTGATTTGAGTGATTGGCAGTATTGTATTGAAACACTTAGTCATACATGTTGATAAAAATAGGTACTATTTGTAACTAGAGTATAGAGGTAGAGTTAGAGTTTTTCCGGAATAAATTTTCCTTTGGATTTTTAGTTGGAAATGTTGATTAGTTCCCTTTCACTAAAGTACAAAGCTATACTTTAGTTCTAATGTTAAAAATAATCACCACATCATTGTGTAAAAGAGAGTTGGAAAGAAACATAATTTCCCATGGGAGCTAGAGAGCCTATCCCTGAAAGTTTTGCTTTATCCAGAGTTCCACTGAAAACGTCAGGTTGTCTGATACTGTGTCTATAGAGATTACCTGTCTGTGTGTTAAGGGGGTGAAGTAAATCCAACATTAGTATCCAGTTTTCTTGAGACAAGGGAGAGAAAAGAAAGTGACATCACCTTTTGGTGACATCATGGAAAAGTCAATCTTCATTTTGAATTAGCTCTTGAAAAAGCTTGCCTTAGGTTAAAAGCCTTAGGAAAAACTATGAGTAACACTATAAAAAGAGGATTGAGAAATTCAGGACCAGAATACGATCTTGCTCAATGTGCAAATGTAGTTTGTTTAGAGGAAGCTTTTAGGAAGTGTATACATGCCTGTGTGTACACACACACACATGCACACTCACACGTTGCACTGAACTGCAATATTGCAGCTTCTGACATTTGATGTCTCAATTTTGCTGGAATTTCCAAGGGCATAGTTTGGAGTAAATAATAATCATTTACTGCATTAATCTTGCATTCTCCTAAAATGCCATTCTGTTTCCTCAGGACAAGAGTGTCAACTCAAATTTACTCATGGACCAATTTTTCTTCATGAAAATCCTGGTGGGCTGAACTGATATTTCATTAAAAAATATGCCAACTAAAATAAACCTGTTTTCACTGAGGGTGTTATCATTGAATGATGACCTTTTGCAGACTGAAGCTGGCCTTCAGGCTCAGTGTTTGGCATTTATACTCTAGTATATTTCTAATAATCAAGGTAACATTGGTTTATGGGCTCTTAGGCATGGAAGGGATTTTGAGAACTCATTTGTTGATCTAGAAATGAATCCTTTTCTCTTCAATTGGAACTTTTTTACGTATGTGAGACAGATGACAATATGTATCCTATTTAACAATGCTTTTGGAAAAATAGCAAGAGGAAATAAGTTTTAAGTGGAGGAATTTAAGTTGGATACGAAGAAGTAGTTGCTGAAAGAACAAGCAAAATGTATTAGAAATAGCTATCAGTGTTGGCTTGTTAAATCTCTCTTTCCCTCTCTCATTTTGTGGGTGCATATCTATGGATGCAATTTGTTAATGCATACACACAATCATAATTTTTTCTTTTTCTTCTTATTTCAACTAGCTCAGTTCTTGCTATTATAGACTAAAAAGTACTCACCATGGTGAGTAGTGGCCTAACCTGAGTGATTA
Organism: Macaca mulatta; assembly: GCF_049350105.2. Taxonomy (NCBI): domain Eukaryota; kingdom Metazoa; phylum Chordata; class Mammalia; order Primates; family Cercopithecidae; genus Macaca; species Macaca mulatta. The sequence goes on from NC_133426.1 coordinate 42,187,163, forward strand.
TAACTTGGTCCAATGATTGGGATTGGCCTTCAACCTTGTTAGACATGGTTCTAAAGCAAGGTTGTTTATTCAAAGTAGGCAGATCACGAGATACAGATTTACAAATGAAATGCAGGTGTGTTATGTTCCGGGGGAAATATTCCTCCCTGGTGAGCAGAATGATCCTATCCTCCACTCAAGGTACCTACCTCCCGGAATCAAAACCAAATGCAATAGGAAATGTTGGTTGTCATCCTGGCATCCATTCCCTCTTTTCCATTCCTAGCTAAATTGTGATTTTGTGTAGGTGTCATCTACTCCCACACATAACCCACATGCCTCAGGGGAAGCTGGTCGACCTGAGGCTAATCTAGTCATGTAAGCCGGTCTGTTAAGTAGATAGTCTGGCCCAAATCAACTTGGTCTAATGAAAAACAAAAATAACTTCTCTAAGAGTTTTTGGAAATACAGCTTTCTTGTTGATAAGCACAGCTACAGGAAGTCAGTTTCTCACTGGTTATGAATGAGTAACAATTAGCACTAGTTACTATAAGGGAGTATTCTATAGCCATGAGGGGAATCAGCTTCAGGATGAAGCTGATGTTGTTGGTGTTAGAATGAAGAAATGGAAGTAACCTGTGTCCTTGATGATTTTCTTGCTCAACTAACCCTGAAGTCTATCCTATAATAGGATGAAGCACTATGAGGAGATATAGCAGGCAAGCAGAGGTCTGAGATCAGTTGACTTTAGTTTTGGCCAACAATACATTTTATTATTATTGAAGAGAGGTTGAGGCCGGTTTTCAATTTTATACAGCTCAAAGAACTGAGTTTTTTGAGAACTCAGCTCAAAGCTTGAGTTTTCTATCATTGTCATTGCCAGAGTGAAACATTTGTCATTCTGTAATTAAATAATGTACCTGCCACAACTGGAACATTAAAAGATTTGGTAGAAAAATTTCAGGCTATTGACTACTTCTTACATATTCCAGTAAAGTCTTAACAAAAATGAGATAAGCTTCAATGTTCATCTCAGAGGTTGCCATTGGAAGACAATGGAGTTTCTTTCAGAGAGAACGGTGGGATGCCAGATTGGTTGTCTCTCTTGAACTCCCTTTACTACTAGAATAGTAAACCTTGCTATCATGTCCGGGAAGAAATATATCATATATCCATAGACTAATGATCATTGGTGGTATTTTTCATTCTTTTTTCTGTTTTGTTTTTTGAAACAGAGTCTCACTCTGTTGCCCAGGCTGGAGTGCAGTGGCGTGATCTCTGCTCACTGCAACCTCCACCTCCTGGATTCAAGATATTCTTGTGCCTCAGCCTCCCGAGTAGTCACGGCTATTTTTATTTATTTATTTATTTATTTATTTATTTATTTATTTATTTATTTATTTTTTAAGTAGAGATGGGGTTTCACCATGTTGGCCAGGCTGGTCTTGAACTCCTGACCTCAAGTGATCCACCCACCTTGGCCTCCCAAAGTGCTGGGATTACAGGCATGAGCCACCATGCCTGGCCATTTTTTCTATTATTATTTTCTAAAAGGAAGGTTTTATTAGAGCTTCTGTGCTTTATCAGCCATTGTGTATTACATGTGTTCAAGATGTATTATTTAATACATTGGCTATAAAGCCATCTATTGCTTGATCACCTGGAACTATATCTTGACATGATAGAGAGGACTCAGTGTCAACCAGGGATGGGCTTGCAGCTAAGTATAGCAGCTGGGAAGACACTGGGTTGCTTCCTTTTGGGAGTGGCCAAAACAAGAAGAGGCTTTTTGTGTTTTATGTTTCTATGAAGTTTTCAATAAACTTTTACCAATATACTCCCATCTCCTTGGCCAAAATTTGGTCACAAGTCCATTCCTGGACCAATCATTGGCAAGGAAAATATGGGATTACCCTTAAACCAATCATTCTTGTCTAGAGTTGAAGCTAGCTCACCAACTTCCTCTAAATCTGCTCATTGGAAGAGAGAGAGAATGGATGTTGGAGAGTCAACCACAGCATGTACTTCATGGATTTAGTAATCAGAGAGTTGTTTCATAAGCATAGAATGAGGTGGAGGGCTGAGACTCTGCATATGACAATAAGGAGAAATTGTACTTGTTTTCCAAGTTCTTAGGGGCAGTCACACTTGCTACCATGTACTACCATCCATGGGATGGTAGATCCTTAAGACCTAGAGGTTTAATGTTAACTTTCTCACACTTTTGTCTTTGATTAGGCCTCTCTAGCACATAACACAGTGAGACTATGATTATATGATATCAGAGATTCTTTTTTTTAATTTTATGTCTGGGATGATATAAAGTTTCTTTTGTTTTCATATTAATTTTATTACTATTATTCTTGTGGTACATGTGCACAACGTACAGGCTTGTTACATACATATACGTGTGCCATGTTGGTGTGCTGCACCCATTAACTCGTCATTTACATTAGGTATATCTCCTAATGGTATCCCTCCCCCCTCCCCCTACCCCATGATAGGCCCCAGTGTGTGATGTTCCCCACCCTGCGTCCAAGTGTTCATATTGTTCAATTCCTACCCATGAGTGAGAACATGTGGTGGTTGGTTCTCTGTTCCTGTGATAGTTTGCTCAGAATGATGGTACCCAGCTTCATCCATGTTCCCACAAAGGACATGAACTCATCCTTTTTTATGGCTGCATAGTATTCCATGGTGTATATGTGCCACATTTTCTTAATCCGGTCTATCATTGACGGACATTTGGGTTAGTCCCAAGTCTTTGGTATTGTGAATAGTGCCACAATAAACATACATGTACATGTGTCTTTATAGCAGTATAATTTCTAATCCTTTGGGTATATGCCCAGTAATGAGATGGCTGGGTCAAATGGTATTTCTATGTCTAGATGCTTGGGGAATTGCCACACTGTCTTCCACAATCGTTGAACTAATTTACAGTCCCTCCAACAGTGTAAAAGTGTTCCTATTTCTCCACATCCTCTCCAGCACCTGTTGTTTCCTGACTTTTTAATGGTCTCCATTCTAACTGGTATGAGATGGTATCTCATTGTGGTTTTGATCTGCATTTCTCGATATCAGAGATTCTTAAACTGGCTATGTTGAACAAAGGATTTTCAAGATATTGATGAGTCTTATGGGCAAAAGAATTGTATGTTTCTGATAATTTGTGAAATATGTGACTTATACCAAATATGACTGCCAGTGATTTTTCCCCTCCCTGTATATGCAGGCTACTCTTCACGTTAAGACTCTGTCCCTCCTTGCCCCTTGAGTCAAAGCCAGTCTTGTGACTTACGTGGATCAATATAATGTGACAGAAATGATGTTTTGGGATTTCCAAACGCAGGTCTTGAGAGAACTAGCAGCTTTGGCTTCTTTTGTCTGGAAGTCAGCTACCATATAAGAAGTATGATTGCTCTGAGATCACTGTATTTTGAGAAACTCAGCCTAGCCATTTGGCGAGGTCACATGGAGGAGCACTGAGGTACCATCCATATGAGTGAAGCCATGTTGGGCTTTCTAGCCTAGCCACTAGCTGAATGTGGATAAATGAAGACTGAATTCCTGACCCATAAAATCATGATAAAGGGTAGAGCATTGTCTTAAGCCACTAAGTTTTAGGGTAGTTTATTATATAGCAATAGATGACTGAAACAGTTAAACATATTTCGTTACTGCAGAACATTTTGAAGCTTTTAATATGCACATAATCTTTAAGCATATCCAAAGTGTGACAGGGTGATTGGCAATTGGGAACCCTCTTCTCTTGTTACAAATATAAGTGTATGTTCTGAAGGTCAGAATATGAGAAACTAGTCCAGAGTGTAGTAGATGGGGGCTTGATGCCCCATGGCCAGCAGAACTGCCAAGGAAGGAGTTCCTGGGTGCTAGGCATACCAATGGAGGTGACCAAAGTCTAGGTCATAGAAAGTGTTCTAGCCAGGCAAGTGAAGCAGAGTGTATAGAAAGATTGAAAGATTGGGGCAAGTGTTATAAAGGAGGAAGAGCAAGTAGTCAGCCTCAGGGAGGTCTAGCACAGTGTCATTGCTCATGAGCAGGGCATGTCCTCAGGGATAAGGCACTATGAGAAGACATAGCAGGCAATCAGAGGTCTGAGTTCAGGGATCTAGAAGCTTGCACACCCTAATCACCGAGATGGAGTTTAAGAACAGGATTCCAGCTTACAGGAATCCTGTTCAGAAAGGGGAGACATTGTTGAGAACGAGGCAAGATCCCAGACTTAGCATCTTAGTGCACCAAGTAGGTTATAAAGGCAGGGTCTTACAGTGTTGCCCAGAGAGGGCTGAGAAACTTAGTCCCGTTGCTGCTGGAAGGCTTCAACTGTCAGCCCTTTTTGGGGATTTTCTCAGCTGAAGATAGCCACTTCCACTGAAGAGAGCTGCCTTGCCCAAAATAATATCTCCTACCCGAAGATGGTATAATGCTGAAGTATAAATGTCTGACCCCTCACCCCAACTTGGGACAACTCTGAAGGCCTATCCCATCTCCAGATCTGCCTGTGGGGTTTGAATGAGGCCTTCATCAGGACTGTATGTTAGTCTCCTCAGGCTGCCATAACAAAATACCACAGACTAGGTGGCTTAAACAACAGAAATGTATTTTCTTATAGTTTGAAGGTTAGAAGTCTAATATCGAGGTAATGGCGGGTTTGGTTTCTGGTGAGGCCTGTCTTCCTGGCTTGAGTAGCCACTTTCTCATTGTGTCCTTACATGGCCTCTCCTCTGTATTCTTGGGGAGAGAGGGAGAGTCTCTGGGGTCTCTTCCTCTCCTTATAAAGACACCAATCCTGTCAGATTAGGGCCCCACCCTCGTGACTTCATTTAACCTTAATTACTTCCTTATAGGTCCTATTTCCAAATACAGCCACATTGAGACTATAACTTCAACAGATGAATTTTGGGGTAGACAATTCAGTCCACAGCACACTGGACTCCTAGCATTCCCACTTCTCTCTCTGCCCACTCCTGCTTCCTTGGCAGCTTTTCCACAGCTGTGGATCCTAAGAGCACTCCCTAATAAAATTCCTGCACACAAATCTGTGCTTCAGAGTCTCAGTCCCAGGGAATCCAACCTGCGCTGGGTTTGAACTGTTCAAACTGAGGTACAGATTGAGGATTGGCTATGGGAAGTACAAACTTCTCTAGGAAAGAGATCCCAGGCTCACTGTCTCTTTTATATTTGTCTTTTTATGTTCTGTACCTGACTCAGGGATTGGCAAATGGGAGGTGTTTAATGGATAGTTGAAAGAACTAATGGATGAATGAATAAACAGGAACAATGCCTGTTCCTATACTTGGGATACAAGTCCAGAGCTAGCCTGGTTCCCTAGATC